>NC_083576.1:35453259-35773259 GCF_027579695.1 Neoarius graeffei | reverse complement strand
AAAAAAATCCAGAAAAATCACATTGTCTGATTTTTAAAGAATTTATTTGCAAATTATGGTGGAAAATAAGTATTTAGTCAATAACAAAAGTTCATCTCAATACTTTGTTATATACCCTTTGTTGGCAATGACAGAAGTCAAATGTTTTCTGTAAGTCTTCACAAGGTTTTCACACACTGTTGCTGGTATTTTGGCCCATTCCTCCATGCAGGTCTCCTCTAGAGCAGTGATGTTTTGGGGCTGTCGCTGGGCAACACGGACTTTCAACTCCCTCCAAAGATTTTCTATGGGGTTGAGATCTGGAGACTGGCTAGGCCACTCCAGGACCTTGAAATGCTTCTTACAAAGCCACTCCTTCGTTGCCTGGGCGGTGTGCTTGGGATCAGTGTCATGCTGAAAGACCCAGCCACGTTTCATCTTCAATGCCCTTGCTGATGGAAGGAGGTTTTCACTCAAAATCTCATGATACTTGGCCCCATTCATTCTTTCCTTTACACGGATCAGTCGTCCTGGTCCCTCTGCAGAAAAACAGCCCCAAAGCATGATGTTTCCACCCCCATGCTTCACAGTAGGTATGGTGTTCTTTGGATGCAACTCAGCATTCTTTCTCCACCAAACACGACAAGTTGAGTTTTTACCAAAAAGTTCTATTTTGGTTTCATCTGACCATATGACATTCTCCCAATCCTCTTCTGGATCATCCATATGCTCTCTAGCAAACTTCAGATGGGCCTGGACATGTACTGGCTTAAGCAGGGGGACACGTCTGGCACTGCAGGATTTGAGTCCCTGGCGGCGTAGTGCGTTACTGATGGTAGCCTTTGTTACTTTGGTCCCAGCTCTCTGCAGGTCATTCGCTAGATCCCCCCCGTGTGGTTCTGGGATTTTTACTCACCGTTCTTGTGATCATTTTGACCCCACGGGGTGAGATCTTGCGTGGAGCCCCAGATCGAGGGAGATTATCAGTGGTCTTGTATGTCGTCCATTTTCTAATAATTGCTCCCACAGTTGATTTCTTCACACCAAGCTGCTTACCTATTGCAGATTCAGTCTTCCCAGCCTGGTGCAGGTCTACAATTTTGTTTCTGGTGTCCTTTGACAGCTCTTTGGTCTTGGCCATAGTGGAGTTTGGAGTGTGACTGTTTGAGGTTGTGGACAGGTGTCTTTTATAGTGATAACGAGTTTAAACAGGTGCCATTAATACAGGTAACGAGTGGAGGACAGAGGAGCCTCTTAAAGAAGTTACAGGTCTGTGAGAGCCAGAAATCTTGCTTGTCTGTAGGTGACCAAATACTTATTTTACCGAGGAATTTACCAATTAATTCATTAAAAATCCTCCAATGTGATTTCCTGGATTCTTTCCCCCCCATTCTGTCTCTCATAGTTGAAGTGTACCTATGATGAAAATTACAGGCCTCTCTCATCTTTTTAAGTGGGAGAACTTGCACAATTGGTGGCTGACTAAATACTTTTTTGCCCCACTGTATATGCACCTCACCACGCTACTGTATTAAACGTACATTCACATCAACTACTGCACAGAGCTTTATAAATGATCTCCCAGAGTTATCAACTTTGATTGGGTCACCGTCAGCCCCTGCAGAACTTGATCAGGCAACTGAATGCTTAGAGTCAACGTTCTGCCATACCTTAGATAACGTAGCTCCTCTTAAAAGGAAAATGGTCAGAGACAAAAAAATTAGCACCCTGGTATAATGATGGCACTCGCACATTAAAACAGACCACTCAAAAATTGGAACATAAATGGCGTCCAAGTTGGGTAGTGTTCAAATTAGCGTGGAAGGAGAGCTTCCTGAAGTATAGAAAAGCTCTTAGTGCTGCGAGATCAACATATCTCTCCTCCCAAATAGAAGATGATAAAAATAATCCTAGATTCCTATTTAATACTGTAGCAAAATTAACCAGGAATAAGTCCACTATAGACACATGCATACCTGTAGTATGTAGTAGCAACGATTTCATGAATTTTTTAAATGACAAAATTGAGAATATCTGACAAAAAATTCAAACTACTAATTTAAGGTCAGACAATGAAAGTGACCCTGTAGTTAACAATATAACTGTATCAGATCATCAATTAGAATGTTTTACTCCCCTAAAAGAAACTGAATTACTTTCATTAATCTCGGCATCAAAAGCCTCAACTTGTGTACTAGATCCCTTACCTACATGTCTATTCAAACAGATAATACATGAAGTAACTGAACTGCTTCGAAAAATAATAAAAAAAATTTTCTCTTACGATTGGCTATGTACCCAAATCCTTTAAACTAGCAGTTATCAAACCCGATTAAAAAAGCTGACCTTGATCCCTGTCAGCTGTCCAATTATCTGCCAATATCAAACCTCCCCTTTATCTCCAAGATCCTTGAAAAAGCTGTGGCACAGCAGTTATGCTCATATTTGCATAGATTTCATGGCTGTTATTCCTATCAGTCAGGATTTAGACCTAATCATAGCACAGAGACAGCTTTGGTTAAAGTAGTAAATGACCTACTGTTGGCGTCTGATCAGGGCTGTGTCTCGCTGCTCATGTTGCTTGACCTTAGTGCAGCATTTGATACCACTGATCATTCCATTCTTCTGGATAGACTAGAAAATGTTGTGGGAGTTAAGGGAACGGCCCTCTCCTGGCTCAGCTCTTATTTAACTGATCGCAATCAGTATGTTGATATAAATGGTGATATTTCTAGACGCACTGAGGTAAAGTTCGGTGTTCCACAAGGTTCTGTCTTGGGTCCACTGCTTTTTTCTTTATATATGTTACCTCTGGGTGATATTATTCATAAACATTGTATTAGTTTCCACGGTTATGCTGATGACACACAGTTGTTGCAAAACCTGATGAGACACACCAGCTTAATAGAATTGAGGGATGTGTAAAGGACATTAGACACTGGATGCTTATTAATTTCCTTCTGCTTAACCCTGACAAGACTGAAGTACTTGTACTAGGACCACATACAGCTAGAACTAAGTTTTCTGATTACACTCTGGATGGCCTTTCTGTTTCTTCACGTGCAGCAGTAAAAAAAGACCTCAGAGTGATTATTGACCCCAGTCTTTCATTTGAAACTCACATTGATAACATTACCCAGATAGCTTACTTTCATCTCAGAAATATTGCTAAGATAAGAAATTTAATGTCACTACATAACGCAGAAAAACTAGTTCATGCTTTTGTTACCTCCAGGTTGGATTATTGTAATGCCTTACTGTCTGGATGTTCCAATAAGTGCATAAACAAGCTTCAGTTCGTTCAAAATGCAGCAGCAAGAGTCCTTACTAGAACTAGAAAATATGACTACATCACCCCTGTCTTATCCACACTGCACTGGCTCCCAATCAAATTTCGTACTGATTATAAAAGTACTATTATTGACCTTTAAAGAACTGAATGGTCTCGAACCACAGTACCTGAGTGAACTTCTGCTCCGCTATGACCCGCCACGCCTACTTAGATCAAAAGGTTCAGGCTATCTGCTGGTACCTCGTATAGTGAAGGCTACATCAGGGGGCAGAGCCTTTTCTTACAAAGCCCCACAGTTATGGAACAGCCTTCCAAGCAGTGTCCGGGAATCAGACACAGTCTCCGTGTTTAAGTCTAGGCTGAAAACATATCTATTTAGTCAAGCCTTTTGTTAATGGTGTTTATGAGGTAAAGGTGTAGATCTGGAGGGTCCTCAGACAGAGTGTTTTGGTAAACTGGGATGTATGGATGCTGTCAGTCCCCACTCGCTTGCTCACTCGAGTTTGTTGACGGTGTAGTGGCTGGCTGCTTTATGTCCTGGGGCTCCCCCATGCCTGTGTTACCTTCTGGCTCTCCCCTTTTAGTTATGCTGTTATGTTTAGTTATTCTATGCTATAGTTAGATGCCGGAGTCCCTGCTTGTACTCAGTGCAATATGTATACTGTTCCTACTTATTCAGGTGACATTGGGCATACCTAACAACCTGTGTTTTCTCCCCCCCCAAATCTGTCCCTCGGAGTTACATGTCGGTCCTGGGATCGAGATGCTGACCTCTTCTGCTCCTCGGACCTGCCTGATCCATCCTGGTGCCCTGTGCCTGGTTGGAGCCTCATCGCATCGCTCCTGTGGAGGGCGGCCCCATGTGGACAGTTGGGGGTCGCGCCTGGAGGATGCTCTGGACTCTTGCAGTGGTGCTTTTGTGGCTGGGGACTGCAGCTGACTTGCTGACTTTGGGACTGCAGTTGTCGTGAACGGTTTTGCGCTCGGGTTTCTGTTGGTGGGGGGTTTATAGCATCAACGAAGCTGACTTTGTTAGGACTGTTAATGTTATAGTCATGTTGTCTGTTGTTGCCCGGATGGGGATGGGTTCCCTTTTGAGTCTGGTTCCTCTCAAGGTTTCTTCCTCATGTCGTCTGAGGGAGTTTTTTCTTGCCACCGTCACCACAAGCATGCTTGTTGGGGATAGATTAGGGATAAAATTAGCTTATGTTTTAAGTTGTTCAAATTCTGTAAAGCTGCTTTATGACAATGTTTATTGTTAAAAGCACTATACAAATAAACTTGACTTGACCACATCAGAATCAGAATTACTTTGTTAATCTCCGGAGGGAAATTCAAATTTGCTACCAAGTTCCTGAATCAAAGAAGGAGTAAATATGTCTAAAAATATGTATCAAAATACACGACCTACTCATCCTAAACCTGCTGAGCTTTGCCGGTGAAACACTCAACTTCAGAAGGTTATCACTGCATTTGGCTGCTTTTTCACAATACTTTGAAAGGTGCCTTGAGTTTGTTTTTTTGCCTGCCAGACTATGCTGGTAGCTCATGGGCATGATGCAAGTCTAACAGTGGAAGAGATCTCCCTCTGGCCAGTGACCATGCTATACCACACCTTGAGTCATCCAGCAAAGTTTGGGAAGATGCTATGAATTCAGCAACTACTGAATGAACTAGTGACATTTGGTTGCAGAAAGTCGTCAAGAAACAAGGGTCTCTGAGTGAGAGGTGGCAATCTTTTGCTTTTAGGGCAAGTGAGAGGGGAGAGTTAGAGTCCCCTTCTACCCCTTTGTGGAAACGGTGCCTCAGGTCATGTGTGGTGGGAGGAGGCAATACATTTAACTTGAAACATTCGATACACATGCATCCCAATTTGTACAAAGAATTCCAAGAATAGAAAGTACACATGATCACATTTCACTCTCTCGCAGTCCATCAGGATCAATGCTGACTTAAGGTTTGACTTGCTATGCTCGACAGGCACATTTGTGGGCCATTAAGCCAGCTTTGGATCGACATCGACAGGCTTCACAGACAAAAGTTGTCATGCTCAGGGATTGAATGTCTTCTTTGGTGGGCTTTCTGATATCCCAGACATTGGCTCTCTTCCACTCGTTCTTTACTCCCGCACGATGACCACCTCTTCCAATCTAGCGCAGCCATTTCCCATTCATTCAGGTCCAAGGAGCATTTCCTTATGTCGCGCTTGAGGGTATCCTTGTAGAGTAGTTTGTCCGCCAACTGTGCAGTTGTCTTGGCCGAGTTCACCATAGAGCACTAGCTTGGGCAGCCTAGTGTCTGGCATCCTTCTCACATACCCAGCCCATCTCAGTTGTGATGCAGTGATTATGATCTCGGCACAATCCATGTTTGCTTGTTTTAGGATTTCCACATCAGGCACTCTCGCTTTCCAGTTGATGTGAAGTAGCGGTCTCAGGTGGCAGATTTGGATACTAGTAAGCATCCTGACATGTCCTCAGTACAGGGTGATCAATTCTGTGGCATATTGTAGGCATGGCAGCACTGCAGCATTGTAAATATTGACCTTTGTGGAGAGTTTTGTGTCAAGGCATGACCACAGTCATTGGTGTAAGGTACCAAATGCTTTGGTTGCTGACTGAATCCTACAATCCACTTCAAGATCTGCAGAGTTGGCGCTGGTCACTGTGCTTCCCAGGTATGTGGATGTTTCTGTGGTCTTCAGTGCTTCCCAATTTACCAAAATGGTTGCTTGAGCATCCTCAAATATTCCTCAGGAGGGCAGGAGGTTGGTATAGTAATTCCATCTTCATAATTAATTCTCAGGGCACAAGTGATGGCAGCTGTGACAAGAGTCCACAATCTCCTGCATATCGCTGGGGTCACTGATGAGCTGAATCGTCAGCATACAGATGATCACGCATACATCTCTCTGGCTTTGGTGCAGGCTCTCAATCTGGACAGTTTTCCATCAGTCCTCATTCATATGTATACTCCATTGGTCAGGTTATTAGATATGATCTCCCAAGCAACTGTAAGGTATAGGGTGAACAATGTTGGGGCCCAAGATGCATCCTTGCTTCACTCTGTGCGTGATGTCAAAAAAAATCACTGATGTCTGCTCCGACTGAGACCTTCCCCTTCATGTCTTCATGAAGTTGAGTCTGATCATTTTTTTTAGATTTTTTTGGGGGGGCTTTTTTCACCTTTATTGGATAGGACAGTGTAGAGACAGGAAATGAGCGGGAGAGAGAGACGGGGAGGGATCGGGAAATGACCTCGGGTCGGAATCAAACCCGGGTCCCCGGATTTATGATATGGCGCCTTATCCACCTGAGCCACGACGCCCCCGAGTCTGATCATGTTAATGAGCTTCTAGGGGCACCCATACACTTCCAGCACTCTCCACAAGGTCCGTCTCTCTCACTCTGTGTCAAAGGCTTTTGAGCAATCTATGAAAATCACAAAAAAGATTGGTGTTGCTCAGTTTCCTTCTCTTGTAGTTGTCACAGGGTGAATATTATATCCACTGTTGATCTGCCGATTTGGAAACCACACTGGTTTTAATATTTCCTCTGAAAGAGCCTTAATTCTGTTGAAAAGAATCTTTGCCAAGACTTTCCTGGCTGTAGACAACAGAGAAATGCCTCGATGAGTTCCAGGTCACTCCTGGTCACCCTTTGTTTTGTAAATAGTCATGACCAGTGCATCTTTGAAGAAGTCTTGTGTGAGATACTGCTCCCCCCCCCAAACATGTTGTACAGCTTCAGCAGCTCTGTCATGAGTCTTAGGCCACCATGTTTCAGAATGTCTGATAGAATACCATCTTGGCTTGGTGCTTTTTCACTTCTGGTACTCTTAAGAGCTTTCTGGATTCTTCCAGGGTGATGGATCCACACAGCTCCCATTTAACTCATCTTCTAGTAATTCATCGCAAGACACGGGGATCAGCTGTTCCTTGCTGGCTGAGCAGTGTGCAGAAAATGTTCCTTCCTTCAGCATTTGACTGAGTCTTGGGACAAAGTATAGCTCTAAGTCCATAATTCAAAATTAATTTATAAAAACACCATTGACCCAGTTCCATTGGTAGCCATACATGCCCAGTTCACCATGTTTGACAGATGATGTGGTATGCTTTGGATCAGGAGTCCTTCCTTTCCTTCTCCATCCTCTTCTCTTCCCATCATTCTGGTACAAACTAATCTTGGTTTCATCTGTCTTTAAAATAATAATAATAATAATAATAATAATAATAAATTTTGTTCCAGAACTGGGCAGGCTCTCCAGCGAAGTCTAATCTGGCCTGTTTTTGAGTGTCAGCAGTGGTTTAGATCTTGAGGTAAACCCTCTGTATTTACATTCATGAATGATAAGCCTTACTCTTCAAGTGTGTTCTTGACTTGGCTATATGCGAAAGGGTTTTCCCATCACCTAGGAAAGAATTCCACAACCATCCACTTGAATTATCTTCCATGGTCTTCCAGGCCTTTTGGTGTTGCTGAACTTGTCCATGCATTCCGTCTTTTAAAGAACGTTATCAAATTGTTGATTTGGCCACTCCCTGACAAGTTTCTGCTATCTCTCTGATAGGTCCGTTTTTTTTTTCAGCCTAATGATGGCCTCTTTCACTTGCATCGACACCTCTTTGGTCCACATATTGAGAGTTCCAATGAACAGCTGCCAATGCAAATTCAACACTTGCAATCAACACCAGACCTTTTATCTCCTTACACGGTTATGAAATAGGCCTTAACTGGCCATGACACTGTTCATCAGTCAATTGTCTAATTACTTTTGAGCTTGTAAAAAATGGAGCGACTGGAAAAAAATGGCTGTAATTCCTAAACAGTTAATGCAAACATTTTGTTAAATGTCTTGAATTCAATGTGAAATTCTACACTTGAATTACATTTTGATTGCTTCCTTTCAAATTCGTGGTGGTGGTATACAGAGGCAAAAGTAGGAAAAATGTGTCACTATCCAAATACTTAGCATTTACAATTCCAAAAAAAGTTGGGACACTGTAAAACAAAACCAGAATGTGATTCACAAATCATGGAAACACTTTCATTGAAAATATAAAGACAACATATCCAATGTTGAAACAAATTTTGTTTTTTGCCAAATTTATGCTCATTTTGAATTTGATGCCAACAAAACATTTAAAAAAAAAAAAACACTGGGATGGGCATGTTTACCATGGTCTTCAATAATCTCTTAACAACACTCTGTAAATGTTTGGGAACTGAGGAGACCAACAGCTGTAGTTTTCAAAGTAAAACGCTGCCCTATTCTTGCCTTATATACAGTTTCATTTACTCAGCAGTCTGGGGTCTTTGGGGATGTCTTCATATTTTGTACCAGCGATAATGTACCAAATGTTTCCAGTGGGATAAAGGTCTCTACTGCAAGCAAGCCAGTTTAGCACTTAGACTCTTACTATAGAGCCATGCAGTTGTAATACATGCAGAATGCAGTTTAGCATTGTCTTGCTGAAATAAGCAAGGCCTTCCCTGACAAAGATGTCATCTGGATCAGAGCATGTTGCTTCAAAACCTGTATACATCATTCAGCATTAATGATGCTTTCCCAGATGTGCAAGCTACCTATACCATGTGAATTAACACACCCCATACCATCGCAGATGCTGGCTTTTGAACTGTGCAATGATAAGCCAGATAGTCACTCACTCACTGGTCCCGCTTGCTCCTGCAGGAGTGTGGCGCCTCGGCACAAGGTTCTCCAGTCTGTCCTGCTCTAGGCTGCCTCCCAGGCTGATGTTAGGTTGAGACTCCGGTCCCTCAGGTCAGCAGACAGCTGGTCGGTCCACTTACTCTGGGGTCTGCCCCGGGTATGTTCCATTCAGGAGCTGATTCTAGAAGTAGCCTAGCTGGTTCCAGTGGTGGCAACAGTCTGGCTAGGTGACCAAATATGCAGAGACAGGCTGCCAGAATTTTGCAAGTGACAGGTGGTTGGTTGGCACGCTGATGCAGGGTGATGTTTGAGAAAGTCTGTCGGTGCCAGCGGCATGGCCAGCCTTGAGCTGGCCTCCCAGCCTTCCCTACTTCTTCCAGGGTAGGAGGATCCATAGGGATAGTGTCATCCTCTGGGGCAGAGGCTGCCAAGCCTCCCAGCTCTGGGGATGGTGGAGGTGGGAGGGCGGTTAAGGAGGTTCATGAAGTGCTCCTGCCATCGCTCCAGCTGTTCTGGGGTATCCAATGCAGGTGCTATTAGCCAGCAGCAGGTTCCCTGAGATCTGTCCCACCATGGTTGAACCTGCCAGGACTCGGCCTGATGGTTTGCCACCATGCTCCCGAGGGTATCACAATCCAGGGTCATTGCTGTAGCCGTTGCCCAGGGAATACCGCTAGGAGGTTAGCACTCTGACTTAATCCTGACTCTTCACTCTGACTTGGGTCCCTTTCCTCTTTTGCCTGGAGGACACGTTGTCTATGATTTCCAAAGAGAATTTCAAATTTTGATTCGGCAGACCACAGGATACTTTTCCACTTCACCCCAGTCCATCATAAAGTTCAGGCTCAGAGACAACAGCAGTGTTTCTGGACATTGTTTATATATGGTTTTAAAGCTCCATTATGTGAAAATTAGTATTTTTTTTGCTCCAAGGCTGGGCAGCACAATGGTGTAGTGGTTAGCACTGTCACCTCACAACAACAAGGTCCTGGGTTCGAGCCCAAAGGCCGACGAGGGCCTTTGTGTGTGGAGTTGGCATGTTCTCCCCATGTCTGCGTGGGTTCCCCCCCCCCCCAGTCCAAAGGCATGCGGGTTAGGCTAATTGGTGGCTCTAAATTGACCATAGGTGTGAATGGTGGTTTGTGTTTATGAGTCAGCCATGCGATGACCTGGCAACTTGTCTACGGTGTATCCTGCTTCTCGCCTATAGTCAGCTGGGATAGGCTCTAGCTTGCCTGCAACCCTGTACAACAGGATAAGCGGCTACAGATGATGGATGGATGAATGGATGCTCTAAGGCGCCCCCCAACAGTTGCTGAGTGTAATTCACTTTTACACCACTGGCATAAATACAAGTTATGCTTTGAGCTCTCCTCATGGATAACTGTACGTCCATTTGTTTACAAGCTGAATGCAGTGGAACCTTAACACCAGTAGAAACCAAAGAAAAATGTCGACGGACAAAGTATAATAACATTACAGGATTTTACACAAATATGACTCCATGTTTTATATATTGCAATATTGGAGGTGAACACAAACATAAAAAAAAAATTGTTTTATTGAAATACCGGGTTTGCATTTTCAAACCACATACATTGTATTCTAGGTGTTTGAATTATGTGTGGAATTGACATGATAGACACATATTGCACATATACATTGAGCAGTGCAATCTATTACAAGCTAGCTGAGATAGGTTTGCAAAGGTGCAAACTTTCAAGGCTGTTGACATGAAATTGACAAGACTGACCAAAAGTTTTGGCATGAGATGCCCATTTGAAGGACATTTGTCATCCAGAAAAACTGTCTCTCCTTAAGGCAGGAAGAACACAACAAAGGTTACATCCTATGTCGCAATCTTTCATAAATAACATTAGTACGGATATACACTCTGTCAGATCGTCATCATTACTTGTATTGAAGAAGTAAACACGCATGCTCAGAGACCCTTCCCCCCCCACTGCACTGCAAGTCAAAGTTCGCACACAATTTGGAATTGCCGTATGCCAAGTTAACCTTCTGGGGTCTGAGGGTATTTTCTGGCACTCTAATGATTTTAGTATGCTCTGATTTCGTTGTCCATTTTAACAAATCTAAGCAGTATTTTGAAAAATCATATGGATTTTTTGTATTCAGCACAAGTTCAGCTACAATAATATCTATGTAGTATGTATGTCATGATTGTACTTAAAAAAAAAAAGAGAGATAAATGAAGATGTTCTAAAAAGCAGTTTTAGAACTGTGCTGGTGTGTGAGAAAAAAAACAACAACAACAACAACAACAACATTACCTTACCCATTGTGGCAAACTGTTTTGATCACTTGCTGATTCTGTTCATTCTTAGGCATGTATTAAGCACAAAAACTGAAATCTGCTCCACTGATTTGGACAAATTTTTTGATGGCCAGTTAATTATATCCTATTGTTTTGGGATAAAGGGTTGGCAGTGGGAGGGGTATTCAATTTAAAAAAAAAAAAAAAGGTAAAAATTCCATTCCATTCAATGAGAAGAGTGAACACCCCTCCTACTGCCAACTCAATCCCATCAGGTCAAGTCATCAAAAGGGTGACACCATGGGTAATGTTTTTTCACACATTCCAACACAGTTCTAAAACTACTTTTTACAACAGTTTCATTTATCTCGTATTGGACTTTATTATGGTATCTGACTATTCAGTGTGTCTTGAACTCGAAGATATTTATCAGAATACATGACCTACTCATTCTAAACCTGCCGAACTTCACTGGCAAAGCTCTTGACCCCAGAGGGTTAACATAACCCGAACCATTCTCACACCACTATATCCAAAACTGGGGGATACTAACAGATAAAGAACAGCCAGTTAACTAAATTAACCTTAGAAAACTTGGATACCCCAACATAAAATGAATCAAACTTGGGTGGCAAGCTCCCCAACAAAGCCAGGCAGCAACCAACACAAAAGCACTTATTATTACCAGTACCGATGTCTAAGTGTTCTCAAGTTTTCTACCATCAACCTGAGATGCAGCCAGCAGTTAAACCTTGGTCAAAATGGGCCAACTTGGCTTATGATCAAAAGCTAGCAAGTCAACAGCTTTGTTACCACAGCCTAACATCAAGCCAACGCAATGAATCACATCAAGGCAGCTAACATAATATTCCTTCCTAGCTCAAAAGAAAGAAGCCAAACTCGGGATCTGCCTTGCAGCCATTTATCACTCTTACCTCTTGGCAAAGTCCAATCCCAGATTTACTATTGTCTAATCTCTTCCTCAGTCACACACTCTTTTTCTGGTGCAACGATGGCTTGTCAACAGCCATCTTATTCTCTGCAGGCGCGCTCCTCGCTGTGCCATGGTGCTGAAAAGACGGTGGCCCACTCACCACACAAAAAAAGTGAACAGCGGCAGTTCAGCACCACACATGCGCACAGGAGGAGGAGCAGCCAATGCAGCATGGCTAGCTGCTCGCACGCTGTAATTAGTGTCTTTCACCCTCCTAGAGCTCACAGTGCTATATAAAGGCTGCACGCGGTAGCACACGACTACTTCCTTCTGAATGCTCTCCCTAATGGACCCTTTTCACGTGACGTCACGACAAACGCGGCCGCCATTTTGGACATGTACTACCAGTAGTTTACCACAGCCAGCATTGAGGAACGGCAGCAAAGAAAGTGTTTATTTTCAGCAAGACTTCCATCATGCCACTATATTGTTGTGCACCTGGATGTAGTAACCATCAACAAACAAGGCAAGGGTTATCATTTTATCGGATCCCGGTAGATGCTGACTGACGGAGAAGACGGATAGCAGCCATAAACAGGAAAGATTGGCAGCCCTCGGCATACCAGCGCTTGTGCAGTGACCACTTTGTTGGAGGTAAGACGAATAAAATTAGCCAGAAAAGGCATTACATTGCTGTTAACATTCTGTGGCGGCGAGTGTGTAACCAAATAGGCTAAAATAACCCATTGTAACCTCTTTGTTCTTCTGTAGTAGCTATTAGCTAACGACATTAGCTAGCGTTGTGTTCCTTTGCTGTTGGTAGACTGTAGGACAGATCAGAGGCAGTGTCCTACAAACAGCGCTTAATTTGAGGGGGAGCAAGCCGGAGCGCGCTCCAGAACCTCGGGCGTTGGCTCCGGCAGCTATTTACACTGGATCCGGTGATCCGACACCTCTTTTGACTATGTAACAAAAAAATAAATAAATAAATAAAATCATTAAATAAAAAATGCAAGTTTATTTAGTGTTAATGTCTGATTTTGATATATGTCTTGTTGGTGATTTCTCTCATGAAACGACATCCACAAAATATCTGCAGATGAACTTAATTTGCAGTGTTATTACAAAACATGCCCAGAAGCGCAGCGCCGCGCCCCCCTCCCCCCCTCTTTTTTCCGCACCGGAGCCGCTCATCCTCTGCGCTCCAGGACCTCCCACTTTACAAATTAAGCACTGCCTACAAATAACTGTTCAAAACAAGAGGAACATGTACTTGTCTCTTAAATCCAGGCCGTTCCCTGTAATCTGTAACAACGGTTGGAGAAAGTAATGGCAAATAGTGAGTGCACAAACCATAGAAGGTAAACTGTACACAGCGCCAGGGCAGTGTGATGGCATGTCTACTTTTAGATTGTGTTAGCTTATCAATGAACACACTCGTCACTCGACGAGTTTCACGTCTTTACGATGGATACTTAAATGTGTGTTAGGTATTATTGTTGCAGTCTAAGCAGTCATTGTAGCAGCTAGATGAGCGAGAACCAAAAGTGTATGTGCCATAAACCGTTATTTCTGTACGGCATTGCTAATGTGTCGTTACTGTTGTTATTTCTCCCTCTGCTCGCCCTGTAAATGCCCTACGTCGCTGGATAGCGAAGGTGTTTTCTGCATCTCGCTCCTTTTTCTTGTATGTTCTCCGTTTGTCGCCTTCCTCGCATTCAAACCAATTCGAGCCGAAGTCTGCTACATGTCCAAAATGGTGGTCGCGTTTACGAAGGTCACGTGACTGAAAAGGGTCTATACTCTATTTCAGTGTTTCTCAACCACTGGGCCATGGCCCATTAGCAGGCTGCAAAGTACCATCTAGTGGGCCATGAATTTCCCCCCCCAAGTTAGAAGCCAAATACCAACTAGCTCAGGATGTCGTAATGTCCCAAATCCAATAGCTGGTTTGCTGTACACTTTTCAAGTGAAATAAAGACACGGGTAAATTAAGAACAAGTCTTTATTTTGTCACATTTAACTCGCACACATGAGCATGCACAGAGAGAGAGAAAGCAGCAGGCTGAATAAAAAAAATGCAGCATGAAGCGCTGCTTTGTGCAGCAAGCGCACTATTGTTCTTAAGTTTACTTTTTTTGTTTGTTTTATTCCTGTCCAACCATTTTTTGGAGCCGCTACTCCTGCTGCAGCTTTTGAGATAGCGGCACCGTTCTAACCCAGAAATGTTCGTCCTGAATTGGTGTAGTGTGCTTGGACACAGCTTTTGGACTGATGCACCCGTTCTCTCATTCTTGTTCCCCCCCATACAGAATGAATAGGGCTCACAAATCGAATCATCCTGCTCAGACATGCTCCATCGGAGCTGCACCAAACTTTATGTGATCCTTCAAGCCAACTCCACTGACACATACATGCAATCCAGTCTGAGCTACACTCATCTTTTCCTTTCTTTTTGCTCATCCTTTTTTCCTCCATAGGTTTCCATTGATTTTTTTGGCCCCATTTAAAAGGAATGGCATTTCGGGAGAAAAACTTTCATTCTCTGTCATTTTTTTTTAACCAACTGACCAAACTTCATGAAACTTCACATGCTGCCTCAGGCCAAAGTCCCCGCACATATCCGTCCCCTCATCTGAGACCTGCCTTCATCTTTTCCTTGGATTTCACGCATCCCCATTTCCCCTCCACAGGCTTCCATTGATTTTTGGCCCCATTCAAATGAATGGAGTTTTGCTGAGTAACACTTCACCACATATCCACCAAACTTCATATGGCGCCTCAGGCCAACTCACCCATCACACATCAGGTCTGACCCGCACTTGTCTTTGTCGTGCTGTTCATCCATCCCTTTTTCCTCCACATTGGGCTAATTATTTGAAGCTTGACATAGTTATCCCTCCATTCCCCCATAGGTCATAATGCATTTACCAAGGACCTGCTCAGTTGAGACTTTGACAACAAATCAACTTTAACTCAATGGCCACTTTATTAGGAATATTTGCACGCATGCACACACCCATACAACCCACATATAAACAATTAGCATATTTGCACGTTAACAGTTAGCACACTCATAATTAATGTTACCCATTAAATGTTAGCATGCTCGCAGTTAGAGTTAACATGCTAGCTGTTAGCATATTAGCCTTAACATGTTCCCATGTTAACAGTCAATACTAAAATATTAATAGCATGTTAACAACATAGCTGTTAGCATGTTAGCTATTACCATGTTAACATGCTCGCTGTTAATATGTTCCCCGTTACCATATTAGCCATAAGCATATTAGAATGTTAGCTGTTTACATGTTAGCATGATAGCTGTTCTGCGACAGCTCAGCAAGCACACTGCATTTTCTCTGCAGAAATGCAGTCGAGTTACTAATGCAGTCCCCCCCCGGTTAAAATTCACAATTCAATCATGTGGTTTCTGATTTTTGTGGAGGACTGCTTTAAACAGATCACATCCATAATGTAAAATGTCACTTCCATAACGCCAGTTTTCCCCAAATAATTTATTCCAAAAATGACAGATACTTTCAAATCTGCACTTTGTGTTTATTCAAGCCTCTTTCATGGGACATACGTAATGCTTAATAAATAAATTGCAATTGTCTTCCAGAAACTCTGAATTTCAAAATCATGTAAATCACCCATAAAAGTTTGCCCACTTGAGGTCACATCTTTAATGCTGATAAAACGCTATGTATTTTTAGGCTGTATGTTATGATATGAATTTTGAGGATTTGTCTCTTCAGCTGCAGAGGTCTCATTAAAAGTTATGCAAATTAAAAATCACTGACAAATCTTATCCCTGGTCTGAGGCATTTTGTTTACCAATGGCTCCACTTCATTGTGCTTGATTACAGCTGCAAAACATTTTGCACAAAATATTTGTACAGCTGCACATTTTAACACGTACAAATTATTTCTACACAGGTTAGATTAATAAATATCCCCAGCTTAACTGTAATAATCTCATGTGGATAGACATGTTAAGAAGCTTCACCTGTGAGGGATTTATGTCGATATGTATCCTGTGTTGCAGAGAACTTTGCTACACAGAGCAGGGTGTGTATGCGTGCATGCAGAATAAAACGATCACTTGTCTCCTCATTTTCCCTTCGAACCCAACAAGTTACAACATTGTTTAGTCTCTTCTCTTCTTCCAGCTTGTCACATTTGGCAGTGGGGTCGCTGCCATGTGGACCCTACTGATCCACACGTCGTATTAATTGGAACATAGTTTTACGCCGGATACCCTTCCTGCCACAACCCTCCCATTTCCGGGCTTGGGAAACACACACATTCACACCTATGGACAATTCAGAATAGCCAGTTAACCTAACTGCATGGATCTGGACTGCGGGGGAAACCAGAGCACCCAGACAAAACCCACGCAGACACAGGGAGAACATGCAAACTCCACACAGAAAGGCAAGTTTGAGCCAGTCACTGAGCTCAAACCCAGAACCTCCTTACTGTGAGGTGACACAGTGTTAACCACTGCACCATCATGCCGCCCTCACAACACTGTTTAGTCTCTTGAAACTTAAAGGGACCCTCCAGCGGATTCATTTTCAATCTTAAGTAAGTAGTTGCAGATTTCAAAAATCAAACTTTAATTTTCAGAGACCAAATAGTGCTCAAAAAAATTTTTTTTCTTTAAAATGTCAGGTGGTGATGTATGCGATGACGTCAGATAGCTTGGAGCAACTCCACTGTTTATAGTCTTCTATTTACATTGTAGTTTTGCTAGTTTTACAAGCATTTTACCAAATTTATCAGTTTTTCAATAAAGTATGCCTCATTGTGTAGCATATAAATGCCACAATGATGCTAAAAAGAAAGCACAAGCTGGAACTAGACTGCATTTTCTCTGCGGAAATGCAAAGTGTGCTTACTCAGCTGTGGCAAAGCAAGGTTCTAATGAGGCTTTTTCAGCGTATCGGGCCAATACATGTTTCCTTACTGCTACGCCCACAATATTGCCGACACACAGGGCTCAACATTAAGGACTGCCCAATTGCCCAGGGCAAGTGAAGCATGCATTGGGGCAAGTGGGATATGTCCCTGACATACCTGACCGTGCAAGTTGGAATGAGCATAAATTATGAACTAGCACCAAAAAAATTAGGCTTTTTGATCTTTTATTTCAGTTCCTAAAAGCGTCCCTCACGATGTATCCGCCATTATGTCTTGGCTGTTTTCTTAGTCTTGGTTTCACTTGCTGCTTTGCAAGTTATTTTATATACCCCCACTGTTGTAATATGGTACACATACTGTTTATAGACCCCTTGTGCATGAGGTCATGCATCACATGATAATTACAGCTGGGGTCAGACAGACAGTCTTTCATGCAAGCAAGGCTTACTCTGTCTTCAATATGGTTAATTTTTGTGCCGTTTTTGCTCGTGCAAACAGAGAAATAGATAAAAGGCATTACCGTCTCCCCGCTAATCAAGAAAAATGTTAACAAATAGAAGCAAATGCTTCAAGAACAACAAGGAAATGAGTGGTTAAAGAATACGTTGAAAGGAGCTAAGCCTGAAAACTCCAGAGAAACTCCTGATGGTATTTAAAATGTGTTTTACAAAAACAAAGTCGGAAGTGAGTATGGAAGAGTTTGCTTAAGAATCTCGTTTTTTTTTTGTTTTTTTTTTGTTTTTTTTGGGGGGGGGGGGGGGGGGGGTGTCTGCTCGTATTCCAGTTAGCTCCTTCATGAGAGTGTTTGATTTTCTTACAGGTGAAGCCATTTCCTTATTCAACACAGAAAACCCTGATTGGTTTCAAACAACTCGGGCATTAAAAAAAAAAAACGAACTTGCAACATGCGCGATAGTGCAACATGCGCGATAAATCCTGAAAGAACAGAAATTAAGAGCAGAGAGAGTTGGAGCTTTGTTTCTGTTATCAGAGGAACACAGTCCTCTGCAAAATATTTATCTTTTTTTTGTTATATCATCCACCTCTAGGCTTAAAAAAAAAAAAAAAAAAAAAAAACGCACTGCATCATGACAGACCGGCTGCACTGACTCAGTTACAAGTTGCCAGGTCTGTATAAAACAACCAAAAACGACACATTAAACAATTTTAATTCAAAATCCTCAAACATTATCCTATTGGTCATGACACAGCACAGGGGTTTTTTTTTTCCCTTTTCTTTTAACCTACATGTGGATGATAAAAAGAAATATTCTCAAAACACAGTACTGTTCAAAAGCCTTGGCACCCTATTGATTTCTTCAGACAAAGTTTGTTATAGATTTCTATTTTATGATTTCTACATTATCAAGTAATAAATCTAGGGTTAGAGAGTTTTCTACACAAACACACTTAACTGTCGAGTGCCAAGCGGGATGGGCTCTGCACTCGGCACTCGACTTTTATGGACTATCCCATGAAGATGGCGTCTGGAGAAGACCAAATTCAGGTAAGGTCACTGGCTTTGTATTTACTCTTCTACACACACTATCCATGCACTTGCAGAGCCAGGGACACTTCGTTTTGTTTGTAGGAACCCTCTACTCACTTCCACAGAACGGTCATGTTGTTTTGAGCTTTGCAATGGTTTTAAAACTAGCGTTTTGTATCGGCAAAAAGACATGCCCCAAGCACTCCTGTGTTAGCGTTTTCTGGTTGAAATCGCAAAAAACTAATTTTCTCAAACACATCCAATTGACGCGATTGTGGTAGCAACTCAACGTATGCACTCCCAATAATGCGAAAATAGACCTAGAAAGCATTTCACTCCGGAATATTCCTTTAACCTAACCTGCACGTCTTTGGACTGTGGGGGAAACCCACGCGGAGAACATGCAAACTCCGCACAGAAAGGCCCTCGCCAGCCACGGGGCTCGAACCCAGACCTTCTTGCCATGAGGCGACAGCGCTAACCATTACACCACCGTGCCGCCCTGCTGTATATTCTGCCACAGAAAAAGAACAGTTGTCCACTTGTCTTTTAAGGCACACTTGTCTTTTAAGGCACATAATTCAGTATACTTTAAAGAAGCTGAAGCTTTTTACTTGGATTTTATTTTAGAAATAAGTCTTGCTTTTCTTTTTGTTAGGACTAGGACTGTTTTGGCCTCTAGAGGCCGCTGTTATTTCCTTTTCTTGTCGTGTTTATTTTGGCCTCTAGAGGCCGCCACTGTTCCTGTGTTTTGTGTTTGTGTTAATTGCCTAATTATCTTCACCTGTGTCCTTAATTAGTTTGTCTATTTATACCCCTGAGTTCAGTCCTCTTGTCACGGAGTCTTTGTGCTGTTATGTTTATCTCCAGTTTCCTTTGTACTGTGTTTTTTGATCTTCTTAGCTTTTGAATTTTTGCACTTTGCTTTTCTTTTGGATTATACTCTTTGGTTTTTTTTTGTCTTTTGTTTTGCCCTGTATATAGTGTATATAGTTTAAATAAACCTTTTGATTCTTTTTCTACTTCCGCCTCACGCCTCTGCATTTGAGTCATCCCCCTGGTGGCCTAGTGGGGGTTTGCTGGATTATCACACCAACGAACCAGGTTCGAATCCCAGCAAAACCCTAACAGAAAGACTCCGTCATGACCGACTCAGCAGAGGCTGCTTCAACTGTCTACCCGGCCAACCTTCAGGGAATTATGGCAGCTTTGACACGCTTCGGAGCGACCATGGACGCTCATGGACGTACGCTCACCAGCCAACGTGAGGCCCTCGCTCGCCACGAGGAACTGCTTCAGCAAATTGGGAAAACCCTGGCACAGCTGACATCTCTGCCTGCATCTCCTGCTCCTGATCCAGTTCCTGCTCCTGATCCAGCTCCCACTCCTGCTCCAGTGCCTCCTGCAATGCTGCCTTCTTCACCTCGCGAACCCAGCCTTCCTGCACCACAGAGGTATGACGGCAAGCACAGTGAGTGCCGAGAGTTCCTTACCCAGTGTCAACTCACCTTTGAGCTTCAGCCTACCACCTACACTATGGATCGCCGCAAGATTGCCTTTGTGATCACCTTATTAGCTGGTAAGGCGCGAGCCTGGGCTACTGCTATCTGGCAAAGACAGGGACCTGAGTGCTTTGATTTCCAGCTGTTTTCTGAAGAGATGCTTCGGGTCTTCGATCAGGCAGACATCAGTACCGACGCAGCCCGAAAGCTCATGTCCATCCGGCAAGGAGGAAGCGTCGCAGATTACGCCATCTCGTTCCGGACGCTCGCAGCAGTAAGTGGATGGAACGAGACTGCCCTGGTGTCAGCCTTCCACCATGGTCTGTCTGACCCCATCAAGGACGGTCTGGCCTCTATTGGATGCCCAAGTGACCTCGAAACCCTCATCTCACATGCTATTCGTCTGGACAACAGGATGAGAGAACGCCACCAAGCCTTGAGCCCCCCCAGCCTCCCTACCTCTACCTGGAGACCGTCTACCTCCTTCAGTGACTGTCCAGAACCCATGCAAGTGGGTCGTACTCGCCTCTCCGCATCTGAGAGGGAGCGCAGAAGGAGGGACAAGTGCTGCATCTACTGTGGCAAGCCTGGTCACTTCCGAGCATCATGTCCCGAACTCTTGGGAAAAGGACCGCCCCGTCCAGCCGAGGGAGGGTTGTGACGGGGCCTACCCTCTCTCCCGGACTCCCTGGCCAAGGAATCTACATCCCGGTCTCCATCTCCTGGGGTGAGTCTGTCCACTCTTGTCAAGCTTTGATAGACTCAGGGGCGGCTGGGAACTTTATGGATATTCACTTCGCCCAAAGCATCAATATTCCGACTGCACCTCTTGAAGTCCCACTGTCTGTGTCTGCCCTCGATGGCCAAGCGTTAGGTGATGGAAGAGTCACCCAAGTTACTTCTCCAGTTTTCCTCCAGTCTCAAGGTCACAAGGAAGAAATATCCCTGCACCTGATTCCTTCACCTGAGTTCCCAGTTATTCTAGGCCTTCCTTGGCTTACTCGCCACAACCCTCGCATAGACTGGGTAACAAGCCAGGTTGTGGAATGGGGCCCTGCATGCCATGCCTCTTGTCTGCTCTCTAGCTCTCCTGTGTCTCCTGCCGAGCCCCCTGATCTCACCGAGTTATCTCAAGTTCCCACAGAGTACTGGGATCTCAAGGAGGTATTCAGCAAGAGCAGGGCCGCCGTTCTTCCTCCGCACCGGGCCTACGACTGTGCCATCGACTTGCTCCCTGGGACTACCCCTCCTCGTGGCAGACTGTTTTCACTCTCTCAGCCAGAACGCAAGGCCATGGAGGAATACCTCAAAGATGCCCTGGTCTCTGGGTTTATTCGACCCTCCACTTCACCTGCTGGAGCCGGCTTCTTCTTTGTCGGCAAGAAGGATGGGGGGCTCCGACCATGTATTGATTACAGGGGCCTGAATAAGATCACTGTGCGCAACCGATATCCCCTTCCGCTGATGTCCACAGCTTTCGACCTGCTCCAAGGCGCCACCGTCTTCACCAAGTTGGACCTACGGAACGCATACCACCTCATCCGTATCCGACAGGGAGACGAGTGGAAGACTGCCTTTAACACCCCGTCTGGGCACTACGAATACCAGGTGATGCCCTTCGGACTCACCAACGCACCAGCTGTTTTTCAGGCCCTAATCAACGACGTCTTAAGGGACATGATTAACCTATACATTTTTGTCTACCTCGACGACATCCTTATCTTTTCCAAGACCGTGCAGGAGCACCGCCACCATGTCCGCCAGGTTCTCCAGAGGCTGCTACAGAACAATCTGTTCGCCAAGGCCCAGAAATGCGAATTTCATGTTCCCGAGGTCTCCTTTCTGGGATTTATTGTACGGACAGGCCAACTCCAAATGGACCCTGCCAAGACCCTGGCCGTCCGGGACTGGCCTACTCCCAAGTCCGTTAAGGAGGTTCAGCGGTTCTTAGGATTCGCTAACTTCTACCGCAAGTTCATCAGGAACTTCAGTTCTGTGGCAGCACCCATGTCAGACCTCACCAAAGGGACAGGTGGATCTTATGGCTGGTCTCCTCAGGCAGAAAAGGCGTTCAAAGACCTCAAGGACCGCTTCTGCACGGCACCCATTCTGGTTCTCCCGGACACCTCCCAACCATTCATCGTGGAGGTGGACGCCTCGGACAGTGGTGTCGGCGCGGTGCTCTCTCAACGTTCGGAAGGAAAGCTGCACCCCTGCGCTTACTTCTCCCACCGCCTGAGTCCTGCTGAGTCCCGGTACGATGTGGGGGATCGAGAACTGCTAGCGGTCAAACTGGCCCTTGAGGAGTGGAGGCACTGGCTGGAGGGAGCACAACATCCATTCCTGGTTTGGACTGACCACAAGAACCTGGAGTACCTCCAGCAAGCCAAGAGACTGAACCCTCGACAGGCTAGGTGGGCCCTGTTTTTCAGTCGGTTTGACTTCACCCTCTCATACCGCCCCGGCTCCAAGAACACCAAACCTGACGCACTGTCCAGACTGTTCTCTGCCACTAACAGGGAGAATGAAGTCGGGCCTATTATCCCTGTGTCCCGGATTGTGGCCCCTGTCCGCTGGGGTATTGAGGAGGCTGTCCGACGAGCCCAACGCCAGGACCCCGGTCCTGGGACGGGGCCACCAGGCCTCTTGTACGTCCCACATCAAGCCCGGGCCAAGGTTCTCCAATGGGGTCACTCTTCCCCTCTCACCGCCCACCCGGGAGCTCGGAGGACCCTGGACTTCCTGAAAAGACGCTTCTGGTGGCCTAACATGGAGAAGGAAGTAAGGTCATTTGTCCTGTCCTGTGAGGTTTGCACCAGAACCAAGAACCCACGACAGCGTCCCCAGGGTCTCCTGCATCCTCTGACCATTCCCCGGCGTCCCTGGTCCCACGTGGCAGTCGACTTTATCACGGGTCTCCCTGAGTCACAAGGTAACACGGTCATTTTGGTCTTAGTTGACAGATTCTCCAAGGCCTGCCGCTTCATACCACTGTGCAAACTCCCCTCTGCTCTTGAAACTGCGAAACTTTTGTTTAATCATGTCTTCCGAGTCTTTGGTCTTCCACAGGACATCGTCTCAGACCGAGGGCCCCAGTTCTCCTCCCGAGTGTGGCACGGGTTCTGCAAGGTCATCGGAGCCACTGCCAGCCTCTCCTCTGGGTTTCACCCACAGTCCAATGGTCAGACGGAGAGGCTCAACCAGGACCTGGAAACCACCCTGCGAGGCCTGGCTATGGATAACCCGACATCGTGGAGCACCTGGCTGCCATGGGCGGAGTACGCCCACAACACCCTGCAGTCATCGGCCACCAAGCTGTCGCCATTCCAGTGCCAATTCGGGTTCCAGCCACCTCTGTTCCCGGACCAGGAGGAGGACGCGGGGGTGCCCTCGGTCAACCAATATGTGAGACGGTGTCGCAAGACCTGGAGCAAGGTCAGGAAGACCCTCATACAGACCTCCAGAACCAACCAGACTCAGGCCAACCGCCATAGAAGACCTGCACACGCTTTCCGCCCTGGGCAGCGTGTTTGGCTGTCCACTAAGGACCTTCCACTGTGGGTGGAGAACCGCAAGCTTGCTCCTCGCTACATTGGCCCCTTCAAGGTGGTGCGCAGGGTGAACCCTGTCTCCTACCGGCTCCAGTTGCCCCGGACTCTGAGGATCAACCCCACTTTCCATGTTTCCCTGTTACGGCCCGTACTGACATCTACGTATGCCCCTGCCCCTAGGAACCCCCCACCCCCCCGCATCTTCCAGGGGCAGACTGTGTTCACTGTGAATCGCCTGCTTGACTCCCGCCGGGTCCGCGGCGGGTTGCAATATCTGGTGGACTGGGAGGGCTATGGTCCTGAGGAGCGCTGCTGGGTTCCTGCTCGGGATGTCCTTGATAAAGAACTATGTCGGGACTTCCATTCGGCCCATCCGGATCGCCCTGGGAACGTCAGGAGACGCTCCTAGAGGGGGGGTCCTGTTAGGACTAGGACTGTTTTGGCCTCTAGAGGCCGCTGTTATTTCCTTTTCTTGTCGTGTTTATTTTGGCCTCTAGAGGCCGCCACTGTTCCTGTGTTTTGTGTTTGTGTTAATTGCCTAATTATCTTCACCTGTGTCCTTAATTAGTTTGTCTATTTATACCCCTGAGTTCAGTCCTCTTGTCACGGAGTCTTTGTGCTGTTATGTTTATCTCCAGTTTCCTTTGTACTGTGTTTTTTGATCTTCTTAGCTTTTGAATTTTTGCACTTTGCTTTTCTTTTGGATTATACTCTTTGGTTTTTTTTTGTCTTTTGTTTTGCCCTGTATATAGTGTATATAGTTTAAATAAACCTTTTGATTCTTTTTCTACTTCCGCCTCACGCCTCTGCATTTGAGTCATCCCCCTGGTGGCCTAGTGGGGGTTTGCTGGATTATCACACCAATGAAACAGGTTAGAATCCCAGCAAAACCCTAACACTTTTAGGGTGAAACAGAAACTGGTGGAGTCAACCTTTCTTCCAATTATTGATTACGGTGATGTGTTATATATGAATGCCTCTGCTCAATGCCTCCACAAACTGGACAGTGTGTATCATGGTGCTCTTAGGTGTATTACAAACTGTAGAGCTCTAACTCATCACTGTGTCTTATACAGCAAAGTAAACAGGCCATCTTTATATGTGCGTAGGCTTGGTCATTGGTATGTGCTAATTTACAAGGCTATTCTTGAGATGACTCCATCTTACTTATCACTTTTAATCTTGAATAATAGGGCCTACAGTCTTCACTCTCAGGACTTGTTTCATTTTACTGTTCCTAAGGTGAGAACAGAAATGGAAAAGAAAGCTTTTAGATTTTCTGCTCCAAGTACATGGAATAGTCTGCAGGCAGAGCTCAAACTTCAAAGTCTGGTATCTCTGAATGCATTCAAATCCATGATAAATTCCATTACATCCAGGCTTCAGGAGTGCAAATGTTTTATTGGAGAGCAAATATCTGACTAAACCTTGTAAATTTACTAGTTTTGATTTTGAATTTCAGGTTTTGTCTGTTTTGATGTGACGATGTAATTATGTTTTTGTCTGTGTTGATGTGGCGATGTGATGTTTTGTTGTGATGTGATGGAACTTCATGTACTGCCATTCTTGGCCAGGTCTCCCTTGTAAAAGAGATTGTGATCTCAATGGGACAAACCTGGTTAAAAAAAAAAAAAAATTCAAAGAAATTACTGAAAGCCCAAATATTGCCATGACATTCATGTCACTGTATGTAAACTTCTGACCACAACTGTGTGTGTGTGTGTATATATATATATACACACACACACACGTGTACACACACACACACACACGTATGTATATTATATATGAAACACACACACGCGTGTGTATGTATGCATGTATATATACACACACAGACAAGTACGAGTTTGGGACATTGGGGGGGGGGGGGGGGGGGGGGGGGGGGGGGAAATGCATCAGGCTATGTTTCTTTTAACTGACTGTGCAAATTAGTATCATATAGTCTCACCTAAGGTAGCTGATGCGGCCTGTAGTGTATTAACTCCTGGAATGTAAACAGTGCACCTATACTCTCCATTGGTCATATTTTTATACAAACAAATTGAATATAATGTAAACAAATCTGTGTGTCAAGAGGCTGCTTAAACACAGTGGGGATAAGAAGTTGGACAGTTTTTTTTCTGCCGAGCTCCAGTGATTGGCTCATCTAGGTGACAGTGTTGAGTATGTGTTAGTGGGTTTGATGTGTTTCCACTGACACCCTAGAACTGCACAACAACGCCCACATACCATCCTCGTCCAATCCACCACTCCCTCACCATTGCTTTTGTAGCCACTGGGAACCCAAAGTTTCCCCATACACACACAATTCATATTATATTTTATATAATATTAAGATATTAAAAATATTATCTATCTCTATATTTATTTATTTATTGGGCGTGTCTCATACATACATGCATGCACACACATTTCAAATGACAGACAAATGTGATATTCATTAACTGAAGGATACAGTTATGTCCCCAAGGCAAGGCTAAGTAGACGTTTACTAAAGTGAGTTACACTGCAAACACGACAAACACCCTACCAATCTGTGACTTATGCTCCATGCAATATTTGAAGTACACTACAACCCTGCCATAATAAACTCCTTGGGGGACATCTAAATGGTTCCTTAGACCAAAAAGTTCATAATACTGAAAAGGACCCACTTGTCACACCACTCAGGCTACATCCACACGACAACGGCATGTTATTTAAAAATATATCGCGTCCAAATGGGCAACAATCAGTAAAATATCAGGTCCATATGGCAACGCAAGGCTTGCTGAAAACGATGCAATACACATGCCACACCTCTAGGGGCGCTGTAAGACGGTCCCTTCGGAGACACGAGAACAATAGAAGTAGTAACAATGCCTGCGCATAAACTATTATGCGCGAGACTTCATATTAGCCACAAAGTCAGGAAAATCTGTTTGTAAAATTACATTATAATGACCAAATACAATGAAAAGTATTTTTCCAGTCTCACCTGTGAAAGGTAATCCCATGTGATCCCGTTTGGACAGAAAACCTGTTGGTACAGTTAAACGCAGCTAATCTTTATTCTCCGCTTTGACCTATCCAAAATGGCGGCGAGGATGACGTATGATTCTACGCGGAAGGCGGCGTCTTCAATGGTCCAGAATAAAGTGAATGCTACACGTTGATGGAATTAATTTGTTGTTTCTCACCTGTGAAAGGTAATCCCATATGATCTCGTTTGGACGGTAAACCTGTTGGTACAGTTAAACGCAGCTAATCTTTATTCTCCGCTTTGACCTCTCCAATATGGCGGCAAGGATGACGTATGATTCTACGCGGAAGGCGGCGTCTTTAATGGTCCGGAATAAATTGGATTAATTTGCTCCTCTACGCCCTTTTTAAGGAATGTATTGTCGGACTTAAATCAACATCTGAAGAGGTGAGATCGCTCCTTTTTTCCCCTATTTTTGCTGGCGGGATTGCACCATTACACAATAAATATTCACAGTGAAAATATTTTGTAAGCGCGTTTCATGAACCAAGTTATAGGATTTGTTGACAACTCGCATCGCAATGAGAAGATCATTGGCACTACTGGTGTTAAGAATCAGACCATTTCATAAATGAATATTTTGCTGTAGAGCTGCAGTGTTTGTACAATTGCATGTTTTTGCTTCACTATTACTGTCACTATTCTGCTTCTTGCATTACTACTGTGAACTAACACTGAACATAATAATAATAATATCCAAGCTCGTGTTTCACTCTCACTAGTGCTCTGTAAGGCTTTTTCCTGGTGATATTCGTTACACTTCTACCCGGCGTGAAGCACTCACAGTCATGTGGTTGTGACGTCATCGTAAACAAATCCGTTCTACTCATCCAGACGACTTCACAATGGCAACATTGCCAGATCTTTCCACTCTGGAACCCGTTCTCAAAAAGATTGCGTTTTGGGCACCCAAAACGCCGGTGCCGTGTGGACGCCAGGCCTAAACGATAAGCAATTGTATCAGAGTCACCTGAATCTGTTGCCGTGTGGACAGGGCCTCAGTCACTCTTACAGAAAACAAGTAAGAAAAACAAGTTACTTGTTAGGTAAAACAAGTAAGTAAAGGAAATAAGTCACTCTTTTCAAGATCATAAAAATCATGTTAATATTGCAAACTTTCAGTTAGCAAGTACATGTGGCAGCGAGGGCATGGTCGAGTGTCCGCAAGGAGTCAGGTTGAACCAGCAGGTAACGTGAGGCGTTCCAGCTGTGTCGAATTACTGGCTGTCTATTAACGTGTCTCTGTGTCTTTCAGTTGGCCAGTAACAATAGAGAGAGCTGTGTTCCCTCACGCATCTTGTATGTGTGTGCATGTGCACATGAGCAAAACCTAAAGTGAATGAAAAGTGAAAGTAAAAATAAATAATAAAACACATCTTGACCTATCACACCTGTCTCCCAGCTCCTCATTGCCCCAGCATACAAGTTGTTACAATACAATAATCATGTCCCATCAGTTTTACTTATCAAAAAACCTTTTAATCCTGGACTGTTTTTCCTTCGATGATTTAAATGTTTGAGTCATTATCGCAGTTCACTAACTGAGTTAAAGGATCATGAATGGAGGCGATGATTTCATTGTATGTTAAGGAAATGATGGAGGTTACCACTGTACTTTTGTCAGTGCCTACCCAAAGACTCCTTATATTTTCTACATCTTCACCATTCAGTTATTTCATGTGTTGTAATTCACTGATGTCCAGTGTTGGGCACGTTACTTTCAAAAAGTAATTAGTTATAGTTACTAGTTACTTTTCCCAAAAAGTAACTGAGTTAGTAACGGAGTTACTTTGTCATAAAAGTAACTAATTACCAGGGAAAGTAATTATTCCGTTACATTTTGTTCCCCCTCAAAAAAAATCAAATTCAATTAGTGTAATCATAATAAAAGTGAATGTTAAATGTGTTTAATGACTGAAATGGACACTTAACAGAACCAATTAGTAATGTTATCTACACTATATTAATATGTTTGTGGGACAATGTGAGATAAGACATATATCAAATGTAATATATTTTTGTAGTTATTAAAATTATGTTACTAATTACTGGCCACTGACGAGGACAAACGCTTTGTTCCTCGACATAATGTGCATTGCACGTAAACACTCTTGCCTTTTATTTCAAGTAATGAAAAGTAATGGCTGTATTTCCAGTGTGAAAGCGCAGTGTTGGGCTGACCGCTCGCCATCGCTGGGTCTTCCGATTGAAAGAGCGCGCAGTAGTGCAGTAGGCGTGGCCTACCTACGTCTGTTGTCCAAATCTACTCTGATTGGCTTACTGTGCCGTTGTCTCGTGTCTCCCCGCCCCACACTAAAGCAGAGGAAAGAAAGGCTGAACGAGCAGCGTGCCAGATGAGAACAGCTTTAATAAAGTAACGCATAGTATTTTATTGTAAGTAACGGGAATGGCGTTATAACGATATAAAAAGTAATTAGTTAGATTACTCGTTACTAAAAAAAGTAACGCCGTTATTTCTAACGCCGTTATTCCCATCACTGCTGATGTCAACAATGATTTTGTCTTTTCATCGATCTTTTGATCACCATTCTCGATAATTGTTAGTGATTGACACCTAAGCCAGACTAGTTACCTCGCCCGGGACGGAGTCCACCAGGGGGCAAGGTCTTGTTTTCAGTGGGGTTTTTGTTCGCAACGTTACAGGAAAATAGCTGGACCAATCATGAAACTTTCAGGATAGATGGGCATTGGTCTCAAATAGAACCTCCAACATTTTGATGGTCATTCGGTCAAGGTCACCAAAAAGGTCAAAAAAAATTTTCACGATATCTTCCTTCATATCCATCATATTTACTTCAAACCAAATCCAAAATGTTCATCTTTCAATTCTGCTTCCATTGATATGCTACATGATGGGGTATCTCTCATAGTTTTCTTAGTGGTTGGGGGTCAAAGGTCACAGGTTTTCAGAGGCTCATAACTGGGAAACAGTTCAAGAGAGAGAGATACTTAAAGGTCAGAGTAATTCCGTGCCAAATCACCAGATTTTAGAAAAAGTTCCTGACTGACCATCTCAGATTTTATTCTTTTTTTTTTTATTGTCCTTGTTACTAATAACTGCTGTGCAAAATTTTAGGCCAATATCTCCACTAGTTTCGGAGATATTAAGCCTTCAAAAAGGGGGCGTGGCCCCATATTTAGCATAAAAACAAGTGTTACAATCAAACATCCATAGTTTGATAGCTAATAACTTTTGAACTGTTCACACTAAATGGTTCAAATTTGCACACATGATTCTTTGGTATAATAAGGCTATGTACACAGAAGGAGAGCTTTGTATGTGACATATTTGCAGATTTATGGCGTGCAAAATATGGCTTCCTGGAATGCGCCTGTCCATGGTAGCACTTTTGGCTCTCTATATTTCCAGATTTAATGACACCAGATGTCTGATTCTTTTTAATATATGAGACATGTTATAGTACTATCAGGAAAACATGTTATATCGGTGACAAAAATTATACTTCTCATATATAGGCCCGGGCGGCACGGTGGTGTAGTGGTTAGTGCTGTCGCCTCACAGCAAGAAGGTCTGGGTTCGAGCCCCGTGGCCGGCGAGGGCCTTTCTGTGTGGAGTTTGCATGTTCTCCCCGTGTCCGCGTGGGTTTCCTCCGGGTGCTCCGGTTTCCTCCACAGTCCAAAGACATGCAGGTTAGGTTAACTGGTGACTCTAAATTGAGCGTAGGTGTGAATGTGAGTGTGAATGGTTGTCTGTGTCTATGTGTCAGCCCTGTGATGACCTGGCGACTTGTCCAGGGTGTACCCCGCCTTTCGCCCGTAGTCAGCTGGGATAGGCTCCAGCTTGCCTGCGACCCTGTAGAACAGGATAAAGCGGCTAGAGATAATGAGATGAGATGAGATATATAGGCCCCTAAAAATGGAAAAAAGCTTGTCGCATCTGTATTTTGAATGCTTATAGCAAAAATCTGACAAGGTCTACCAGAAAACAAATTAGATCAGTGGAAAGAGCAAGGTCTAATTGATATGTACCAAATATGAAGTTGGTGGTGTGAAGAAAACTATTTTATTCAAGCTGTTGAATATAGAAGGTTTTATGACTGCCATTTTTGCATTTCACAAGGTTACATCACATGCTACATCATTTTTATTTAAAATTCTCTTGACTATACATATATGTAGTATATTTGTAAATATGATAAATGATTTACAAATCTCACAAAAGTCAATTACACAAATTTAATTCTATTTATGTAGACTTAGCATGTCTATTTGAAGCGTTTGAATAACTGGTCAATTTCTTTCACCACACCAGACGGAACTACATATTGTCTACCAGTTGATGTGATTAGTGCATCTATGATCTTTATGATGTGTATCAGTGGAACCCAGATATATTCTCTTCTGGGCCAACTTTAAGACTTTGCAGGACCATGAGGGTGCATAAATTGTACTTGCACATCCTGTTCCTCCTCCGATATTGCACAGATATTATCAATCCACCATTGCTAGTCATCCAAACATGCAACATATTTTCCTGGGATCATGTCTGACAGGGTGTAACCTTTAATTAGTACATTAGGCTTTTCTCATTCCCCGGCCTGAGCTATCCTATCATATGGTTAGTGAAAGTGTACACTGAACTTTATCACTCAAAGTAAAACTAGGTCACGCAAAGTGATTTCATGTCATAGTGTCCTTGACCTCATTAATATTGACCTAATTAAAGTCAGCTGCACATCCTTGACCTCTCCCCAACAGAAATCTATAATGGATCATCAACTAGGATTAAAACCCTAGGAGGAGTTTCATACCAAAGGAAAAAGCAGAAGAACAAAAATAATAAGAAACCGTGCAATTACAATGTATTTTGCCTTTTAGAAGGCAAAATATAAAATGATGTAGCATGTGATGTAACCTTGTGAATGACATTTTTGCACGTCTTAAAAACTTCTATATTCAACAGCTTGAATGAAATAATTTTCTTCACAGCACCAACTTCATATTTGGTATCAATTAGACCTTGCTCTTTTCACTGATCTAATTTGTTTTCTGGTAGACCTGGCCAGATTTTTGCTATAAGCATTTAAATTACAGACACGACAAGCTTTTTTCCCATTTTTAGGGGCCTATATATGGAGACAAGTATAATTTTTGTCACAGATATAACATGCTTTCCTGATAGTACTGTAACATGTCTCATATATTAAAAAGAATCAGACATCTGGTGTCATTAACTCTGGAGATATAGAGAGCCAAAAGTGCTACTATGGACAAATGCGCATTCCAGGAAGCCATATTTGGCATGCCATAAACCTGCAAATATGTCACATACAAAGCTCACCGTCTGTATACATAGCCTTATTATATCGAAGAATCGTGTGCAAATTTGAACCATTTAGTGTTAACAGTTCAAAAGTTATTAGCCATCAAACTATGGATGTTTAATTGTAACATTTGTTTTTATGCTAAATATGGGGCCACGCCCCCTTTTTGAAGGCTTAACATCTCGAAAACTAGTGGAGATATTGGCCTAAAATTTTGCACAGTAATTATTAGTTGCAAGGGCATCAAAATAAAAAAAAAATTATGAAGCAAATTTGAGATGGTAAGTCAGGATCCTTCTGGTGATTTGGCACCGAATTACCCCATCGGCAACGGTTTTCAATTTATGCACATTTGAAACTTTCTATGTTAAAAAACCCTCTGTAACTTTCTTCTGGTCCCAAGAAGTATTGTTAATAAGTAATAATTCAAGTAAGTTCGTGTGGATCGCAGCGAATTTCTGTTCAGCGATTTTCGTGACCACTCGGCTCATGACGTCATTCAAGACAAACAAACCGCTTGAGTTGAGTCCACTTCCATTTACTTGCATTGCTGTTCGGCTTGAGTGCAGACGTGCGTTCAGGAATTTCCAAAGAAAAAACACACCGTAAACCCGAACAGTACAGACTCCTTAAAAAAGATGGGTTGCATTAACTCAAATTTTAAAAAGCTAATTCACTGCAAACTGAGTTATTTGAACAAATTTCTAACTTTAAGCGTACATTTCTTAAACACTTTAATGACGATGGTGAATTGTACTCAAATAATTTGACAGCTGTCTCTTAATCCATGTGACGTCACCTACATCCGTATGCGCTTACGTGCTTCTTCACCGGTCAAACTCATTGGCGCCATGTTTGCTGCCCACGCTGGGAGATAAACTTTGCCTGCTTACCGCCTGCAAACATTTGGCAAAAAGTGAAAACAGCAAAAGGAAGGGCAGTATTTTTTCTTCGGAAAATGTGTGTTGGGAGTGCTGGCGAAGACCAAAATCGAAACTTTCGGTGGCATGCCGCAAGTTATCCCACCTGACCAGGTAACGTTTGGCACCGTGCTGTCTGCACTGACTGCCGTGACCCTGCCTTACTTTGGTAAAGTTATTCGTTGGTTTATCGCTGTATTTGTTATGGTTAATTAATGTAACTTTCTAGGGACTTCTGGTAGCAGAGCCATGTAGACATGTTTTGTGGAGCTCTGCTAGAATTGAAATTATGTATATAGTTCACAGATTGAAGTAAGGTAAATTACGACTAGACGACAATTTGCGCATGACTTAACCTATAAAGCAGCTATATTTTCCTTTGTATAGGCTATTAGTTATTTAGTTACTTTGTCTGGTTGTGGCAGACCGGCTAAGCCAGCTAACACTCCAGCTAGCACTAGCTCCTGTATGGCTAAGGACCCATTGGGACAAAAACCAATACTCCAAGCGATTGTTTCCCTAAAGGAAGAACTCCTGGCGAAAACTGATGAGAAAATGGAAGGCCAGACGGCAGACATTAAAAGTCAGGTGGACCAACTCCAAGAGGAATTGAAAGCGGGCATGGACAGTGTTAACGGTAGAATCGGCGCTTTGGAGCAGCAGTTCCAACAAGTTGAAGATGCTGCTAGCGAACAGAGTCTTCTATAGTCAGTACTCTTGAACGTGAGCTGGCAACAATGAAGACAGACATAGCCAATTTGAAAGCACGCAACGAAGACCTGGAAAATAGATCGCATCACTGCAACTTGCAAATAATTGGGGTGAAAGAAGAAAGAGAGAGTGTCAAGGGGCCGGTCAACGACATATCACACATCCCGGGCGAGACATTGAATATGGGGAAAGCGCCTCTGCTTGACCGAACACACTGAGCTCTGCGCACCTTGGACTGAAGGGATGATCCCCAAAGAGGCCTACCAAGAACTTTCATTGTCAGATGCCACTACTATCAAGAGAAAGTGGAGATTCTCAAAAAGGCTGCGAGGAAACTCCTGAGGACGACCGATGGGGATGATATCTGCATTTTTCCCCAACTATAGCCTGGAGGTTAGCAGACAACGGGCCAAGTTCAATGAGGTAAAGAAACTGTTACAGGATGACAAGATCACGGATCTTCGCTTCAGCATTGTATACCCTACTGAGCTGAAAATCACACTTCCAGACGGTACAGTAGAAAAATTCCAAGATCCAAGTAGGGCAAAGGACTATGTTACTGAGAAAATAATTAACAAGCCAACTGATAGACTAGTTGTCCTTATGTCAGACTAAATGGAGAATGTAGCCCTGTCGTTGTGATAGCAATAGGTTATTGATTCAAGGTAGCCTATTAATGGAGTCGCTGCGAGGTTACTAAACAGCACAAGTTGTGTGAAATGACAAATGACATTGTGGACTTTCTTATTTGAAGTGTGTCAGTTCTAGCGAGAGACATGGTAAGCTTTTCCCCCTTTTTTGGATCTTTCTTGTTGGTGTGATTTGGACTTTAGCCCCATGTGGAGCAACCCTTACAGAGATACCGTTCTGTTTTTCTCTCTATACTGGGTTTTTGATTACTTTTCGTTCTTTTTTGTTTCTTTGATCTCCTTCCCACAAATAATTTTTTTTTTTTTTTGCAGTGGACCCTTATATCAGACGACTTATATTTGTGGATATGCTAATGATATGCACTGAATTTATAAACCTACTTTATGGCATCAGTTGGTCCTAGTATAGCTGAACCAAGAACAAGGATGGTCACCTGGAATGTTCGTGGTCTTAACCACCCAGTTAAATGTAGCAAAGTATTTGCACATTTAAGGAAAATGTCTGTAGACATAGTTTATTTGCAAGAGACCCATTTACGCCTTAAAAATCATGGCAGACTGCATAAGAAAGGTTATTCATGGGTGTACCATTCTAAATTTAATTGCAAATCCCGAGGTATTGCCATTTTAATCCATGCTAGAGTTCAATTCTCAGAGATTGAAGTTCTCAGATAAAAATGGTAGGTTTGTAATAATTAAAGGGAAGTTATTTGGCATACCAATGGTGTTACCCAATGTCTACGCACCTAACTGGGATGATGCAGGGGTTTTTTCAACAGTTTTTTTTTTTTCACATCTTCCAGCTTTAGACACGCACAAATTGATACTGGGGGGGAATCTCAATTGTGTTGTGTCCAAATTTAGACCGCTCTAATCCCACCAGCAAAAAACTGTTAGCAAGGTGGCCCAGGCAATAAATTCTTTCATGCAAGCATATGGAGTTATTGACCCATGGAGACACCAAAACCCGTGTTCTAAAAGCATTTTCCTTTTTTTCCTCCTGTACACCAATCATATTCCAGAATAGATAACTTTCTTATAGATGATTCATTACTGCCTCCATTTAGATCAATCAGTTATGAAGCTATTGTTATTTCTGATCATGGTCCAGTTAATATGATACTTAGCTTCCCAGGGCAGGTGTCACCTCAGCGTGTCTGGCGCTTAAACCCACGATTGCTTTCAAATGATCATTTTGTTAGATATTGGTCTGATCAAATAGATTTTTTTCTACAGACTAACAATTCCTCAGAAGTGAGCAGATGTACGCTGTGGGAGATTATGAAAGCGTACATCAGAGGTTTAATTATTTCATATACAGCAAGTGAGAATAAGAGATTATCTGCATGCCAGAAAGAATTGCAGGACAAGATAAAGGAAATTGATCAACAGCATGCCTCTACACCCTCCTCTGAGCTTAGGAGAGGCTCCTGTTACAGGAGTATGATATGTCAACTAGTCAAATGCAGGACCTATACATGCAGTCCCACAGTGAGCATTATGAACATGGGGAAAGAGCAGGCAAGCTATTAAGTCATCAGCTTAGGAAGTCTGTCTCTGCAAACCAAATTATGGAAATAGCATTGGATGATGGTACGGTTACTTGTGATCTAGGACAAATAAATAGGTAATTCATGCAATTCTATAAGAATTTGTATACTTGTGAAATGGCTAGTGATAGCACAATAACCCAGATGTTAGATGGACTGGAGATGAAAGGCATTGAGGAGTCAGATAAAGTAGCTTTGGACCAACCTATTAGTTTGGAGGAAATTGTTCAAGTAATAACACGTCTAAAATCAGGTAAAGCCCCAGGACCAGATGGTTTTCCCATCGACTTTTATAAGAAATTTTCAGCAAAAGTGGCCCCAATTTTATTAGAAGAGTGTTTTAATAACGAAGCTTTACCTCCCACGATGACCCAAGCTATAATTTCTGTATTGCTTAAGAAGAATAAGGATCCTTTACAGTGTGGATCTTACAGACCAGTAAGTTTACTAGGATGTGACTATAAAATACTTACAAAAATACTGGCTTCTAGACTTGAATCTGTTTTGCCCAAATTTATACATATAGATCAGACAGGATTTGTAGTGGGTAGACATTTATTTAGCCATTTGCGGAGATTGTTTAATTTATTCTATTCCTTTGATACATCCCCTGTCCAAGAAGTACTTATTTCATTAGATGCACAGAAAGCATTTGACCGCATTGAACACAATTATTTGTATAAGGTATTAGATAAGTTTGGGTTTGGCCCTATATTTCAAGCCTGGGTTAAAATACTTTATGCTGCCCCTCAGGCAGCTGTGCAAACTGATAAGGTACTGTCAGACTACTTCCCCATTTGTAGAGGCACCAGGCAGGGGTAACCCCCATCTCCCCTGCTCTTTGACATTGCCATTCAGCCACTTGCTATTGCCATTAGGAGATCTCCTTTAAATCACAGGGGTAAAAAGAGGGGACTGTATACATAAGGTTTCAAATGTACGCCGATGACTCAATGTATTTTCTTTCTAATCCAAATAGCTCCCTACCTGAAGTACTACAAATATCAGATTTTGGTAGGATTTCTGATTATAAAGTTAACCTGACCAAGAGTTTGATTTTTCCTATGAATAAACAGGCTAGACAGATGTCTCTTAGCTCATACCCATTCCAAGTAATATGTGATAGCTTCACTTACTTAGGTGTCACAGTGACGAGTAACTTTAAAGATCTGTAGAAAAAAAATACTTTAGGGCCTTGTTAGATAAGACGAAAAGCGACTTGTCCAGCTGGGCAACCTTGCCTTTGTCATTGGCAGGGCGAGTTAACGCTGTTAAAATGACTATCCTACCTAAATTTCTGTTTTTGTTTCAGACACTACCTGTGTTTATTCCCAAAGCATACTTTAAAAATTTGGATCAGCTTATATCTTCCTTTATATGAAACAAAACAGTTCCACGAATCAGGAAAGAATTTTTGCAAAGACATAAGAACGAAGGAGGTTTGGGTCTCCCAAACTTTATTAACTACTACTGGGCCGCCAATGTACAAAAATCCAATTCTGGACGTCACCTACTGAGAGCCAACCATTATGGGAATTGATGGAGCAAAGTGCAAGTTCCCCTGGGAGTTTAGCAGCATTTGTGTGTGTTCCAGCACCTCTTAGTAAGAAATATTTCACTAATAATCCAGTAGCAAGTGCAACACTTAAAAATATGGTCTCAGTTTAGATTACATTTCAAACATAAAGCTAACTTACCATCCAGTCCAATAGCAACAAACCCACCTTTCCCACCATCTATGTTGGACCCAGCCTTCCTGTTATGGAGTGGCAAGGGCTTGACCTATGTCAAGGATTTGTTTGTTAATGGCACATTTCTAACTTTCCAACTGGCAGTTCAACAGTATTCAATCCCACAAGCACATTTATTTAGGTATTTGCAGGTAAGAGTACTGAGATACACCTTATGGTGCAACCTGGACACATCTTCAGTGATGTGCCCGGGGTCACTGGGTGTTTCAGGTCGACCATCAGACACCATGGGCGTCGCCACCATTGAATGTGAAGGGGGTGTGTCCCCTTCACATTTCACAATTCTTCATTTGGACCCCCCCCCACATTTAACAAAAATATTAGTTCACCCAGAGCCATTTCTATTGCTTCGTGAAAGAATCCATTCCACTTGATCGATAAGAGAATACACGTACCACTGAAAATCCACTCCGGGTTTTCCGGGCGTTCCCTACAACAACTCACCGCGCGCGAGCGAAGTGAATCTCAGCGTGAGCAGAGAAATGTTTGTGCAGCTGCTCGGAAGTAGAGGAGGTGATGTCAGCCCCATTGCCGCCTCACAATGGCTAGCTTTTGCTAAAACCTTATTCTTTTCAAGATTCAAGATGTTTGTCATATACACAATAACAGGCACAGCGGTTTATTATTGGGTAATGAAATTCTTATTTTGCAACTGCCTGACCAAACTATGCTTACCAATATAAAAAGAAATATATATAAAAAATACGAAATATAAAATATAAAGTGCATATAGAATACAAAATATAAAAGTAGAATGAAAAATGAAGATAACATTTAAAAAAAAAGGCAAACAAACAAAATGTGCAAACATAGAGGTAGATATACTGTGCAATGTCTTGTGCAAAATTGCTAATATAGAGGTAGATGGTGATTATAATCCGTGGTTCAAAAGCCTGATGGCCTGGGGGTACAAACTGTTTGTCAGTCTAGTAGTCCTTGCTTTCACACTCCTGTAGCGTCTGCCAGATGGTAGGAGTGTGAATAGTCTGTGTTGCGGGTGTGTTTGGTCCCTGATGATGCCCTGTGCCCTTTTTGTGACCCGGGTGTTGTAAATGTCCTGTAGTGGGGGGAGGACAGCTCCACAGATGAACTGTGCCATTTTAATGACATGCTGGAGAGCCTTTCTGTCCTGAATTGTGCAGTTTCTGTACCACACAGTGATGGAATTTGTCAGGACACTCACCAGTGTGCACCTGTAGAAATTGCTAAGAAGTTTGGTGGACAGTCCAAATTTCCTCAGCTTCCTCAGGAAGAAGAGTCTCTGTTGAGTCTTCTTGATGGTCTGCTGTGTGTCCAGGTGAGATCCTCACTGATGTGAGTTCCGAGGAATTTAAATGTTTTCACCCTCTCCACCTGTGTCCCGTTTATGTGCAGCGAGGCATGCTGGTCTCTCCTCCTCGGGTCAATAGTCATCTCCTTGGTCTTCTCAGCATTCAAGGAGAGGTTATTTTCCTGGCACCAGGAGACCAGCTGAGCCACCTCCTCCCTGTAGACTCTCTCATCTCCGCCGGTGATCAGCCCAAGGACAGTGGTGTTGTCAGCGAACTTTATGATAGAAGTGTTACTCTGGGTGGGGGTGCAGTCGTAGGTGAAGAGGGTGTACAGGAATGGACTGAGCACACAGCCTTGGGGAGGGGGGTCCCTGTGCTCACTGTCTTGGTGCTGGATATTCTGGTACCGACTCTGACAGCCTGGGGTCTGTTTGTGAGGAAGTCCAGGACCCAGCAGCAGAGGGAGGATGTCAGTCCAAGGGTGGAGAGCTTCTCAGTCAGTCTGCTGGGGATAATGGTGTTGAAGGCTGAACTGTAGCCCACAAACAGCATTCGAACATGGGTGTCCCTGTGTTCCAGGTGTGACAAGGCTGTGTGGATGGCTGCATTGACGGCATCATCAGTTGAACGGTTCTGACGATATGCAAATTGAAGGGGGTCTATTGTGTCTGGGATGTCCTTTTTGATGTATGACGTGACTATCCTCTCAAAACACTTCATTACAACTGAAGTGAGTGCAATTGGGCGATAGTCATTCAGGCATGTTATATTGTTTTTCTTTGGGAGGGGCACTATGGTGGTGGTCTTGAAGCATGTGGGCACAGAAGACATGGAGAGGGACAGGTTGAAAATGTCTGTGAAGACCTCTGCTAACTGTGTGGAGCAGGCCCTCAAAGCACGGCCGGGGATGTTGTCAGGGCTGGCTGCCTTTCAGGGGTTAGTCCTCCTGAAGCCCTTGCTCACCTCGGTTATGGTCACAGTAGGTGAAGAGCTCTGTGCTGCCTCTGTTGGTAGAATCCCTCTGTGTTGGTTGGTGTTGAGGGTGTCGAAGCGAGCATAGAACTCCTTCAGCTCATCTGGTGATGTGTTGTGGTTGGCTGTGACCCTGCTGTTCTTCTGCTGGAAATTGGTGATATGTTGTAGGCCCTACCACATGCATCTGGAGTCTGAGGTGTTGTAATATCCTTCCAACTTCAGTCTGTACTGCCTCTTGGCTTCCCTGATGGATCTGCGTAGGTCATATCTGGCCTTTTTATATCCATCTGCGTCAGCAGAGGCAAAAGTGGTGGAGCGTGCATGTAGCATACTTCACTGTTAACCCAAGGTTTTTGGTTAGGATATATTTTGCAGTGCTTGATGGGGACAATGTCATTAATACATGTACTGATGTAGCTGGTGACCACAGATGCATATTCCTCTAAATCCACAGAACAGTCTTCTCTCAAAGCAGCAGTCTTAAACACATCCCAGTTTGTAGAACTGAAGCAGTCCTGGAGCACCAGATCAGTCTCTTCATTCCAAAATTTAACAGTTTTACTCACTGGGGGGGCTTGTTTGAGAAAGGGCTTGTTTGAGAAGGGCCTTGTAAGCTGGGTAGAGGAACACAGAGATGTGGTCAGACTGTCCAAAGTGGGGACGAGGCACAGCCTTGTAGCCATTTCTCACATTGCTGTAGACATGGTCCAGGATGATGTCCCTTGTTGGAAAGCTCACGTGTTGATGGTACTTCGGTAGCGCAGTCCTGAGGTTGCAATGATTAAAATCCCCGGCCACGACGAACACAGCATCTGGGTGTGTGGTCTCGTGTTTGCCGATGATGTCATGTAGTAGTCCTAGCGCTGTAGTGTGGTCGGCCCATGGCGGGATGTAAACAGCCAGCATAAACACAGCACTGAACTCCCTCGGTAGATAAAAGGGTCTGCACTTCACCATCAGCACTTCAATGTTCGCACAACAGTGTTTTTCAACCACCTGTACATCTGTACACCATCTATTGTTAACATAAACACACACCGCCACCTTTGTTTTTACCGGAAACAGATGTGCGGCCTCCATGGTGCATGGAGTGGGTCTGTAGTTCAATGGCCGGGTCTGGCAGGCTTGCAGTAGGCCAGGTTTCCGTAAAAATCAGGGCACAATACTCTCTGATCTCACGTCGAGATGTTATCCTGGTTCTCAGCTCATCCATCTTATTCTCGAGCGAGCAAACATTAGCTAGCAGAAGGCTAGGTAGCGGGTGGTCTTGTAGCTCTAGCCTTTAACCTAGTATATAGCCCGCCTCTCTTACTGCGCCTCCGTTTTGGGTGCGTGGATTGTCGGCCGTTTCACCTACTCGAGTCTGGTGATGATGCGGCCTGCCGGATGGTGTCGGTGTAGCTCTGGTCGGTGTCAGTGAGGAGAAGAAAGCTACAGTCCAGAAGGACTGGACTGGGCCCGTGGTGAATTTTACCAATGTCCAGAAGTGTGTCTTTACTGTAGGCGATCCTAGTGTACAAGCACTGAACATTTGTCACAATCAAAAGTACTAAAATAAACAATAAAGACAATCGATGCTGGGAGCACGTCGCAAGCACATTTGCCACGGGGGGCGCCATGATGGCCACAGTTATATAATGGCATATAACTTTTGTTATATGCCCTCAAAATTAACCCTAGGCCACGTTAAATTAATGTTCAACTCAACAATGAAATAAGCTTAGCCATTGTCCCAATGGAAATGTTAGTGCAGTCAGCTGGCTAGTCAATGTTAGGAGATGTATCAGCTAGCTTAATGTTAGCTATCATTTAATTCAAACCCAGTAGGCCTGCCTTACTGTAATGTCAAGAATGAGATCAAGTCTGCTCTGATAAATATTTATTGATTCCCTGTTGTGATTTGAAGAACTTGTTTTGTCTGGTCTTTGCCAGTTTTCTGGAAAGTAACATGGGAAATGGGGGAAGGAAGAGTAGAAAGGAAAGCAATGGAGAGAGATGGATGTTATTCCAGGTGGATTGTGAAGGAAAGGGGGATAAAAGTGATGAAGTGGTAGAAATTGTGGTGGCACCAATGGAAGGAGTTCTATCAAAAAATCTATTTGTGATACTAATCTGTAAATGTTACTGTAGTACCACCATTGCATGTAGGTTGACAAAACTGCACTTGCTCATTGTGTGATGTTCTCTTTTATGTGTCGTTGCTTGACACAGTGTGATTGTGTTATGAAGACTGCATGATGCCATGTCATTTTTGTTACGAGCATCACTAAATCGGAAAAAAGTAAAATGCACCCACTAAAGTCATTGTTGGTGGTTAACAAAATTGCACCTCTTCATTGTGAAGTTATTTTTTGTGTCACCATTGTGTGATTGTGTGTTATGAAGTTTGCATGATGCCATGTCATGCCTGTTCATTGTGTGAAATGATTAATATTCTTATTTTTAAAGCATACAGTTGAGTGTCACTATTGCTTGGCACAGTGGCATCTTGTGTTGCATCTAAAACTAAATTAAAAAAAAAAAAAAAATATGCACCCATAAAGTCATTGTTGGTGATAAATTGTGTCACATTCATCTCATTATCTTAGGCAGAGCAGTGGGTTAAAAAACAGGTTGATGGATATATGGACTACATGTAGTTGAATGAGGACTTATTGTTGAGTCTCTAAAATAGTCATTGAATTAAGTGGCTTTTGTAGGTAAAATTAGGTGTTTAACAACCTGCTAAAAATACACCAGAATGCAGGAAATGGCATCTAATTAATTAAAAATTTTCTGGGGAAGGACCCCCTGCCAGCATGTCCCACCCACATTAAAAGTGCTTCTGATGCCCCTGCCAGACACCCTCACCCGGGTGATCCAGCCAGGGGTGATCAGGCCCCAGCTTGTGTCCAGGTAGTGCACTACGCCACTCATCCCCCCCCTCCTCAACCAGAGCCAACGTGAAGCCTTTTCAGTAGCTTCCATGATGTTCTTCATGGCTCTTCGCCTGTGCAGTCCGCAGATCCCCAAGAGTCCCAGGACCCGATGTAAAGACTGGCCTGCAAAGCCCCTGCAGCCCACTTCAATAGGCTCACAGTGGGCCTTCCACCTGTTCCTCTGACACTCCTCCACCAGGTCAGCGTACTTGGCCTTCTTTCGTTCTTGAGCCTCTTCCATCCGATCTTCCCAGGAGACAGTTCGCTCAAGTAGCACCACCTGTTTGCTTGCCCCCGACATCAAGGCCATGTCTGGCCAGAGTGTTGTTGCTGCAATAATGTCCGGGAATCTCAACTGCCTCCCAAGATCAACCAGTAATTACCAGTCCCTTGCTGTTACAAGCAGGCCCCCCTGGGTTTTCTTTGGGAGCTGGGGCTTCTTGCCTGCTCGAACAAAGGTGATGGTACACTTGGAGGGGTTTTGCCACTTGCTGTTGTTGATGCTGATGCAGATGGTATCTGCTACTGCCCGCAGAACCTGGTCGTGCCGCAAGTAATAACGACCATCTCCCAAGGTCTTTGAGCAGCAGCTAAGGATGGGTTCTAAAGATCCCCTTTTCTGGCAGAGCCAACAAGCAGGGGAGTCCACCAGGCCCCAGGTGAACAGATTGGCAGGGCTCGGGAGGACATCATACACTGACTGGACTAAGAGCTTGAAGTGATATGGCTCCACCTTCCAGAGTTCTGCCCAGATGATCTTACGTCCAGCTAAACGCTCCCACTTGGTCCAGGTCCCCTGCCTGGACATGCCCACCATTCTGCTAAAGCGAGCTTCCTCCACCTCGGCACGTACCTCCTCCTGGATCAGCTTCCGCTTCTCCTTTCTGCTGGCATTGCTGTAGCAAGGTTTTGAATTGCTACCCAGCCCAGCCAGTAGCCACCGTGCCCACCAGGGTGCTATAATCGCAACCTTGCCTCCGCCCGTTCCACTACATCCTGGGCACGCCACTTTTGTCTTGTTCTGACCTCTACACCTGCTGAGGAGACCTTGGTGTCAGCAGAATCTCTGTAGAGCAGGACTTCTCTGGTTCGAGTGACCTTGAACTCCTCTGTCAGGCTACTGAATGGAAGCTGCAGCTTGATGATGTGCCCGAAGAGTGCAATGCTGCTTAGGCTCCATGGCAGGCCCAGCCACCTACGTAGGAACTGACTAATCTTCCTCTCAAAGCCCTCCACGATGGTAATCGGGACTTCATAGACTTGCAGTGGCCAGAGGAGGCGAGGCAGGATGCCATACTGATCGATCCAGGCCTTAAAAACTTTCCAGGGAGCCCAGACTTGTCTACGGCCGAGAGCTACGTATTGAGGTCATCCCTGGTACCCTGGCGTGCTATGGTGTCCTTCAGATTGCCAGTAAAAAGCTTGCCAAGGCTCTTCACTGGCTTTTCTGACACTGATGGAATCTGCATGTCTCCCAAGGTGAAGTGGAACCGATCAGTCACTCTCCCTTTCCTCAAGACTAAGGGCCTGGACTTCACTGGCTTGAAGCTCATTCTTGCCCAGATCATGAGCCGTTTGAGGCCTTGAAGAAGCCATCTGCATCCAGGCGCTGATGTTGTAGTTACTGTGAGATCGTCCATAAATGCTCCAATCGGGGGTTGTCGGGTGCCAGATCTGGACAAAGGACCTCTGCACTCCACTTCTGCCAACTTCACGAGCATGTTCATGGCCAATGCAAACAGGGACACCGAGATTGTGCAGCCAGTGATGATACCCTTCTCTAGACGATGCCACTCTGATGTTGAGGTCCTAGAGGACACCCTTAAACTGAAGAAGTTGTTATAATAGTCAAGGATGAGGTTCCGTACCTTCTCTGGGACGTGATATCTGCTCAGGGCCAGCTCCACCAGCTTGTGTGGTATTGATCCATAAGCATTGGCAAGGTCGAGCCACAGCACTGCCAGGTCCCCCTTGCTCTCCCGCGCCTCACGGATGAGTTGAGTCACCACACCTATGTGCTCAATACACCCTGGAATGCCTGGAACTCCTCCCTTCTGCACCAAGGTGTCAATGTAGGTGTTCTTCAGGAGAAATACCATGAGGCGATTGGCAACGATTTTGAAGGTCTTGCACTCAACACTAAGGAGAGAGATTGTCCTGAACTGCTCGATGTTGCTAGCATTCTCCTCCTTGGGAATCCACACGCCCTCTGTGTATCTCCACTGCTGAGGTATCTTCCCTCTCCTCCAGAAGACTCTGCATATCTTCCAAAGACATTCCAAAAGCCTAGGGCAGTTCTTGAAGACCTTATATGGTACTCCACTGGGGCCTGGTGCTGACGCTGTCTTGGCAGATTTAAAGATCTCTTGGACCTCCTTGAGGGTGGGTTCATTGATGTTAAACAGGGTGCTGGGTTCAGGTGGACATACGAGAGCTGCACAGGGGCTAAGGTCTTGCTCTCATGCTGTCGCTGTAACTGAGGTAGCAGTTGATGTCCTCCTCGGAACATGAGAGTTGGCCACTGCGTTTCTCTCCCAGCAACTTCTTTGTAAACCCGAATGGATTGGCAATTAAGGCGCTACGCTTGTGGGCGCTCTCCTTTCCTTTCTTCCTGTGCCACTCGGCACGGCGAAGCGTGGTCAACCTTCTCCACACCACACCTTTAAGTTCTGCCAGGGCTGCCTTCTCTTGCTCACTTGCCTTCTTATACTGGCTCCTGAGTGTCCGTAGCTCTTTTCGGAGTTGGGCGGTCTTTGCTTCTCGTCGGTTTGGAATAGGTGCTGCAGTTGTAGTCTTGATGGCACGTTGTTCCTTATTACCAAACCTGTCCGATGTGATGCTCATTATGAAACTGCTCATTGTCCAGAGCCTCTAGTCCACATCTTCCTTGGCTGTTACTACAAGGGTTGTATCAATATCTACATCAAACTGGCACCACTCTGACTCTTTATTGGCAGTGGGCCACAAAATCCAACAATGTTCTGATGGTCTGCTTTGGGGTATAACTTTTGGTGCTTGGAGGTTCTGGGCACTGTGGGGTTTGTCCGGGCCTGGCTCCTCCTCTGTCTCACCAGATGCTGTATTAAGTACTGGCACTGTGAGCTGCACCACTAGCCTCCTTATGCAGCCCATCTTGGTCTGATGTAGCTTCAGACCTGTCAGGTTTTTGCAGACCTTGCCACATCTGCAGACTGCACTCATTGTCAATTGAACGTTCGCGTGGGTCATTACCAGAATATCAGTCTGTTCGGGGCGCTCATCCTCTCCCCCTCTCAGGTGCCCCTGGGGATATTTTCCTTAGGGTTCTTCGTAGCGCATGTTGGGTGCTCCCTTTCAAGAGCTGCAGCTCAGGTTGCCAACCCTCCCTGCCCCAGGTGCCGTCTCTCCAAGCTGTCCACTGTCACAGTTGTCACTTTCGAGGTGACAACTGGTCTCAGTTTAGATTACATTTCAAACAAAGCTAATTTACCATCCAGTCCAATAGCAGCAAACCCACTTTTCCCACCATCTATGTTGGACCCAGCCTTCCTGTTATGGCGTGGGAAGGGCTTGACCTATGTCAAGGATTTGTTTGTTAATGGCACATTTCTAACTTTCCAACTGGCAGTTCAACAGTATTCAATCCCGCAAACACATTTCTTTACGCATTTGCAGGTGAGAGATTATATTAGGAAAAACTTCCCTTCATTCCCTGCCCAGCCAGATAAAGACTGGATTGATGAGTGCCTCCATTACGACCCATCTATGCTAGCTAGATGACTCGCCTTACTGAACTGGGAGTCTGATATCCCTCCATCATATGGACGCTGGGTGGTGGATGTTATGGCCCATCTTAAATTAGAAAGAATGAGGATTGCCTTAGGAGGCTCAGAAAGGAAATTTTGGAAAGTGTGGCAACCATTTATAGATCATATAGAAAACAAATTTCAGACCTTGCATATGATCATAGGATGGAATCACTGCAACCCCCCCCCCTTTTTTATGTGTGTATTTGTTTTTTCTTTTCCTTATATTTTTGTGCTGTATTTGGTTTTTGTTTATTCTAAGTGAGGTTCTAAATGTTAAGCTTCTTTGTTAGGTACACTGTAGAATTGTTAGTATGTTTAATGTGTGACTTCATTGGAATCTCCTGAATGTATACACTAAGTCAACTTTGAAATCATGTGGAGACCAGAGAAAATTCAAAAATAATTTAATATTATTTATATATAATTAACGTAACTTTCTTTATTAATGCATTTCGTTAGGGTATTTCATAGATTTGACAAAAAACGTGGTTAGTTAAATATAGTATCTGCCTAATTAAAAGTGAAAAGCGACTAAAGTAGAAACCAGTGTTTTAATTTTTCTTCCGTTGAAATGTACAGTTTGTGTTGCAGTAGTTGTGCATGCTTTTCAAGTTCTCTGGTTATTTTTTAACCAGAAAATGGCGGTATGTGACCGCATTTTAATCGGCATTGCATTGTAATGCATGATTGGGCTTGTTTCAGTGGTGTTCATTGAAGTTTTAGTTTAATTTAATTCAACAATGCTGTACATGTTGAGCACATTGTAAGGTCAGTTTATCATATCAAATTAGGCTTGTAACGTTAGTCTGTGTGAATGAACTCTGTCATGGTCACGGCCAAGGACCAGTGACTTGGGTCTGTGCACAGGAACTTCACCTGACTTCCAGAGAGAAGTCGTCTTTCCAAAAATATCCAAACAAGTGACGTGAAAAAAAAAAAAAATTAGCTACCCGTGGACTGCTGCTCCTCACCTTTTAACATTTCAGCATGCAAGTACATCCTATAGTACAAAGAAATAGAAAATCACTAGCTTTATTTTTGAGACTGTATCCTTCACCAAAATAAACAAACATGGGTTTTATAGGGTGTCCTTGGGTTGTGTGTATTACAATCTGAAGCACTATATTTCATGCAATGTTGGGTAACTGATAAGCTTCAGTGCTTCTGATATTTTATACTGGTTTTGTTTGAAAGAAGGAAAAAAAAAAAAAGACTACAGCCTATCGAACTTTTCAATCTCCTCTCTTTCAGGCAGCTGAAACTGAACTGAAGCAGCTGGCTGATATACAGATTCTTCAGCCTGGTATGTCTATACTGACAATTAGGCTTTGAAAGACATTGCTTTCACAAAACACTGAAACCAAGAAAAAAAACATAACCTTTTATGTTATGTCAGAGTTGTAAATAAGATATTGGGTCATTCTGGTTTTCCAATGGCTTGGAAGTGCAAGCTCTGTGCTACTGTCTTTGATAAAAGGGCACAGCTGCTTGAACACTATCGTTTGCATCACAGTAATATCTCCTCAGTCAGTCATTTGCCTTGTCTTTATGATGACTGTGTCTGCACTTTTCATTCACTAAAACAAATTCACTTAACATGGCTACAAACTCCGGCCCTGTCCACACGGCAACAGATTCAGGTGAATCTGATCAAATTGTTTATCGTTTCGGCCTGGCGTCCACATGGCACCGGCGTTTTGGGTGCCCCAAAACGAAATCTTTTGAGAACGGGTTCCAGAGTGGAAAAATCTGGCAACGGCACCGTTGCAAATAGGGGTGGGTATTGCCAAGGACCTCACGATACGATACGCATCACGATACTTGAGTCACGATACGATACTGCAATATCAAAATTTTGCGATATATTGCGATATTCTACATAGTTCACTGAAAAATGTAAACTGCATTATGCATCTTAAAATCCGAGTTGTATGTACATCAGATGATAGTGATAATTCATGGGACAAACTGAGTCAAAACAATGTAATTCAAATTATCCATGCCATTTTATTGTAACTATACAAGTGCAAGTTACAACATATTTGCAGGAACAACACACTGTCTGGAACACATTGAAAAGTGCAGTGGACATCTTAGTCTCCCTGTGCACAATTATGAAACAAAGTGCAGTGTGGGTCAGTGTCCACACACTGAAACTGAATTGAAACCTCAGTGAATCATGTTTCTTCTGAACTTTGAGTAAATACTCAAAATAAAATTCAGTGTCTCGCACACTAAAATTGAAAATGCAAAATAAAAGTGCAGCTTCTTGCCTTTGGCCTTAAATGACAAAATTAAGTTCACAGTTACAGTAAGTCACACATCACTGAAGTAGACGGGAGGACTTTGGCGCTGTCCAGTGTAGTTTGCTTCGGGTCGGGTTTCGGTGGCTCCGGCTGAGCTAATATGTCGGGGTGGTGTCGTGCTAAGCAAGTTCGCAAGTTTGTTGTGTTACCTGAATATCTAATTGGAGCGAAACAGGTTTTGCAAAGTGCGTACTCTTTGTCTAGCTCACTGTTTTTTTCCCTTTCCTTTGGAATCCAAAGTACCTCCAAACATCTGCCTTAAAGTTCAGCGGCGTCTCTAGGTTTACGTTAACAGCCACGCTTGCTTGTTTTTTTTCCTCACTGCAACCACCGGGAAAAAAAGAGAAGACAAAGACTGCCTTGCAGTGAGGTAGCGGCACAGCGACACCTCGCGGAGCGGAGGTGCGGAAGTCGTACTGGATTTACAACCCGTCTGAAACATGATTTATTATTTGAAAAAATATCGATATTCAAATTGAGTATCGATATTGAATCGGAAGACAAAGTATCACGATATATTGCCGTATTGATATTTTTGCCCACTCCTAGTTGCAAAGTCGTCTGGATGAGCAGAACGGATTTGTTTACGATGACGTCACAACCACATGACTGTCAGTGCTTCACGCCAGGTAGAAGTGTAACAAACTCGATGCGAGTTGTCAACAAATCCTATAACTTGGTTCATGAAACGCACTTACAAAATATTTTCACTGCTTTCCAAAAACAATCCCGCCAGCAAAAATAGGGGGGAAAAAAAAAAAAAAAAAAGAGCGATCTCACCTCTTCAGATGTTGGTTTAAGTCCGACAATACATTCCTCAAAAAGGGCGTAGAAGAACAAAGTAATCCATCAACGTGTAACATTCAATTTATTCCGGACCATTAAAGAATTCTGGAGGATATCAGAATGCTGGCGTACCGGCTTCCATCTACCCCTGTTCATTCCTCTTTCCACGTCTTTTGTTTTACGCTACTGATTAATAATCAAACCTTTATGTGGCTGATGCTACAGAAGAAGGGGTTTATGCGCATGCGTCTACTTCTATTGTTCTGGTGTCTCCGATGGGACCGTCTTACAGCGCACGTAGAGGTGTGGCATGTGTATTGCATCGTTTTCAGCAAGCGCTGCGTTGCCATATGTACCTGATATTTTACTGATCCGTTGCCCACGTGGTTGCGATATTTAAAAAAAAAAAATCTCGTTGCCGTTGTCGTGTGGATGTAGCCTCAGACACTTGTGGAACGTATCAGGTGGGATCTGTGTCATTTGTCTGTGCAGTGTGTAAATTTAAACTACCTTTTAATGACAAAACCCTTCTTAGTCACTTAAGAACACATTTAAAACATGAGATGGTAGATTATCCATTCAAAATTTGTCATGACCATACTAATGTGTATTCCTCCTTCAATGCCCATAAAAGTAGGAATCATGTAAACTGTGAAGTCTCAGATTTTAAGACTGAGGTTGTCTTGACAGACTCTGACTGCCAACCAATTCAGAGCCAAGCTGAATCTGATGAGGCTGGTGCCTCTCAATTTTCTTGAGCTGGATACTCCCGAGTGTAATCCCCCCCGAGTCTGGATATGATTCTGGTGAATTGCAAGCTCAACTGAGAAAAAACTTGGGTTCCTTATTCTTGAAAATGCACAGTGTTTTGCATGTGTCAGAGATGGCGATACGAGATGTAGAAAGTTTGGTGCAAATATTCACATTGTCTAAATCCCTTGTGAGAGATGCTGTTATCAAGGTTTTAAGAGAACATGGTCCGTGTGTCAGTGATGCCCTTCTCAATGAATTAGTGGAAACTGTCATGGAAAGTAATGTTTTGTTTAGCACTACTGCTGAAGGTGCAGAGCTGTCCACTGCTAAGCAAAGGAAGGCATTTGTAAGGAGTAACTACCCTGTGGTAATGCCAGTTCAGTATGCCATGGATTCCACTGTATATGTTGCAATCCTCCAGATGCTTCAAACAAACAAAATGTTTAAAAATACTGATGATCTTGACAAGATTCAAGAAGCTAAACCATCACCACCTGGAATGTTCATGTCTCATGAAGATGGAACATATTTCAAGGAAAATCCATTGTTGTCAGCAACAGGAGAGCTGAAGTTATCAATATACAAAATCAGTGATGACATTGAACTAGCTAATCCTTTAGGCACAGCTAGAAAGATCCACAAGCTTTGTGCGGTGTACTGGCTGCTAGGCAATGTGCCCAGTATATATAAATCCAGCCTTCATGTCATACAGCTAGCTTTGCTGTGCAAAGTACCTGATCTGCAGAGTTGTGGTTATCAAAAAGTGTTCTTTCACCTTTGTTGAAAGACTTGCACACTCTTGAGCAGGATGGCATTTTTATTGAACCTATCGGCCAATGTGTAAAGGGCACTGTCGTGTGTTGCAGCTGATAGTTTGGCTGCCCATGGCCTTGCAGGCTTTGTGCAGAGTTTCAGAGGGCACTTTCACTGCAGATTTTGTTGCTGTATTTCAGACCAGATACAGTCCAGTGAAGATTCTGAGGGAGAGTTTACCATGAGAACAAGGGCCTCCCATGATCTTCATGTGCAGAATGTTGTGCAAGGAGAAAATTCATCTCATTTTGGTGTAAAGGGTGAGTGCGCTCTCAGTAAGACACTGCAGCATTTTCATCCTATTTCTGGTTTCCCACCAGATATACTTCATGACCTTTTTGAGGGTATTGAGCCAGTAGAGTTGGCCTTGTGCATCTGTGAGATGATTCATCGGAAGTATTTCACTCTTGAATATCTAAAACACAAAAATTTGCACATTTCCATATCAGCACTATGATAGGCTAGATAAACCACAACCCATCCCAAAGAACTTCGCAGCCAAACTAAGCACTGGTGGGAATGGACATGAAAATTCCACTCTGTTGAGATTATTGCCACTAATGGTGGGAAGCAAATTCCCTGAAGGAGATGAAACAAGGGTCATATTGATGGACCTGAAAGAAATCGTGCAGCTGGTGTTGTCCCCATCTTTCACAGAGGAATCCATCCAGTACATGCAAACTAAAATAAGTGATCACAGGCAGGTTCTTCAAGCAGTGTTTCCAGACTTTAAGCTCCGACCCAAACATCATTACATTGAGCACTACCCAAAACTGACAAAACGTTTTGGGCCTCTTGTTCACCTATGGACCATGAGGTTTGAAGGAAAACATCACTTTTTAAAAAAAAAAAAAAGTCATACATGACACACAGAATTTCAAGAATGTCTTGAACACTCTTGCAAGGAGGCATCAGCACATGATGGCATATCACCTCAGTACACCATTTTTCAGACCCCACACACAAGCCTCAAGTGCCACCTCTGTCCAAGTTGCAACACTGCCACAAGTGGCCAGAGATTTCATAGAGACAAAGACAGACAGCTAATACATATACAGAACATCAAAAGGTCTCCATAAATGGCACAGAGCTTGCAAATGGAATGTTGGTTTCTGCAGGCCAGACTGGAGGACTTCCAAAATTCAGCAAGACTGAACAAATACTGCTTGTGATTAACACTGTTTCCTTCCTTTGCAAGAACTACGAGTACTAGTACAGTGAACATTTAAGATCATTTGAGCTGACATCCACAGGCAACTACTCTGTGCATCAGCCATCAGAGTTAAATGACACAGTAAATCTCACAGCATACAACACTGATGGGCATTTGATGTTGACGCAAAAAAAGATTTATTTTGATCAGGGACTTGCAGGATTAAATTGTATTTGGAAGTGGGGACCTATACAGTGCTTTTAAAGTTTGGAGAAAATAATTTGCCATCTGCTGAAAATAATGCCGCTTTTCCACTACAAACGCGGCTGAGTCGGGCTGAGCCGTGCCGTGCTGAGTCGGGCTGAGCGGGGCTGTTGGAGTTGCATTTCGACTAGATCCCAGCGCGCTCGCGGGGCGTGTGTGGGCATGTGAGGACACTCCTCCTCACCAATCAGTGCACAGGGGAGTGTCTGCTCACGCCCCCAACCTCACTCGGCACGGCTTGGCTCGCTTCAGCCCCACTCCAAAACGGTGCGAGTTTTAGGGGCTAAGCAGGGCTGAAGCGAGCTGAGTCGTGCTGGTTTTTGGTAGTCGAAACGCGAGCCGTGTCGGGCTGAAGTGAGCTGAAGCGAGCTGAAGTGAGCTGAAAAAGGGTAGTGGAAAAGGGCCATATGTACTACTAATGCCACTGCATACCATAACAAGCCTATAACATTAACTGAACTGACTGTTTTATCTCTTGTAAATGTCAGGCATTAAAAGGTTAATATTACTCAGTTGTAGGTACAGTCCCTTTTAAGAAACTACATTTCCCATCAGCCAACTTCCGCGTTGACGGGATCACCTATGTCACATCCTACAGGAAGGCATAAGAAACCCGGAGATCCGCCATACTTTCTCTTTTCCATCCCGGACTTCAAGCTGTCTGGACACAAAGAGGCTGCTCACCCGAGCAAACCAGAAAAAGACCTCTTTCTTGCAAGATCCACGATTTAGCGCGATTTCTTTCTTACCCTTGGCCAAGGTAGACTCCAGAGTCGCGCGATCTTTAACTCAATCGAGTTACAACCAGTTTTATTCGTATTAGAAGTGACGTCACGACTGCCGCCCAAGCAGTTTTAATTCAAAGTTGAGAAAGCGGCTGGACCCTTTTTTTTTTTAACTGAAAGCGCTGTGCACCTTGTTCTACAAAGATTTCCTTCCCACGAGCTACGAAGCGTCGGACCAAGAATTCTTTGTTTTTCTACAGAAGTCTCTACGGGCTCCTGTGAACTCAGCCTCTCCAAAAAATTCCCTGTGCTTCACGGAGATCTCCACAACAACGAAAACTCCAAAAGTCTCGGGACATCTTCTCAATCTCGCGTAAGACTGGCATTTTTGGGCATAATCAAAAACCTAGTCTTAGGAATTAGCTTTTATTGAAGTAGTGCGAATTTACACTCAGGAACGGTTTAATTGTTACACTGCAAACACGCAGTGTGTTGAATTGATTATTGTTTTGTTTTAATCTCTCAATTGTTTAATAGATAGGCTGTGCATGCTTCTCTTTATTCCTCACTAACACTTTAATTTCTTTATCACACATTTTGACCTTATCAAGGTTTCAGTGGATTCAGTACTGTTATAAGCTAGTGAAAGTAGCCTACAGCTAATTTCTTTTGTCCCATTAGCATCCAAAGCTAAGTGTATTGTCTTAGAAACGCGTGGCGGTCCTCCCCCACACACACCAACATACCTTAGCTAGCAACCCATGCTAGCCTTTCTTTTGCTAGGCCATAGGCCTTACCACGTGGTGTTCCTCCCCCACACACACAAACACACCTTAGCTAGCATTCCTTTGTCTTAGGTGGTGTTTACATTAGACCGTATCAGCGGATCATCAGATTAACGTTTTTAAAACGATTCGCGTGCACACAGCAACGCCAATGCACGATTCGCGTGCACACAGCAACGCCAATACACGGATATGCTCGGCTCCGCAGGCATCCTGCGCTCCAAATCACTCCGCCCTGAACAGCGAGTGCCCTCTGGAGGGTGCGCACTCCGGCCCTGCGCAGCTCACAGAGCGCGTGCGAGTGAAGCGCACGAGCAGTGATTCAGGACAAATAGCAGGAAGTGAAAGTCCGCGCCGTTTTTCAGCAGTTGCGTCACATGACCAACGCCAGCGAATCAGGAAGGTGGATGTCACAGTGACGTTGTCCAATGACGACATTAGCTAGAGCTCAGCACAGCGTATCCTCGTTCCTCAATGTTTATACAGCACCGGATCAGATACGTAATGGATTGAATACGTGGGCCCTGGCGGATTCAAGTTGTTCCACCTGTGGAGTCGTTTCCCGGCGTTTTAATGTGAACGGACAGTGCATCCGCAACGAAAACGAGACAGATAAGGTCTAATGTAAACACCACCTTAGCTAAACACAAGGCTAATCTAGACCTCCACACGTGGTCACATGCCTCACAAACCCACCTTAGCTAACTTCCCCTTTGTCTTAGCTTAACCACACGAGGCTAACCTAGGCCTACACAAACACGTGGTCTCCAGGCCTCACCAGGCCTTTCACACACAAACACATGCTAGCTAGCATTCCTTTGTCTTAGTTAGCTACCAAAGCTAATTTTCCTTGCTTTACTTAGAAACACGTGGTCACAAGGCCTCACACACAAACACATCTTAATTAGCACACAAAGCTAATCTTTTGTTTTCACTCACACCTCACTGTTTGTATATATTTCAACTGCCATTATCCATTTTTTATTTTTATCTTTTTTACAATAAATTCATTTATTATTGAAACTGTGTGTTTATTTGTGTTCCAATATCTTTGAAGTCCCCAATCTCCAAGAATTCTAAAGGTGCATATAGGTTGTGTAATACGGTAAGTGATCATAATAATTGGAATACCATAATTTAGCTGTTTGGTAATTTATTATTAAGCACAAAAATTAATGGTATTAATTAATGAGACTGATTCCATGAGTGATTTAATGATAATATATGAGACTGATTCAATGAAAACGATTCAATGGTATGATTCAAATGAGACTGATTCAATTTTAATTATTAACCTTCAGATTTAATGAGATTGATCACTCAATTACCCAAATGCACCTACACAGTCAAATACAATGTTTCTTTTGAAAATGAAATTTGAAATTAATTACCAGCAATTATTTTGAGTAAAATCCTGATTGTGTTGTCCAACTGAATGGTTCTCATTGGTAAATTCTCTTTTTCTTCCTAAAAATAGGAAATGCCAGCTCAAAACATTCTACTTCATGTCCATACCTCCACAGATATTGTCAGGAAGATGACTATCTTCACATCCAGAATCCGTGGATGAGCTAAAAACTATGATGAAAGAAAAGTTTAAACTAGATTTTGACTTTAACCTATCATACCAAGATCCAGATTTTGATGGACAGTTATGTTCCCTTTTAGACACTGAGGAACTTCCACAAAGGGCTGTGCTGAAAGTGATCAGGTCTGAAAGCGACGTCAGTTCGGTAGCATCAGATGACAATAATATTGCCTCATGCCACGACTCCAGACAGGGTTAACAGATGGCCTGATGTTTTTCTAGTGCCCAGTTTTTCCTGTGAGGTAGAGTTTGTGCTCATTGATGGAAATTTTATATTATGACAGAACAGGAAAAACTCAAGTTATCAAGGGGACAAAAGCATGTCATTCTTGAGACCCTTGCTGCCAAAATACATAGTTTCAAAGCATACCCCCAATGATAAGGAAGTTTCAATGGTATCAGGAGCGCTTGTCACTAAACATCCTTGTCTAAAAGAGCCAGGATGGTATGGTTGGGAAAATAGTCTGAAGTTTAAGATGAGGAACTTTCGCACCAAGTTGAGTCGCGCAGGTGTTCCTGAGGTAGCTATAAATTCTGGCAAAAGGAGCAGAAACAACCCAGACAAACAAGCTCCCCATACTAACATCAAAAGACCAAAAAGGGCAGAGGTCAGTTTCCTCCCTAGTTTTTCAAGAGGTGAAGATGCTGCAAGCCTTAAACAATTGAGACTCCAAATTGTAGATGAGGTGAAATTAAGCGACAAGAACCTTCCCCTGATCAGACAATTAATGCAGACCACCTTTGCCCTGCAGCGCCAAGAGGTCGTCAGCAGTGATCCCCCTGTAGATGAGATCCTGGACCACTGGCCTGCACTCAAAATGGAGTGTCACAGGTAAAATAATAAAAATAAATTTTCTTGAGCAGAACTATTTAATATGATTATTTTGCGCAACTTTGTCTGTGAGACATTGGATGATTCTACTCAAATGTAGATTAAACTACTCCAAATAGGTTGTGGTAAGCTTACAAGTGTTCATAGTCTGGTGTTTTCATTGCCATTTGTCTGATTTTTGCTCGTCAGAAAGGACACACACACTGCACTCTAACAGTCATTTTATTTTTTGCAGATCTGTACAGAGTTTCACAGACTCTCGAACATCAACCTCAAGAACTGTTTCTATACTGAGTTGGATCGACATGCCCCTCGTCTTCAGAGCTTGTTCAGGAAGAAAGCTGCACACCCAGGGAAAGCAGCTAATGTCCTCAGTCAGATCTTCAGCATTTATGACCTCCAGGTTAGTCGGTTAAGATTCTGGGTGCTTGATAATGATACTATAGTAGATTTTGATTTATCTTTGGAAGAACTGTCATCTGTAAAGATATGGGAGGGCTATTTGTGTTAATGTAGTATTGTGTGGCTATACTTTATCTGTCATAGTAAGGCAAGAACATGTTCTTGTTCCCAAGGAACAAGTTCATGCCCACATCAGACGTGCTGCTGTCCTCCATGCCCTCCCTGCATATCTGCATGAGGATGACTCTGGATTTCTGAAGCATTGGGATGCAAGTCATTACTTTTGGTCAAAGAGTTAAATTTTTTGTTTATCTAATCCACTAAATCCCTATAAAAAAAAATTCAGAGGTTGAATATTACTATTAAAATTGTAGTCATGGTAGGGCAGAATGGATGGAAAATACGGATGGAAATAAGCACATTTTGAATATCCTGTTCACTTATGGATGTATTTAAAATTAACATACTATAAAAGGATTTTTTGAGGCCTTCATTTTTACTTTCTCCTGTTCCCTATTTGATACAAAATCAACATGCTCTCAACGTTGATCTTTTGTCTCAAGAAATTCATGTGATGGTTCCCGCGGCCAGAAATTGAAATTGTTATATGGTATACGCCTTAACCACTGGGCCACCAGGGCACCTGACTACATTGTTTTAACTATAAAACGTGGACTCTAAAGGGATCTCAGAGTGACCACATATGATTGCATTACACATTCCAAGATGGGGCTGGGATGAGGTGAAATAAATAGCTGGACAACATGAACAATTGTCTATTAATTATTATTTTGTTAATCAAAAGTAATGCCTCCAATTTGTGAATAAATGAATGAAAACTCTCACTTTGCACCAAATAATTCATGTATACAAATAAAATTTTCATCACTGAATCAAAATCACATTTTTGGATTGCAATCGTTTTTGACTGCTATTTGTCTTGTGATAGGCCACTGTTGCTTTTTTCAGCAGGCAGCCTTTGGAAATGGCAGAGGCAGTCTGTTTTCATAGGTAACCGCTCTGTTCTTGTCTACAGATGACAAGACAACATACCGGTTGGACTCCTTTTGATCAGTGCCAGTTCATCAGATGCCACATTCTTCTGCCCAGAGAAGACTGCACGACTGTGCTTGAGGGTAACATTGATTTCCGTACATCTGATGATGCATTTGTCATGCTTTTTGCACTGCATCTAAGTTACCCAAAAGACATGTCCAATATATTTGACTTTGTCCAGAAAATGTTGATGGGCCTGGATTTTGGTTAGATGAGACCTAGGGTTTTGAGCCTTAAAAATGACCTTTTGCTGTGTAGTAATCACAAGTGTAATGACAAATATAAGGTTGCTCCTTGACTTATGTTTCATGTACATGTAACCCAAACATACATACACTTGCACTACATTTTTTGCACAGAGAAATGAGATGATTTTTGTTTCTTTTAACACATCTTATAGATGTTTTTTGAAACTATTCTTGTTCAATTTTGAATGTGTTACTGTTTGAAAATAATGCTGGATGTAGCGTTTGTACTGTATGGATGTGTTCACAGAAATGGTTACAGCAGTACAAACAGTATTGTGAACATCTTGTCATACCATTTGTACTGCTATAACTACTTCTATGATGTCTGTTAGTGTATTCTGTCACAATAGGAAAAGTGGTAAACAGAACTTTTTATGGCGGGATTGGATTTTATGATTATAGCAGTGGGCGGCACGGTGGTGTAGTGGTTAGCGCTGTCGCCTCACAGCAAGAAGGTCCTGGGTTCGAGCCCCGGGGCCGGCGAGGGCCTTTCTGTGCGGAGTTTGCATGTTCTCCCCGTGTCCGCGTGGGTTTCCTCCGGGTGCTCCGGTTTCCCCCACAGTCCAAAGACATGCAGGTTAGGTTAACTGGTGACTCTAAATTGACCGTAGGTGTGAATGAGAGTGTGAATGGTTGTCTGTGTCTATGTGTCAGCCCTGTGATGACCTGGCGACTTGTCCAGGGTGTACCCCGCCTTTCGCCCGTAGTCAGCTGGGATAGGCTCCAGCTTGCCTGCGACCCTGTAGAAGGATAAAGCGGCTAGAGATAATGTGATGTGATGTGTGATGTGATTATAGCAGTATCTTAACCTCATAAGATATTCAAATTTGTTAATTAGCTAAACAGACAGATATTTTATCCATAAACAGTCTTTTAAGTGATTTTTCCAGAAAACTTCTTTGTCCACTCATAAATGTGGTGGTTCTGTCCTCAGGCCCTTACACTGTTTAATAAATACCAGTATTCTATATTTTTGATGTTACTGTTCCAGTGTTTGCATTGTATAGAAGTGGATAGGGTTGGGAAATATAATATATATGGTGACAGTTGTCAACCATTACATATATTGCCATAGTATTTATAGGCATATAATTTCTTTCTGATGTGTTTGTAGGCCATTACTGGCAGTCTTGAAACTTGTTGAGCAGAATAGATACCCTGGTGAAAAATAAATGTGCTTTATTGTATTTAAAGTATATTCATATTTTCAATAGTATATTGAAAATGTACTTACACAAATTGTACTCTTTGGAAACATATAAAAAGTATACCAACATCACGCTTTCACGCTAACACAACACACTAAAATAATACTATATTACACTTTATAGAAATATATTATTCAAAAATATACTTTAAGTGAAAGTTATGTGTAATTTAGCACATAAAAGTACACTAAATACACTTCAAGTTGCACTTTTCTACAATTTAATTACAATTAAAATATATTTAGTACAAAATTAGTTGTTCCAAAACAGCATGCCTCAAGTTAACTAATCATAAACACACGAAGTATATCGATGATTAGTGTGGCTTCAAGTACACAAAAGTATGCTAAATTTTAGTACACTTAGCACATTTATTTTTCACTAGGGTATGGCAGTATAAGATCATTATAATTTGGTATCCATGTGATTGAGTGCCTTTGTTGGGCATATGGCATAGTCTACACATTCTGTCCTAAGGCCATTTCTCAAGGGCCTTGCACTGTTTTTGAATTTCTAATCTCAGCAGTGTTGCCTGTTCTTTTTTGGTAACTCAATAAAAGAGTAACTTTAGTTAAATCATCTGTGTTAAACTGTTTTTAATGTTTACTCAAAATGTGTTTGTATTTTTGAGTCAAAAATACACAATTTAATTTATGTAATCAGTTTCAACAAAACATTTAAGTAACTAACTTCTAGAATTGAGTAGATGTTAAGTAAAATGTTTAAGTTTTAGGAGGTTTGTACAGCTTTCCTGAAATTAAACAAGTTAAAGTGAATATTTCCTCACTGAGAAATTAAATGTTTTTTGGTTAAAGGTAATTCAATTTTACAGTTAGCTATACTTGATTTTTATTAGTACTCTGACAACAAAATACTGACTAAAAGTAACTTAATTTAGAATGTTATTGTAATTGAGTAACTATCACTTAAAGGGCTGATGACATGAACATGACTCTATGCAATTTCTTAAATAAACTATACAACATGGCAAACGTTAGATTTCTGTTATAATTACGTGAAAAGAAGCTGTTGTTACGCAAATATCCAACTTTTAATTGCACAGCGCAAGAAAACTGGGTCCGTGGCTCGCGGCCATGTTGTGACGTCAGCGGGAGAACACGCTGCGGTTCACTGGCTGTTCTACTCTGGTTCTACTCAATGGAAATGGCGCATGAAAACGCCGGTGAACTCTCTAGTGCTAGCTCTTCCTCTTCTGGGAGTCCAGAATTGTGTTGATCTCTTCCGAATAGAATCTATGATAGCCTACCCTCTTTACCCTTTGCCTCTCGTCGCTAGGCGGCAGTTACATGAAAGCCGCAAGCTTTCACAAGCAAATACATGACTGATATCACGCCGACTTTATGATTACATTTATGATTATCATGTAGAATCTATAGCTCTACGTACCTTTATCTTATGTCGTTTCACAACACATGTTCTGACAGGAGGACTGTCTTTGGATCCGGCATAGCTACGAGTAGACCCCCTCCGGAATACTGGCAGTGTTGCCAGATTGGGAGGAATCCCGCCCAGTTGGGCGGTTTCAAGTGCATTTTGGTGGGTTTTGAACATATTTTGGGCTGGAAAACTTCAGCAGTATCTGGCAACAGATACTGCTGACATTTTCCAGCCCAAAATATGTTCAAAACCCACCAAAATGCACTTGAAACCGCTCAACTGGGCGGGAAACCTCCCAATCTGGCAACACTGTGTAGGCACTGCTGATGGTAGTAACACATGTTTGTGCTGAACTGAACACCCAAGAGATTCTTTTAAGCTGGGAAGGGTGTCAAAACAATCCAAATCGAAGTGTTCAGAGCACAGGACGGATGTTGGTGAGGGCTCCCACTTGTCACGAGTGCGCCTGACTTGCTTCACCCACTTCGCATGCAGCTCGGGATCTCTGGGAAACTTGAATAAACTTACCCCATCCTTGTAGGTTTTGGAGCAAAATCCGGCAACACAATGCGAAGGCATAATAACTAGATAATAATGTATAATAAAAATACTAATAATGACAAACTGAACACCTGTCGCATCAACAACAAACTGGTAAGTTAGGAGGAAGGTTCTTTCGCTGACGTCATATAGCTCCTCCTCCTCTTTCGCCTCCTGGGTGCTGCAGCCCTGTCAAATTTGCCCAAATAGCCGCATTTTTTTATCATAACTTGTAAAATAGGCGCCTTCGTGAATTAATATATGGATCATCAGGAATTACTTTTTATGTTATAAAACATCGCCAAAGATGTCAAAAACGTGTCATCAGCACTTTAAAATTACTGAGTAAAAAGTACTTGAACAAGTATGTTTCTATTACTTAAAAATCATAGTTTACTAAAATACAACTACTCAAAATTTTCAATGTAATCGGGTTTTACACTGCATGCCTTATTGTTGTGCAATGAATTGTAACAACGGGACTGGTTCAGGAAGAAGTTTTTACCTTTTCCTGAGAGAGGAAAAGAGGCGAAGCGAGAGGATTGGCTTTTTCCGGAAGAGGAGAAGAGGCGGAGCAAGAGGGTTGGCTTTTTCCGAAAAAGGAGAAGAGGCGGAGCGAGAGGGTTGGCTTTTTCCGGAAGAGGAGAAGAGGCGGAGCGAGAGGGTTGGCTTTTTCCGAAAAAGGAGAAGAGGCGGAGCGAGAGGGTTTGCTTTTCCCAAAAAAGGAGAAGAGGCGGAGCGAGAGGGTTTGCTTTTCCCGAAAAAGGAGAAGAGGCGGAGCGAGAGGGTTTGCTTTTCCCGAAAAAGGAGGAGAGGCAGAGCGAGAGGGTTTGCTTTTCCCAAAAAAGGAGGAGAGGCGGAGCGAGAGGGTTGGCTTTTTCCGAAAAAGGAGGAGAGGCGGAGCGAGAGGGTTGGCTTTTTCCGAAAAAGGAGGAGAGGCGGAGCGAGAGGGTTGGCTTTTTCCGAAAAAGGAGAAGAGGCGGAGCAAGTGGCTTGGCTTTTTCCGAAAGAGGAGAAGAGGCGGAGCAAGTGGGTTGGCTTTTTCCGAAAGAGGAGAAGAGGCAGAGTGAGTGGACTGTGCGCGTGAAGCCAGAGGGTTGGCTTTTTCCGAAAGAGAAGAGGCAGAGAGTGGATTGTGCACGTGAAACAAAATCAAGCAGTCAGTCAAAGAAGAAATGGACCAGCAACGCTCAAGCAAAAAGGAGAAGATTGGAGGTAAACATTTTTACTTTTGCTTGCAATTGACAAGTCAAGAATCCTGAGGGATCTTGTACAATCATTGTGGAATTGAGACAAAGGGATATTTCCTCGCTCAGAGTAGGCTATAAATAGTATAATGCCGCGGATGGCAGACTAATGTGGCCTACCGACACACTGTCAAGTAATCGTTACCTATATCCACTGGGGAGGGCGGTTTAATTATTCTTCAAAAGGGCTCTTATTTAGTATTACGACGAAAGTAAGAATTTATCATAACTACCAGGATAAATCATTTGGGCACGAGTCTTGTTGAGGTTCGGGGTCACTGCGATCAGAGTTGGCCAAGTTGCTGTCCAATTCCACGCGGTCAAACCAGTGAGCCACATTCACCGATTGCTTTGCAACAGCCATAGGTTCATACATATATGGTTTCACCTCTCGATATTCAATTTGGAGGAGTTCCTACTTCAAAATCGCTATCAGACATTTTACACAGCCTCTCACAGCCAAAGTCCACACACGTGTGCTCGGTTCGCAAGTAAACACAGAACTGCTCCCAGTCTGTTTGGCTTGAATGACGTCACGACGACTGTCCCCTGGTGGTGAAAGTACGCATAAGTGAGATGTAAATAAACCTTTGGAAATGGGCAAAACAGTATATTTTAACCGTTTTATTCAATTTTAGGGTGCACATTAGACACTAGGAAGACTGAATTTGCTTTTTGGGTCGTTCTTCTAGACAATAAAGTTGATAGTTTACGTTTCACCTCCAACCATTGCCTATGACCTTTAATATTATTGACATACAGAAAGTCATATATATGGGCTTTCATTTGGCACCATGACCTTTGACCTTGAAAGGTCATACACAGGGTCATGGATTTTCAGAGGCTCATAACTGCGAAATGATTCAAGATAGACAGATACTTAATATTATTGACATACAGAAAGTCCTATATGGGCCCTCATTTGGCACCATGACCTTTGACCATGGGTGACCTTGAAAGGTCAAACTCAAGGTCACGGGTTTTCAGAGGCTCATGATTTTAAAACGGTTAATGACAGACAGATGTTTCCCATTATCAACATATTAGAAATCCCATATGGGCTTTCAGTTGCCACCATGACCTTTGACCTTGAATGACTTTAAAGTGTTAAACTCAAGGTCATGGATTTTCATAGGACAATAACCTGACAGCTGATGATTGAGAAATATTACCATTATCAACATGTAGGTAGTTGCATATGGGCTTTCATTTAGCACCATGAATGTTGACCTTGAAATGCCAAACTGAAGGTCACGGATTCACCTGATAAGGTGAATAGGCCACACTGCTGGGCAAGGTTTGTTTTGCCTTGTTTTGTTTTTTGTTAGCAACACTATGGGAAAATGGCTGGACCAACCTTCATGAAACTTTCAGGATAGATGGGCACTGGTCTCAAATAGAACCTCCAACATTTTGAGGGTCATCTGGTCAAGGTCACCAAAAGGTCAAAATCTTTTTGTGCATGTGTGATATCTTCCTTCATAGTCATCATATTTACTTCAAACCAATTCCAAAATGTTCATCTTACAATTCTGCTTCCATTGATATGCTACATGATGGGGTATTTCTCATAGTTTTCTTAGCAGTTGAGGGTCAAATGTCGGGGGGGAGGGTCATCGGTCAAGGTCATTGTTAAAACTTGCATATTTTCCATTATAACTTTGACACGGTTAGAGATTGAGAGATGTTTATCATTATCAACATATAGGAAGTCATATCTGGGCTTTCATTTGGCACCATGACCTTTGACCTTGTTTGTTTGTTTGTTTGCGTGTGTCTGACTTAACAATTTAGCGTGTAGACGGTTGCATCGATTGATTTCAAATTTTCAGGGTAGGTGGGCAATGGTCCATAGATTACCTGATTAAATTTTGGGGGTAATCAGGTCAAGGTCACCGAAAAGGTCAACCTTTTGGTCAAAATGACATTTTCCATTATAACTCAAAAACGGTTGCCGATAGACAAATGTTTACTATTATGAGCGTATAGGAACTCCCATATGGCTTTTCATTTGGCATCATGATCTTTGGCCTTGAGTGACTTTGAAATGTCAAACTCAAGATCACGGATTTTCAGAAGACTATAACTTCAAAACAGCTGATGGTAGACAGATGTTTACCATTATCAACTTATAGGAAGTGCCATATGGACTTTCATTTGGCACCATGACCTTTGACCTTGAATGACTCTGAAATGTCTCTAACCTAGAGTTAGAAATAACTCTAGGTCATGCATTTTCATAGGACTATAACCTGACAGCTGCTGATTGAGAAATATTACCATTATCAACATATAGGAATTTAATAAGTGCTGCCAGGCGAGGTTTGTTTTGCCTGGCAACACTTAAGCCTTTGTTTTATGGCATTAACACATATTGTTAACTTGACTGTGTTATAACAGGGTTGCAGTGTATCTTGGCCATGTTTGTAGGTTGGATAAAAGTGCCCTGCAAAAATAGGTATTCTTTGACCTGAGGGCCACAAGGAGGCTATGGAGTAGAGTAGAGTCATTGCTTGGTGTTGATGCACAGCAGGCCACGAGAACAGACTACATGCAACTGCTAAATCAAAGATTTATCCAGGAGCACCCCAAGGCCACTAACGAGCCATGTGGGAAGACATGATGATAAAGTTAGTCTCATGCATACCTCACACACACCATTCTGCTTGATCTCACGCACCAAGTTCTCATAGCTCTTATATATATATATTTATATTTATTTATTTTAGGGCTGTCAAACGATTAAAAAAATGAATCGCGATTAATCTCAGAATTTCATATAGTTAATCGCGATTAATTGCATTTTTTTAAATCTATGTAAATGAATAAGGCTTTTAAAGTGAAATGTTACAATTAAAATGGTGAACACATTTTATGCTAAAAGTACTTGTTAAAAACTGCCGGGACAAGAGAAAATGGTAAGGGAGTTTATTCACTCACATACAGTACTAGGCAGTACTGAACATACAAAACACAAAATTGGATTTTGTGATGGATTAGGGAGCTGTAATCTCAAATATAAAACATGTAGTCACATACTACTGTGTCTCAGTTCAGACATGTGTGACAAAAGAAAATAAAAATGAAATAAGACTTCAATTGTGCTGGAGTTGTATTCAGTCACAGCCTATAGGACTTCACAGTACTGTGCAAACAAAAATAAATTGCAGTTGGACTTCAATAAAGACATTTAGTGTCATATCACAGTGCTACAGCATACTGAAATCTCACTTTGCAAAAGTATAAGTGCATACCAAAACCAACTCAATCACCATAGACATATTATAAACATAGACGCCGCATTGAGCTGGTGGCCCCGTTGCTGGGATACGTCAGAGTGTCCGCCATATTGGATGTGGCAAATCTTCCCCGTAAACCAATGCAAGTAAATGGACTGAACTTCATAAAGCCCCTTTCTACAATAATATTTAACTCGATGCCTTTTATTCACCCATTAACACACACATGTATATATTTGGGAAACAAACAGGCATTAAAACAACACATAACTTTTAATGGTGATGGTTATAAACATACATGTCAACCTTTGGTCAATCAAACCTGTATAACCAACCTCCAAAATCCGCATTTCCCTTATAAAATCCGTATAAGATGCAAATTAAAATAATTTACCTAAAATTTGAATGATAATTAACAATGATGTATCCCAGTTACTTTTTATTCAATATTAATAACAATAAACCTTCAGAATGAATACAAAGCTCCAATGTTTGACAAAAACACAAAATGTTATCAGTGTAGTTACGAAGGAAGTACTTCGTTGTTTGGAGACAGGTTTCACCGAGCGGCTATTATGCGCGAGACTTCATATTGGCCACAAAGTCAGGAAAATCTGTTCGTAATATTACGTTATAATGACCAAATACAATGAAAAGTATTTTTCCAGTCTCACCTCTGAAAGGTAATCCCATGTGATCTCGTTTGGACGGTAAACCTGTTGGTACAGGGATGACGTATGATTCTACACAGAAGGCGGCATCTATGTTTATATGTCTATGCTCAATCACACTCTACTTTTGAAATGAAACTTCCCGTTTAACAGACCTTTCTCCATCACTCACACTCTTATTGAAGCAGCGCGCGACAAGCCTCAACAGGAACTACGGGTGACTCGCAGGGCCAAATTAGAATTTGCGTTAAAGGCACTTTTTTTTTTAATCGCAATAAATTGAGATCGCATTAACGCATTACTATCGCGTTAACTTCGACAGCCCTAATATATATACATGCTTTATATGGAGGCAAACAAATAGCTGTTTGAAAATGTTACCAAACATTTGGCTTGCTTGCTAATTTAAACAGCAGCGCAGCGGATGTCCACAGCACTGTGCTTGTTAGCTGACTAGAAACTGATTGGTACATGGCTAACAAGCAAGCTATTTCACTTTTCAATTATCAGCTTGAATCACAAAATATCCACTGAAAAATAGACTTTAATTAATCTACAGGGGAGCTCATAACTTACGATATCGGCAAATTTCCACAGCTTTTGGACTGAAGCATCTACTCGTGCCAGTAGCCATTTTAAAAAAATTAATATTGCTGAAGTTGCTCCGAGGGACATAAAACTGTCCCCAGCCACTGTCTATAGGAAAATTAGTGATTAAAATGGCAACTAAAAAAAAAAGGCACAATACTCTGCACAAGATGGACGAGTTAAAGTTGGTTTGGGGGTCAATATCTCAAAAACTGTGGGAGAAGAAAGGGCTAGAAACTTGAGGGAAGTATTGGTTTCATGTGGATGCTTTTTGTGGTGAAAAACAAACCATTCAAAGCTCTCCCATGTTGCAAAACTTAGAGCACAGTGCCTCATACCCCTTTTCCACCAAATCAGTTCCAGGGTTGGTTCGGGGCCAGTGCTGGTTCACAACTCTTTCAACTTGCGAGCCAGCTGAGAACCAGTTTGCTTTTCCATAGCTCGGGGTGCTAAGTGGAGCCACGTCATTACGTCGCTGTATACGTCAGTTACGTCGCTGTATACGTCAGTTACGTCGCTGCATTTGTATAAACCTTGGCATGAACATCATAGCAACAACAACATAGAGAAGCAGCAGCAGCAGCAACAACAACAATAATAATAATAATGGATGACTTCGCATTTGTACAGCTGCTGCTTCTCGCCGCTTAAAAATGGTGACCTTTCGCGATCTTGCTATTGTTGTTGGTCTTAACAACTCCGCCCCCGCTGACATAAGTGGTTCTTTCCTCTGGCCCAGCAAAGAGTTGGTGCTAGCCTGGAACCATTTTTTCTGGCCCCAGAGCCAGTTCTTTGTCAGTGGAAACAGAAAACCCGGTTCCAAACTAAGCACTGGCCCCGAACCAGCCCTGGAACTGCTTTGGTGGAAAAGGGGCATCAGTGCCCTGGGAACCTCTGTTGCAAGGGAGACAGTTTTCTCCACCCATTTTTTTCCAGCCATTTTCACCTTGCTTCAGAAAATATTGACATGCTTATCTTTTTACAGAAAGAACCTAAAATAATAGGTCTCTTGCAAAAGGTACTGAGCAGCACAGTGGTGCAGTGGTTTGCACCATCGCCTCACAGCAAGAAGGTTCTGGGTTCAAACCTCATGGCTGACTGGAGCCTTTCTGTGCAGAGTTTGCATGTTCTCCCCATGGATTTCTTCCAACAGTGCAAAGACACGCAGATTAGACAACTAACTACTCTAAATTGCCCATAGGTGTGAATGGTCGTACATCTGTCACTACGTTTACATGCACATAGAGAGAATCGAATTTCTGCCGTTGCTCGACTGAAATCGAAGTTCAAAATGCCATGTATACACCTTAATTCGGCTGAAATTGAACCGAACTTGATTTCTCGGAATCGAGCTACACGACCTAGTTTATGCGATTTCTGCCGAGCTATTTTGTGCATGTATACCCTATCGAGCTAGTTGTCGAACTACTTCCGGAAGTGACGAGTGACGAGACCACAAGCAGGAAACACAACAGCCTCGGTCGGCATGACAACGAATCATGACAACGGCATGAATCTTTTCTTTTTGTGGCATTGTTTGCACTGTTAAAATTTAGCTCACTTACTGTATCACCAAATACATCTGTACAGCTGTTGCATAGCTGTGAATTGTGTACATAAACAAGTCATTGTATTTGTGTGCGTGTATATATGTCCAACATCTGAAGAATGTCAATAAAAACAAAACAACTGAACTTTTTGTGTGTTTATTAAGACATAAGTTAAATTGTAAGCAAAAAATGGACTTTAGAAAAATATTATTGTGCAAAATAAGTTTTCTTACAAAACAGTGGTCTGCGCCGGACAGTTTGTAGCCATAGTCTGTTAGAGCAAGCCTAACAGCTTGAACACGGAACTGCTAGTGTTGCCAGATTGGGGGTTTTAAGTGCATTTTAGCGGATTTGAACATGTTTTGGGCTGGAAAACGTCAGCAGTATCTGGCAACACTATAGCTCTTCTTCATGACGACAACCGGAAGTGTACCAACACGATGGGGCGTGTAGCGCCACGTGTGGCTCGGGTGCACAATGCACCTTGCACAATAGCCCGATTTCACTTGTGCATGTAGGATTGGATTTCTCTGGCACCCCTGCTGGGACCCTTTGCTCAATTACCAACAGCAGCTCGATTTGGACGTGCATGTAAACGTAGTCTGTGTTAGCCCTGTGATAGACTGGTAATCGGCCCAGGGTGTACCCCACCTCTCGCCCAACATCAGCTGGGATTGGCTCCTGCTTCTCCCACGACCCTGGCAGAAATGCGATATTGATAATGGATACTGATGGATATAAGATTCCAAGATATAAGCTGGATATCAGAAACTGATGGATACAAGATACCAACTTGATGTTGCATTTTTACTTTTAGGTTTAATATTGCCTATACAAGTATATACCTTGTTTATTTAAAATAGTAAAGGCAAAGCACCTACAAGTTGTCAAAGCTAAAAAAGAAGAACCTCAAAATATAATAGGTAGCTCATGTTACAAGATTTGTTATTTTTACATTTAATATTGCCTAGAAGCAAAGCATCTACAGTTTGTCAATGCTAAGAAACCATTTTAATGGTTTTCAGTATCTTTAAGAAATAATCACATCCTTTAAACAATGAACTCTATTTTGCCTCAAGATAAATAAAACTTTTCATTCAGAAAAATGGCAGCATGACTGACTAGGGCTGTTTTTTTTTTGTCTACCATATGAAAGATAGGGCTGGTAGCAGCAGCACCTAATTTTTTTAAGGTTAAAAAAAACACACACACACACACTAACTATATGGGCACCTAACCATCACATATGTATGGTCCTTCCCCAAACTGCTGCCACAAAGTTTGAAGCACACAATTGCGTAGAATGTCTGTGTGCTGTAGCATTAATATTTCCCTTCCCTTGAACAAGGGGCCCAAGCCTGTTACACAATGACAATGTCCCATACACAAAAGCAAGGTCTATAAAGACATTATTTGCCAAGGTTGTGTGGAAGAACTTCAGTGATTTGCATCAGGCCTTGAGCTCAACCCCACTGAACACTTTTCGTGTAAACTGGAATGCTGACTGTGTGCCATGTCTTTGTGTCCAACGTAAATTGTTGGAAACACAAACTCCCTAATATTATTATGGTTGAATGGGCACAAATCCCCACAGTCATGTTCCAAAATCTAGTGAAAGCTTTCTCAGACAAGTGGAGGCTGCTAGAGTAATAAACATAACAGGGACACTAGCTCCCTATTCACACTTGCAGTTTTAGAAAAGGATGTTCAACAATCACATCTAGCTGTGATGTTCAGGTGTCCACATACTGAAAGCCATATACTGCATACTTTAGCTAGAGCCAACATCCCTGCTATTTGCAAATTAGGTTATTTGCTTGGCATTGGAAGTAGACTTCAGATTAGTACCTCACAACATACGAACAAGAGTGCTCTGAGAGCACAATATTCCCCGCTACAATATATTGCAAATGAAATTGCAATATGCGTATTACTGTCCTATAACAAAGCCTTTTGCCAAGTTTCATGAAATTCCTCCAAAAACTGTCAGAGGAGTTGATTTCAAAAAGGTGAGAACCCTTTCCGGGATGGACAGACTTCGCCACGACATAATCCCCCTTCGGGCCTTTCGGCCAGCAGGGGATAATAAAAATTGGACTCCTCTTAATTGCCAATTTTGACCAAACAGCAATGGTCCAGAGTCCAACTGTCATATTAAAGTGGCCTTTACACTCAAAATTGTCAGCATGCAGAACATCTATTTAAAATAAAAAATAAGAATTTTTTGTGGGGCACAACTGTGTATTCATACAATATTTTCTACTGTATCCCTATAATCTAGTCTATCCAGCACGAGTGATATTTCAGCATCGTGTAATAGTTTGCACTTTGGCATCAGTTAAAATCAAAACTTTGCAAACAAGTGAAAATCTCATTAGGGTAAGGAATGTTATGCAATCACTTACAGTGGTAATAAATGTTTACAAAAATCTGACTCAATCTGATATTTATATTTCTGTAATGTATATTTACTAATCCAGTGCAAGAAAGCACAGAAATGAATGCTTCAGATCCCAACATACACGGGCACGAGCTGTGAGGCTTTTGGTGTAAAATGAGCTTTGCATTTGTGAAACTAATAAACCAGCTGTCATATTTCCCTTACTTATGCTATTTAAGGTTTTGTTCAACTGCCTACACAATCATTGTAAAGAGAAACAGTGATGCAATGTTACCAACACTGTATCAGTCTGTGCAGGAGTTCAGTCTGCTTCATCAGCTCTGTGTGTACTGGTCAAACTACTGTCACAAGCTGTGGGTAAGTGAGTGAAAAAATAAGGCAGAGCGTACAGGTGGTTGAAATGAGATGCCACCATAGGACTGCCAGGACTACCCTACTAAGGAGCTCAACAATCAGAGAGTGCCTCAGGGTAGAGCTGCTGCTACTCCGAATTGAGAGGAGCCAGTTGATATGGTCTGGGCACCTTACAAGGATGCCTCCTGGATGGTTCTTAGGCAGTATCCTCAAGATACATCAAGCATGTCCCACTGGGCAGAGACCACATAGTAGACAAAGGACCTGGTGGAGAGATTATATTGAACAGTCGGTTTGAGACTGTCTGGGGATTCTGCAGAATGTGCAGGAATATGTGGATGAAGACAAAGTCTGAACTGACCTTGTCAGTCTGCTGCCACTATGATCCCAACCAAGAAAAGTGAAAAGTAACTGATACATCAGTGAAAGCAAACTTCCAAAATAAGATGATATTGTAAAATGTCCTATTTTCAGAGGTCATGAAATATGAAAAGCAGAATATCAGAGCTTGTATGCATCCAGTATTTCTCATTGTTGTAAGATTCTATAGTGTAATTTTTCTACTTACTGGAATATAGCTTATAATTGGATTTAGAAAACAAGACACCTCACAACATTAGACAGCATTTCAATATTTCTTAAAATTAACACAGTGAATGCTCTCAAATTTGAAGGCGTTTCCATCTCTTATGAAGCATGTTCTATATTTTCCCTTTTTCCAAAAAAAAAAATTCCATATTAAATAACAGAGTTAAGCTTTGACCATTAAGAAATCGTCTAGGATAGCTACTGTTTTACCTAGATTATAGAACTGAAATGTGTGTTGTTTTGTATATTTTATTAACATTAAAAAACGTTCTCGATGAACAAACCTAGGCAAAGCAATCAAATCTATTCTAGAAGGGCAGCTGTTACGGACAGCAATTAATAATAAAGTGTGCACGTAGACTTCTATCGTTTACTAAAAAAGCTTTTTTATGCACTTAGCTGTATTCTCGCAACTGTTGCCGTAAAACACATTATATCCGCTCAATTAAATCTGTGACTGCTGTGAGAAACCGAATTATTATATACGCTAGCTTGGCAGCTACCGACCGACCATGATTCTTTAAACAGTTAACTTAGATAATTTTCAAATAATTTCAAAACATTGGTGATAAACTCAATACTGAAGAAATACTCGAATTGCTAACGTTGCTAAAACAACAGCTACTACATATCAAAGTCAAATTATATGTTGACATGTTTTTATGGAGACTATCTGGTTATAACCAAATTCAAAGACGAAAGCTGTGACAACAGTAATAGAGAAAAAAAAATGTTCTTATCTCACTTGTTTTCGGGCAGACTCCAAACCGTACACTCCTGGCTGTACGTTGGAATGTAAACACACACTAATCGGATCAATAATGAAGCATTAATTAGGAGATTCTTCTTCTAAAGACAACATTTTGTCGAAAACAAACTGTGAGTTCACTGACAGCAAAAAGATGAAACAAAACATCAGTCTTCCTCTTGTGTGATTTTATTGGTGGCTTGCACAGTAACTGAAGAAGCCGATACCGCCATCTATTGCGCTGGAGTGTGTTAACGATATAAGTTTATCAATATCAAGAGTGGATCCTTGAAAGGCTGTATCTCAAAGATTCTAAGTCTTCGAATACCGATGAAGGTCTGGTCCGATCTTCAGTATCCTTTGGATTCGACAACACTGCGCTTCATGATTATGATTACAATCGCTTTCTGCGCGCATCAAAGCGCATTTTTTAAGTTCACTTCACTTCAAGTGTCCTGACTAACATTCACATAGGGTGACCAGATTTCCCTAGTCTGAAACCGGGACACTTTTGCTCCATGCTCGTGCACGCACACCTTTTTTTTTACGTAAACGTGACACTCAGAGAGGTGCTCATATCACTTTGTTGAAGCTCACATTTATCAACATCTCACATGAAATAAAACAAACAGGCATTTTGTTATCTAGTAGCATAGTGGTATACAGATCAATTAAATTATGGTCAGACAACAGATTTTGTAATGGCTGAGAATAGGCCAGGCTATGTCCATAGGCCAAATTTAAACTGATTTATTTCACCTATTTGTGAGAACACCAAGAAGAATGCATATGCACATGTAGGCTATATCTCTAAAATTGTATGCACTATAGCATAAACTTAAAAAGTAGATATGTGACCTCAACATAGCCTAGGTCAGAATCAACCTTACTAACCATTCCCCACAACTGAATGAATAAAGCAAGAAGATGTGTACAAAAGTGAACACTTTAATGGAAGGTGCAACAAGCTGTTCAACACAGCAATATGGCCAAACTGTCAGAATGGTATGTTAAACAGAAACAAAAAAGAGACAAGTGATTTGAGAATATACACTCAAACAAAACAGCAATAAAGGAGGAGAGGGGCGACAGCCCGAGGAAAGCCTCCACACTTACAGAACACTTACAGTGTGTGCAGTAGGCTTCATGTGCATTGTTCTGCACCTCTCGGAGGAAGGGGTAGGTGCCCTGTAAATCTTTGGAAAAGGTACATTTTCTTTTCGGCATAATTGCTGCAGCATTACTGCTGCTAGCTGCTAGACAAAGAACATTCGCGCCAGTTAATGTTTATTTTATTGTTGCATGGCAACACGTTCTGTTGTCTGGAATAATGTGGCTAAATAAACACCCATGCCACAGGGCCAGGGGGCAGTAACCAGGAAAGTTTGCGATTCCTGTCAATTCATCAAAATAGTAAATGCAGACATTTCTCCGCTAATGATTCCCACACTGCTCAGTCGCAAACGTCGCGAGTGGCGAAAACCGGGACATATCCGTGTCCCGACAGACTTTTGTTGGGACTCGGGACACACAACCCCAAATCGGGACTGTCCCAGTAAAACCGGGACGTCTGGTCACCCTAGTATCACATCTATGCAGTATATTTAATCCATGCATCATGCCCTTTATTTACTCATCTCATCTCATCTCATCTCTAGCCACTTTATCCTGTTCCACAGGGTCACAGGTGAGCTGGAGCCTATCCCAGCTGACTACGGGCGAAAGGCGGGGTACACCCTGGACAAGTTGCCAGGTCATCACAGGGCTGACACATAGACACAGACAACCATTCACACTCACATTCACACCTACGGTCAATTTAGAGTCACCAGTTAACGTAACCTGCATGTCTTTGGACTGTGGGGGAAACCGGAGCACCCGGAGGAAACCCACACGGACACGGGGAGAACATGCAAACTCCGCACAGAAAGGCCCTCGCCGGCCACGGGCATCGAACCCGGACCTTCTTGCTGTGAGGCGACAGCGCTAACCACTACACCACCGTGCTGCCCCCTTTATTTACTGTTAAATTCTTTTTTGCATGCAATTAGAACATATTCAAGTTTTTAAAACTCTCGTTTCCAAACCATATTCTAACACTATTGATTGGATAGTAGAAATCATATAGGATAAATAATACTGCATCACTGTTTCACTATGGAGAGGTTCTAAGGGAAATGTTCTGTTAATATTTAATTTCTTTTTGAATATTTTATTTATACTTTTAGACTTACCTTTCTGTTTATACCAACTTTGAGGTCTGTATGTTAAATTTCATTGTCCTGTATGCAATAACAAATAAAGCATTCTATTCCATTCTACTGATGGGCCAGCTGCCAATCTGGGTAACACTGGCCCACTCCAGCTATTACTTGGCCTTGCTACTGTCATAGCCTGTGAACAAATGAAGGTGAATACAGTGCAGAGGCTTTGTTTAGAAATGATGGTTATTCATTACGTTACATGGCATTTAGCAGACGCTCTTATCCAGAGCAACATACAACGAGTGCAAAAATCAGGTACACAAAGTGCTGAACTTCTCGACAAGAAAGTTCTAGTGCTAAATGAACAAGTGACAGCAATACATAGTGTAATATGCTGTTGAAATACCAATACTCAAACAGCCAAGGAAACAAACCAACCATATAAAGTACAACTAAACAGAGAACTCAAAATGGTTAACCCCAAACTAGATCGTACACAGCCTTGGTTGGTCGAGATCAAAATGCACACATGTTACACAGTGGGCAGGGAAGCAGGGGAGAGGTGCAGCCTGAATAGGTGAGTCTTCAGTCTGCACTTGAAGGTGTTCAGGGAGTCATTCCACCAATGGGGAACCAGGACAAACAGTAATCTTGAGCGGGCTGGGCAGGATTGGAGAGGAGCAGCAGCCAGATGACGAGTAGTAGAGGAGTGTAGGGGTCTGGCTGGCATGTAGGGGCGTATCAGACTCTGAAGGTATGCTGGCCTTAGACCCTTGACAGCCTGGTAAGCTAGTGCCAATGTCATAAATTTGATGCGACCTGCAATAGGTAGCCAGTGCAGGTCGGCAAGCAGAGGGGTGACATAGGAAAAACGAGGGAAGTTGTAGACCAGGCAAGCTGCAGCATTCTGGATGAGCTGCAGGGGTCTGATGGCAGAAGCCACAAGGCCAGCAAGGAGAGTGTTGCAGTAGTCCAAGTGGGAGAAAATCAGTGCTTGGACCAGGAGCTGAGTAGAGCAGGTGGTAAGAAAAGGGTGGATCCTTCGGATGTTGTAGAGGAGGAATCTACACATCCAGGTCACAACAGCAATGTTCATTGAGGAGGAGAGTTTGTCATCAAGCACGACCCCTAAGTACTTCATGGATGGACCCCTAGGTATATTTCATGGATGTTATTCTGATGTAGATATGAGCATAACTGCTGTACCACAGCTTTTTCTAGGATCTTGGAGATAAAGGGCAGATTTGATATTGGCCTTTAATTGGACAGCTGACAGGGGTCGAGGTTAGGTATTTTAATCAGAGGTTTGCTAACTGCTAGTTTAAAGGATTTGGGTACATAGCCAATTCTAAGGGGAAAATTGATTATTTTAGAAGCGGTTCAATTGCTTCTGGTATTATATGTTTGAAGAGTCATGTAGGTAAGGAATCGAGTACACAAGTTAAAGATTTTGATGTGGAAATTAATGAATTGAGTTTCGCGTCTCTAAGGGGAGTAGAATATCCTAATTGCTGATCTGATACAGTTATATTGTTAGCTATGGGGTTACTTAAATTATCTGGCTTTAAATTAGTAGCTTGAATTTTTTGTCGTATATTTTCAATTTTGTCACTGGAAAAATTCATGAAGTCGTTGCTACTACATATTGCAGGTATGCATGCACCTATCGTGGTCTTTTTCCTGGTTAATTTTGCTCCAGTGTGAAATAAGAATCGAAGATTATTATTGTTATCCTCTATTAGGGTGGAGAGATACATTGATCTAGCAGCACTGAGAGCTTTTTTATACTTCAGGAGGCTCTCCTTCCATGCTAATTGGAATACTACCAATTTTGTTTGACGCCATTTATGTTCTAATTTTCAAGTGGTCTGTTTTAAGGTGCATGTGTAACCATTATACCAGGATGATAGTTTTTTATCTCTAATCATTTTTCTTTTAAGTGAAGCTACATTATCTAAAGTATAGCGAAACGTTGACTCTAAGCATTTAGTTGCCTGGTCAGGTTCTGTGGGGTCTGATGGTGATCCAATCAAAGTTGATAAATCTGGGAGACTAGTTATAAAATGTTGTGAAGTAGTTGATGTGAATGTACATTTGACACAGTTACGTGGCAAGGTGCATATATTATTGCTCAAACATATTTTGAATAAAGTGAGATAATGATCTGAGGTAGCTTCAGACTGTGGAAGTGTGACTATATTTTTTATATTTAACCTGAATATACAGGTGCTGGTCATATAATTAGAATATCATGAAAAAGTTGAATTATTTCAGTAATTCCATTCAAAAAGTGAAACTTGTATAATGTATACATTCATTCCACACAGACTGATACATTTCAAGTGTTTATTTCTTTTAATTTTGATGATTATAACTGACAACTAATGAAAACCCCAAATTCAGTATCTCAGAAAATTAGAATATTGTGAAAAAGTTCAATATTGAAGACACCTGGTGCCACACTCTAATCAGCTAATTAACTCAAAACACCTGCAAAGGCCTTTAAATGGTCTCTCAGTCTAGTTCTGTAGGCTACACAATCATGGGGAAGACTGCTGACTTGACAGTTGTCCAAAAGACGACCATTGACACCTTGCACAAGGAGGGCAAGACACAAAAGGTCATTGCTAAAAAGGCTGGCTGTTCACAGAGCTCTGTGTCCAAGCACATTAATAGAGAGGCGAAGGGAAGGAAAAGATGTGGTAGAAAAAAGTGTACAAGCAATAGGGATAACCGCACCCTGGAGAGGATTGTGAAACAAAACCCATTCAAAAATGTGGGGGAGATTCACAAAGAGTGGACTGCAGCTGGAGTCAGTGCTTCAAAAACCACCACGCACAGATGTATGCAAGACATGGGTTTCAGCTGTCGCATTCCTTGTATCAAGTCACTCTTGAACAAGAGACAGCATCAGAAGCGTCTCGCCTGGGCTCAAGACAAAAAGGACTGGACTGCTGTTGAGTGGTCCAAAGTTATGTTCTCTGATGAAAGTAAATTTTGCATTTCCTTTGGAAATCAAGGTCCCAGAGTCTGGAGGGAGAGAGGAGAGGCACAGAATCCACGTTGCTTGAGGTCCAGGGTAAAGTTTCCACAGTCAGTGATGGTTTGGGGTGCCATGTCATCTGCTGGTGTTGGTCCACTGTGTTTTCTGAGGTCCAAGGTCAACACAGCCGTCTACCAGGAAGTTTTAGAGCACTTCATGCTTCCTGCTGCTGACCAACTTTATGGAGATGCAGATTTCATTTTCCAACAGGACTTGGCACCTGCACACAGTGGCAAAGCTTCCAGTACCTGGTTTAAGGACCATGGTATCCCTGTTCTTAATTGACCAGCAAACTCGCCTGACCTTAACCCCATAGAAAATCTATGGGGTATTGTGAAGAGGAAGATGCGATACGCCAGACCCAACAATGCAGAAGAGCTGAAGGCCACTATCAGAGCAACCTGGGCTCTCATAACACCTGAGCAGTGCCACAGACTGATCGACTCCATGCCACGCCACATTGCTGCAATAATTCAGGCAAAAGGAGCCCCAACTAAGTATTGAGTGCTGTACATGCTCATACTTTTCATGTTCATACTTTTCAGTTGGCCAACATTTCTAAAAATCCTTTTTTTGTATTGGTCTTAAATAATATTCTAATTTTCTGAGATACTGAATTTGGGATTTTCATTAGTTGTCAGTTATAATCATCAAAATTAAAAGAAATAAACATTTGAAATATGTCAGTCTGTATGTAATGAATGAATATAATATACAAGTTTCACTTTTTGAATGGAATTACTGAAATAAATCAACTTTTTCATGATATTCTAATTATATGACCAGCACCTGTAATACCTGAGTATTAGATTGAGAGTGTGACCACCATTATGAGTAGGTACTATGATGTTCTGATTAACCCCTAGTGAATTTAGAATGCACACAAACACTGTTTTCAGAGGGTCTTCTGGGTTATCAGAGTGAATGTTAAAGTCTGTAACTTTAATGCTCATGCACATGCAGATGCACATGTTCACATACTAACATACACCCTGATCCCCATGCACACAATAACATCTTAATTTATTACCACAATTCATTAATTTGTCTTTTTTCTCTCTTTTCCTTTTTTCTTTTCTCTTTTCTCATTTGAAAAACAAATTGCATCACATAAGGAAAATATACCAGTTTTTACAGTAATCTGGATTTTTTTCAGAGAAATACTCCAACCATAATACAACCTCATAACCATGCACACAGACACGCACCCTCACACAATGACACGCGCGCACACGCACACACGCGCGCACACACACACGCACCATATTGGTTGTGCAGCAGCATACAGAATAAGTGTTCTCCCCCAACTACTCTTCTTAACCATACACAAACATATTATGCAATAAAAAGTCCTTGTATACTCAAATCCAAAAATATCCTTGTGTGTGTGTATACGTGTTTGTATGTATGTCCATCCATTATCCGTAGCTGTTTATCCTGTCCGACAGGGTTGCAGGCAAGCTGGAGCCTATCCCAGCTGACTATGGGCGAGAGGCAGGGTATACCCTGGACAAGTCGCCAGGTCATCGCAGGGCTGACACATAGAGACAAACAACCATTCACACCTACGGTCAATTTAGAGTCACCAATTAGCCTAACCTGCATGTCTTTGGGGGAAACCGGAGCACCCGGAAGAAACCCATGCGGACACGGGGAGAGCATGCAAACTCTGCACAGAAAGGCCCTCATCGGCCGCTGGGCTCGAACCCAGGACCTTCTTGCTGTGAGGCGACAGTGCTAACCACTACACCACCGTGCCGGCCCATGTATGTATGTATGTATGTATGTATGTATGTATGTGTGTATTATTATTATTATTGGGGCAGCACGGTGGTGTAGTGCTTAGCACTGTCACCTCACATGAAGAAGGTTCTGGGTTCAAGCCCAGTGGCCAATGGGGGCCCTTCTGTGTGGAGTTTGCATGTTCTCCCCGTGTCTGCATGGGTTTCCTCCGTGTGATCTGGTTTCCCCCACAGTCCCAAAACATGCAGGTTAGGCTAATTGGTGACTCTAAATTGACCGTAGGTATGAATGTGAGTGTGAATGGTTGTTTGTCTCTGTGTCAGCCCTGCAATGACCTGGCAATTTGTTCAGGGTGTACCCCGCCTCTCGCCCATAGTCAGCTGGTATAGGCTCCAGTTTGCCCATGACCCTGCAAAGGATAAGCGGGCACGGATAATGGATGGATTAATATTCAGTATTGCTAATTATTTCTCAAAACTTCAAGTATGAAATTCTTCAGTAAATTAGAAGAGGAGGATAATTTAAAATGTTTTAATATGTTTATTTATTTATTTGCATCTTGCAGAGAGGAGCCTAACCATAATGTCTGCCTTTTCCAACAGTGGGTACTCAGGACCCCAACTTCCCACAGCCCTGAGTAAACTCCTACGTCTTTTTTTTTCTCCAGAGCAATAGGTGGTGGTAATGTTTTTATTTAAACTGGTGCACAGTATGCATCTAATGCAAAGAAGATGAATTCAAACTAATCCGGAGGTGCCACTGACCTCTACAGAAAAATGTTCAGAGGCTTGTCAGAGTGAAGCCATCTGGCCGCCATCTTACCACTCACATCGCTGAGCGAAACGGTCATTTAGACTACTGGAAGCTACACAAAACTGGACAAGTTATTTATGTAGTTGGTGAGAAAAATTACAAGAAAAATACCTGCATGTGCAGCAGTGAACGGTACAAACTGTCAAGTCAAAGGTTATGGACGGACATTTCACTTGTGAGTATTGATAGTGTGTGATCATTTTCATGTGTGTGCACAGTGCCATTTGTGTGGACCCCTCAAGAGCATTTTTTGATGGTTTGCAAGAGTGAAAGAAAAATAACAGAAAATCTGTCTCATCATCTTGTCTGCTTTTGTTGAAAATCTGACATTGATATTCGGGATGAACACTGTGACTGTGTCAGATTTTTGATGGAAATGTCCCAGACTAGATCAAAGCCAAAGTTGAGACATGTTTGATATTGAATGTGAGAGCTCAAGCTCAATGGCTCAAATTCAAAAAGAAGAACGAACTGAGTTAATTAGCCTCAGTAGCCTAAATGAAAGAAGGACCATAGCCTTAGGCAGAAATGGCAGTGAGGGATGCAAATAAAGAGAGATGTTATTGTTCTCGTTTGGTCAGAAGTTATTTTCATTTAACTAAGGCTAAGCACAACTGACAATGTAGATCATCTATGCAAATTGATAAAATGGGCATGATTGTTTTAACTACATGATTTTAGTTTAAATTGAGCGCAAGTATACTGATAAGTACTCTTAAATCAGGGTTGGTCATATTTCCCGGCTTATTTCCCAGATGGCGTCCAATATATGATTTCCTGTATAAACAAAAACTGAAATAATCTCCGTAAAGATAATTATAGTAGTAAAAGAGCTGTTCAAAAAATGATCAGAGACTGAACTGGAAAAGGAACAAAAAACAATAACAACGAAGGGGAGCGCTATAAGTATATGTAAGGAATGTGGGTAAAGTTGAAAAAATAAGAGGAGGTAATGAAAAGGAAAAAAGTCAGGAGATAGTTTTCCTTTGCAAATTTGATCGAATACGATGGTTTAACACATAAGCCAAATACGCGATGTGAGTGGTAAGATGGTGGCCAGCAGGGGCGATTCTAGCATCTGATCTTTGGGGGTGCTTAGCCCCCAGAGCTGACAGAGGCACCTGGCTTGAACTATAGTGTTTCCACGTTTATTCCGCGTTTATTTCCACGTTAGTTCCTCATCGGCGTGGAATCCAGTTAAAAAAAAACACCATGTCGTAGCAAGCACTCGCGCGGACAGGCAGCCCAATCAGAGGGGACTCAAGGAGGAGAGGGATTTTACTGCTCATAGAACTATCACGTAACGGATGAATTCAAGAACACACACACACCCGCGCACACATTCATTGCGCAGTGCGCAAGGGCACTTATTTTTGAAAATTACGTCCAAAAGCAGTGTTTTGAGGGTGCTGAGCTAGGGGGTGCTGAGCTCGTTTTTGGGGGTGCTTGAGCACCCCCAAAAATAGGCTAAACACGCCCCTGGTGGCCAGATGGTTTCACTCGTCTCTCCAGCAGGGAATAGGCTATGAGCTCTCCAGATTTTCTGTAGAGCTCAGTGGGTAGTGCACACGCTCTGTGTAAATTCGGCAGTGAAAGTTTTTTTTTTTTAAGCAATATAATAGAACATATTTGTTACATTACTGTGTAGAATACATGCTTATTTAAATGAAAGTACAAGTGCACTGGAGCATTTTAAACAAGAATAATTTTTTTAAGTTAAAAAGGAGAAAGTGTGTGTGTGTGTGTGGGGGGGGACCCAAACAAAACCAGCCTAATAGTGATAACAACCACAATGCTAGTTATTAATATTAATCGCATTACCATCGTCATGAAAAAAATTTGTTAAAGGCCTTATAAAAATTAAAATATGACCAGAATCATCCTTAGACCTTGATAGTAAAAATAATAAATAAACTATTATTGATAAGATGTCTCATCTCATTATCTCTAGCTGCTTTATCCTATTCTACAGGGTTGCAGGCAAGCTGGAGCCTATCCTAGCTGACTACGGGCGAAAGGCGGGGTACACCCTGGACAAGTCACCAGGTCATCACAGGGCTGACACATAGACAAAAACAACCATTCACACTCAATTTAGAGTCACCAGTTAACCTAACCTGCATGTCTTTGGACTGTGGGGGAAACCGGAGCACCCGGAGGAAACCCACGCGGACACGGGGAGAACATGCAAACTCCACACAGAAAGGCCCCCGCCAGCCACGGGGCTCGAATCTGGCCCTTCTTGCTGTGAGGCGACAGCGCTAACCACTTACGCCACCGTGCCGCCCTTGATAAGATGTATTATAATTTATTAATAATTTATAAATGTTAATGTGGCAGCAGGGGCGTGGTCAAGCGTCGGTCTGTGAACAGAGGGTGGAGTCAGGGAAGGTAAATGGCAGAATCACTACACCTGGGCCCTGTACTACAAACGGAGGTCAACCTACCCAGAAGTAACCCAGGGTTCCCCCGCTAAACCGGGGTTGACAAAACCTGGTTATCTTGTTTGGGGTTAAACGGTACTACGACGCCAGTTATGAAGTTGATTTGTTGAACCTGTGTTAACCTAATCAGGGTTAATGCGCGTTCACGTTAAAGGGGAGGTTATCAGCGCAAATCACCACTGTTCACAATGGCACGGTCGCCGTACTTCACGGAGGAAGAATGTGCTGTCATAATGCAAAGCTACGAGGAGTTCAAAACAACATTAAGAGCAAAATCTAACACAGCGGCTGCCAATAAGGAGCGGCAAGCATGTTGGCAACGAATTGCCGATTGGGTAAATGCGTAAGTACATTCTCCCTTCTACATGTTCCAGAACAGAAGTATAGGATGAGAGAAAGCTTCATGATCAATCACAAGTCACAGAAAATGGTCCTTCGACGTGGCCCCAGTCATATATAGCTTGTTTAATGTCTGAAAAATCCTGAATAAAATTTGGTATGGTAAATTCATGGAGTAGCCTACTTAAGCTGATATGTGCACAGAGTCACATGAATTAGGATGACTGACTGTTCAGTCCCTTTGACTAAGTTGGTGTATGTCCTGTGAACATTTCAGAGGCAACAGCAGTGCCAAACGCACCTGGCAACAGGTGAAAATGAAATATAAAAACATCATTCATAATGGTGTGTGTGTGTGTGTGTGTGTGTGTGTGTGTGTGTGTGTGTGTGTGTGTGCAAGCAAGCATTCATTTGCCTTTTATTTATTCAAGTTTTATCTGTTTGCCTAATAGTTCAAATTGTTTTGTATATAGTTTATAATGTTGTTGTGTGATATTAATGATAATATTGTGGGAAAACTACTTTGCACGGACGTTCATTTAATTTATTCTATCGTCATTTTGTTTGTTCTATTTTTGTGTATTTTATTTATTTATCTGTTTGTCTAGTTGTATCTATTTTTCTAATAATATATTTTTTACATTAATAGTTTGTTTTTTCCTATTAAAATAATCTTGTGTTCTTGTTATAACTTTATCTATTTATCTGACTGTTTAGTTGTATCTATTTTTGTTACAATTTCAATATTTTTAATATAGAAAGTTTGTTTTTTTTCTATTAAAATGTTCTTGTGTGATAACTAGTTCTTGTGTTATATTTACTGTAGTTGTATCTATTTTGTATCTCAGACTTAAATATTTTTGTAAAACAAGTGTTTTTTCTATAAAATATTCTTGCATTCTTGAAAACTATGTTCTTGAGTGGGTTCTTTTTTTTTTTTTACAGAAAAGCCGTTCTGCATGGACATTCATTGAAGCCCTCATTGTTTTTTAATGGTTATTTATGAGCGTTTAGGGGTTACAATAATGTAAGTCTAGGTTGCTTTATATAAAAGGTATGTCCAGAAATATTGATGTCACTGTCTAAGCAGAGGGATCTGGCTTCTTTAGACGCTGTCTTCTTAAAACTGAATAAATATTTAAAAAGAGCCAAATGAGCCAGTCTTTTGAATGGCTCTTTTCAAAGAACGGATCACAAAGATGCGGATCCCATCAAAGAGCCATAAATCCCATCTCTAATCTGCGCTCCGATATCGCACGGGTCATCCAGGTACGCTGGCATTGTCTCTAGAGGAAATGTCGGTGGAGAGGTGGTGTTTAAAAAGGGTGTGGTTAATCGGAAACCTCGGGTTAACCAAGAACATAACCTGAGACGAGCAGGTTTGAGATGCACCGTAAATTGCCATGGCAGCATACCTCGGTTTGAACATAGCCAACTTTCGTAGTATGGGTTAATCGGGAAGTTACGCTGCACGTGATCAAGTTACTCTCGAAGTTACCCTGGTAAGCCAGAAAATCCGCTTCGTAGTACAGGGCCCTGATGTTAGTTAACCTGTGTTTGTGTGTCTTCCCCAGTGACCACGCCCTATAAAAAGGAGAGAGAGAGCAGAGGAGGAGAGCTCTACCCAACCAGAACGTTTGTGTGTGTGTGTGACTGGGAGAGTAGTAAAATAACAGCTGAAAAGCTAAAATAAAGAGTTTGAGAACTCAGTTCTGGCCTGCCATGCTTCTGTGCTCCACCCACCTTAAATGATTGCAACAGTGGTGCCGAAACCCGGGACCAAGCACAGAAGAGAACAGCCTCATGGAGTCCTCCCCCTTCAAGGACCTGATCCATGCCCTCGCCACGGCCCAACAGAGCCAGCACCAGGCGCTGGTCACCCTCCGGAAGGAGCAGGAACAACGGTTTGAAGCCCTGGTGCTGGTGCAGCAGGAAGATTGCCAGGCGTTCCGGCACCTGCTCGCTTCAGCGGGGACCACCATCACCACCGCCGCGGACCCTCCCCACCTCACCCTAACGAAGATGGGTCCACACGATGACCTCGAAGCCTTCCTCGCTCTGTTTGAGCAGGCAGCAGAGGCGTGGGGTTGGCTGGTGGAACAGCGCGTGGCGCGCCTCCTCCCCTGCTAACGGGTGAGGCGCAGCTGGCCACACTACAGCTCCCCGCCGACATCCAGCTGGCCTATGCCGACCTCTGCAGGGCCGTCCTTCAATGTGTGGGCCACACCCCGGAGCAGCAACGGCAGCCCTTCCGCGCGCTGCACCTGGAGGAGGTCGGCCGGCCGTTCGCGTTTGGCCAGCAACTCCGGGATGCCTGCCGGCAGTGGCTGAGGGCCGACAACTGCAACGCCGAGGGAATCATCGACCTGGTGGCACTGGAACAGTTCATCGCCTGACTTCCAGAAGGAGCAGTGGAGTGGGTCCAGTGCCATCGCCCGGTGTCACTGGATCAGGCCATCAAGCTGACGGAGGACCATATGACGGAGGACCATATGGCGTTCCAACAGCAGGACAGCGTGTCTCCTCTTCTCCCCTCTCTTCTCTCTCTCTCTCTCTCTCTCCCCTTCTGTTTCTTGTCCTCACCCCATTCCCCCACCGCAGAGGTGGGGGCCGGCTCCACCCCAGCCGGCCCGCCGCACTCGCGGTGCCCTACCGTTTCCTACTTCCATGTCTGTGTCTTCCCCCCCTCAGGTGAGTGAGCTCCAAAACACCAGTGCAAAGAGAGAGCCTGGGCCGGTTTGCTGGCACTGCGGGGAGCCGGGGCACCTCCAGCATCAGTGCTTGGCGATGGAGGTGGGCGCGGTGGTCCAGATCCCCGATGCACCAGGGACCACCCTCGATCGGGCCGGAGCGTATCGCATACCGGTGAGTATCCAAGGGGATACATATCAGGCTTTGGTGGACTCCGGCTGTAATCAGACCTCAATCCACCAAAGCCTGGTGCAAGATGAGGCATTGGGGAGAGCACAATTGGTGAAGCTGTTGTGTGTGCACAGGGATGTTCACAACTACCCTTTAGTGTCGGTCCACATTCTATTTCGAGGGGAGAAATTTAGAGTAAAGGCGGTGGTTAATCCTCGCCTTACCCACTCGATAATTTTGAGGACTGATTGGCCGGGATTTCGGGAGCTAATAACTCATTTAGTGAAGAGTGGGTCCTGCCATAGTTTAGCGGGGGGAGGTCCCAGTGTGGCGTTGGCGGGAGCAGCTGTCACAGAGCCATCTACGTCATCACCACGTCAGAGTGAGGAGCCGCCAGCTCCTCTTCCCTCTCTCAAGGAATCCCTTGTGGATTTCCCGTGAGAGCAGTCGCGAGATGAGACTCTGCGGCATGCGTTTGACCAAGTGAGAGTAACCGATGGTCAAACACTCCAGCCAAACGCCACCCCGTCCTTCCCCTATTTCTCCATTATGAGGGATAGAGTATACCGAGTGACAAAGGACACTCAGACTAAGGAGCCGATAACACAACTTTTGATCCCAAAGAGCTGCCGGGAATTGGTATTCCAGGCGACTCACTTTAATCCCATGGCTGGACACTTGGGGCAGGATAAGACACTAGCCCAAATAATGGCCTGGTTCTATTGGCCAGGGATTCGCGGCGATGTCCGTAGGTGGTGTACGGCATGCCGCGAATGCCAGTTAGTAAATCCAGAGGCCATCCCAAAAGTGCCTTTGCGCCCTCTACCATTAATTGAGACCCCGTTCAAAAGAATTGGGATGGATCTCGTCGGGCCATTAGATCAGTCAACACGAGGGTATCACTTTATTTTAGTTCTGGTGGACTATGCAACGCGATATCCGGAAGCAGTGCCGCTTCGCAGTATCTCCACACGTAGTATTGCGGAAGCACTCTTCCACATCATCTCCCGAGTCGGAATCCCCAAAGAGATTCTGACTGATCAAGGCACTATGTTTATGTCACACACACTGCGCGAACTGTATGGGTTACTGGGAATTAAGCCGATCCACACCAGCGTTTATCACCCACAAACGGACGGCTTAGTCGAACGGTTTAATCGCACCCTCAAAAACATAATTAAAAAATTTGTAAGCAAGGATGCATGTAACTGGGATAAATGGCTCGAGCCCCTGCTTTTCACAGTGCGAGAGGTCCCACAAGCCTCCACGGGGTTCTCCCCGTTTGAATTATTATATGGGCGTAAGCCACGTGGCATCCTAGATGTGCTGCGGGAAAATTGGGAGGAGGGACCTTCCCCGAGCAAAAATGAAATTCAATACGTTATTGACCTGCGCACAAAACTCCACACACTCACGCACCTAACCCAGGAGAATTTGCGGCAGGCTCAAGAATGGCAAATCCGCCTGTACGACAGGGACACGCGCCTTAGGGAGTTCGCACTGGGAGATAAAGTGCTCATGCTGTTGCCCACGTCGAGCTCCAAATTGATTGCCAAGTGGCAAGGACCCTTTGAGGTCACACGGCGAGTTGGGGACATCGACTATGAGGTGCGGCGAATGGACAGGGGTGGGGCGTTACAGATTTACCACCTCAATCTGTTAAAACTTTGGAATGAGGAGGTCCCCGTGGCGTTGGTGTCGGTGGTTCCAGAGAAGGCAGAGCTGGGGCCGGAGGTTCAAAAAGTAAAATTGACATCGCCCACCGCTCCGGTCCCCTGTGGAGACCACCTCTCTCCGACCCAACTCACGGAGGTAGTCCAGTTGCAGACAGAATTTTCTGATGTATTCTCTCCCCTGCCCGGCCGCACCCACCTCATAGAACACCACATTGAGACACCCCCGGGGGTGGTAGTGCGCAGCCACCCTTACAGACTGCCTGAATACAAAAAAAAGGTGGTTCGGGAAGAATTCAAGGCCATGCTCGACATGGGCATCGTCAAGGAGTCCCACAGTGACTGGAGCAGCCTGGTGGTCTTGGTTCCCAAGGCCGACGGGTTGGTCTGGTTCTGTGTGGACTACAGAAAAGTCAACGTGGTGTCTAAATTCGATGTGTACCCAATGCCTCGTATTGACGAGTTGCTTGATCGACTAGGCACGGCTCGTTTTTATTCAACACTGGATTTGACAAAGGGATATTGGCAGATCCCCTTGACTCCATTATCCCAAGAGAAAACGGCCTTTTCCATACCGTTTGGCTTACACCAGTTTGTCACACTTCCTTTTGGGCTGTTTGGGGCGCCCGCTACGTTCCAGTGGCTTATGGATAGGGTCCTCTGCCCCCATGCCACCTATGCGGCCGCATACCTCGACGACATTATTATCTATAGTAATGACTGGCCGCGGCATGTACAACACCTGAGGGCCGTCCTTAGGTCGCTGAGGTGAGCGGGTCTCACAGCCAACCTGAAGAAGTGTGCGATTGGGCGGGTGGAAGTACAGTATCTGGGCTTCCACTTGGGCAATGGGCAGGTGTGTCCCCAAATTAATAAGACGGCAGCGATTGCGGCCTGCCCAAAGCCCAAGACCAAAAAGGGGGTGAGACAGTTCCTGGGGTTGGCTGGCTACTATTGTAGGTTTATACCTAATTATTTGGATGTCACCAGCCCGCTGACTGATCTCACTAAAAAGGGGGCACCAGATCCGGTCCAGTGGATGGAGCAATGCCAGCGGGCTTTGTCTGAGGTAAAGGCTGCACTGTGTGGGGGGCCACTATTACACTCCCCTGACTTCACTCTCCCCTTTGTTTTGCAGACAGACACGTCGGACAGGGGGCTGGGGGCTGTTCTGTCCCAGGAGGTGGAGGACCACCCAGTGCTGTACATCAGCAGGAATCTGTCGGTGCATGAGGGCCACTACAGCACTATAGAGAAGGAGTGCCTTGCCATCAAGTGGGTGGTCCTCGCCCTCCGCTACTACTTACTGGGACGCCCTTTCACCCTCTGTTTGGACCACGTGCCCCTCCAGTGGCTCAACCGCATGAAGGATGCCAATGCACAGATCAGCCATTGGTATCTGGCACTCCAGTCGTTTAAGTTCAAGGTGATCCACAGGCCGGGGGCGCAGATGGTCGTGGCGGATTTCCTCTCCTGTCAAGGGGGGGGGGGAGTTGGCTGCAGGCTGGACGGCTCGCCGGCCTGAGTCGGGCAGTGGGGGTATGTGGCAGCAGGGGAGTGGTCAAGCGTCGGTCTGTAAACAGAGGGTGGAGTCAGGGAAGGTAAGTGGCAGAATCACTACACCTGATGTTAGTTAACCTGTGTTTGTGTGTCTTCCCCAGTGACCACGCCCTATAAAAAGGAGAGAGAGAGAGCAGAGGAGGAGAGCTCTGCCCAACCAGAATGTTTGTGTGTGTGTGACTGGGAGAGTCGTAAAATAACAGCTGAATAGCTAAAATAAAGAGTTTGAGAACTCAGTTCTGGCCTGCCGTGCTTCTGTGCTCCACCCACCTTAAACGATTGCAACAGTTAACTATTTTCCTGATGTCATCATCATATTCAGGGTCTTGTAAAACAGAACAATTCAATTTCCGGTATCCTGGTTATACAGGTTTAGATTTTAATTTTCAAAGATGGTGAAAGAAGCAGACTCAGGCCCAAAGGTTCACTGGTTCAGTTCCCTGAACCAGCAGGAAAAATGTGGGGTAGTGAATAAACAGTACTTTCTCTCCCTCTGTATCATGGCTGACGTGCCCTTGAGCAAGGCACCTCACCCCCAACTGCTTCCCAAGCACTGTAGCATAACTGCCCACTGCTCTTGGTATGTGTGTGTGTGCTCATTGTTCACTTGTGTCCATCTGTTCACTGCTTCAGATAGGTTAAATGCAGAGGAGGAATTTTGCCGTGCTTGAGTGTGACAAAAAAGGCTTCTTCTTCTAACACAAGCATGATCTGTAACAGAGCATGAGAAATATTGTCAATAAAAATAATAATAGCCACAAATAAAGGTATGAGACAATCTGAAATGAGTCAGAGGCCAATGCATGTTTTCAGTGTTGTGTCTTAATGAAATTCAGAATACAGAGACATTAACTCAGCACCATACTAAATTAAATTACCAAATGTGTATGCAGAAACAGATAGATCAGCAGCTAAGTCATGCAGGATCAGGATTTGCAATACCCGAACGCTAACAGAATAAAAAACTGCTGTCTTTCAGTCTAGGAGTGATAAGTGACAGGAATTTTAGAACATGTATTGCAGCAAAGTCAGATTGGACAAGAGAAGGTGAAAAGAAATCCTAGACAAAAACAGAGAAGCTTAATGTTCTGAATCTGTTGCCGGGGGAAACACATGAGAGCAACAAGTTTTTAATTTTGGCTGGGAAAAACTAGTTGGCTATTACTGCTCCACCCACACTCTGTTAGGACTTGGACTTTGTTGGCCTCTAGAGGCCGCTATCATTCCTTTTTGTTGTCATGTTTGTTTTGACTGCTAGAGGCCACTATTGTTTCTGTGTGTTGTGTTTTGTTTTTCCATGTGCCTTGTGCCCCGCCTAGTCCTCATTATTGTCACCTGTGTTCTATTTAGTTTGTGTATTTATACTCCCTCAGTTTGGCCTCTAGTCACGGAGTCTTTTTGCTATGCTGTTTAGTGCTAGTTACCTCTGTCCCATGTGCCTTGCCTATGTCCTTGTGTTCTTTGTATTTTTGCTTTCTTTTGGACTTTGTGGATTTTGTTTTTGACTTTTTGGATCTTCTGAGTGTTTGGATTTTTACCCCTTCTTTTCTGGTTATTGGCTTTTGTATTGATTTTGAACTTTTGGATTTTTTATTTTTTCTCTTATATCTTCTGAGTGTTTTGGATTATACTTTTTTGATTTTTTGCATTGTAAATAAACTGTTTTTTGCTACTCTACTTTCGCCTCACACCTCTGCACTTCAGTCATTCCCCTGGTGGCCTAGTGGGGGTTTGCTGGATCACTACACCAGCAACCTGGGTTTGATTCCCAGCAAAACCCTAACACACTCTGAGCAGGAGTTTAGTGGAGATGCTCAGATGGGACAGAGAGAGGCTGCAAGAGTGATGGAGGTTTGGCGGAAGCGCTTGTTGAGAACGGAGACATGATAAGCATTACTGTACACTACTATACCAGCTTTTGACATATTGACTGATTTTGGACTTGTGGACACCGGGACTTAGTTGTTTTAGGGGTGGGTGTAGGGAACACCATGCAGGGGTATTGACCGATGGCCTATACAGGTCCAGAATGGTATCCATACATGGCCTTTACAGACCCAGCTGGCAGGATGGCAGCAACAGCATGGAATTTTGTGAGGAAGAGGGAAATTATAGTGGTGAGAAGAGGGAACGTGATTGGGAGACAGTGAATTGCAGGAGCTCTGCAAGAGCATCTAGCTGTAAGAGGAAGAAAAACGATGCAGCTAGCTCAGGTGGCACTGAGAGTGAAGGAAAAGAGGAGGAGAAACAAGCGCAAAGGGCCGGATTTTTTAACATAGTTGTAGGATTTGAGGGAGAAGGAGGCATAAAGAAAATTGATCCATTAAAATTAACAAAAGCAATTAGAGGACAAATTGGGGAAGTGAGAGAGTGGATAATAATGGCCAAGTAATTGAAGAGTAGTTGGATGAAAATAATCTAGTATGCTTAAACAATGGCTGCAAAACAAGGATAGATATACACATTGGAAAGGAGTCTGTGCTTGATCTTACACTGGTCTCGAGCAATATTGCACCAATATGAGATTGGAGTGTATACCAAGAAGGAACAATAGGAAGTGACCATTACCCGGTAATATGTAAAATCAACATCCCTACAACACTCACTGCAGAAGGTAGGGGAGGGAAATGGATATTTGAGAAGGCCCAATTGGGAGGAATTCCAGAAGGAGAGCAATAAATACCTTAGTCAGATTGAGCAAAATACAGAAATAGATATATTTGATGACAAAATAAGAGAGGCTATAATATCAGCAGCATTAAAAGCCATCCCAAAAAGTACCATGGTGGGATGAAAGCAGTACCATGGTGGGATGAAACATGTAAAGAAGCAGTGATGAATAGAAATAAAGCATTTAAGATATTGAAAAGAACACACAATTTCCAACAAATTGTTCAGTACAAGCAGGCACAAGCAGTAGTAAGGAGAACAATAAGACAGACAAAATGCTCATACTGGAGGAAATACTATGACTCAATTGGCAGTGCTACTCAGATAGGAGAGGTATGGGGGATGATCCAAAAGATGGGTGGGAATAGGGAGTGAAATTATCCTGTACTGAGCAATGGAAATTAAGTGGCAATAATTAACAAAGAAAAGGCAGAGATGATGGTAAATATATTTGTCAGAGTGCATAGTTCAGGTAATTTGTCAGAGGAGGGAAGAAGAGGTAGAGAGAAAACTAAATCTGAAAACTTGCAGGCACTAAAAAGGAAGGGGCGAGTTGATGATGAACAAAATGTCCCATTTAGTATGGGAGAATTAAAAAGAGCACTGTCTAAAACTAGGAAGACTGCACCAGGGAAAGATGAAATATGCGACAATATGTTAAAATATTTAAGTGTGGAGGGACTTAAAACTTTATCACTATTTAGCAAAGTGTGGGAAGGGGAGAGAATCCCAGAAAGGTGGAAAGAAGCAATAATTGTTCCAATAAAGAAACCTGGAAAGGATGCCAGTAAACCAGAAAACTACAGACCTATAGCCTTGACATCTCATGTATGTAAACTGATGGAACGGCTGGTTAACAAGAGACTTATGTATTGGTTGGAGAGAGAAGGTAAGGTGGCTGTATGGCAAAGTGGGTTTAGGAGAGGAAGGGGTACTATGGACCCAGTGTTATGTTTGGAGGATGAGATTAGGAAAGTCCCAATAAATAAAGACGCAGTGGCAACAGTATTTTTTGATGTGGAAAAAGCTTATGATATGTTATGGAGGGAGGGACTGATGAACAAACTGCACAGTATGGGGATTGGATGGAAAGTTTTTAACTGGATAATGGATTTTTTAGATGGTAGAGCTATTCAAATTAAAATAGGGCTAGAACTTTCAACACGGCACATTGTAGAAAATGGAACACCCCAGGGGAGTGTTTTAAGTCCAATGCTATTCACTGTAATGATTAATGACATATTTGACAACATTCTGCTGGACATGGGGAGATCACTACTTGCGGATGACGGCACTGTGGAAAAGAGGGAGAAATGTCGAACACATTATTAAGAAATTGCAGGATGGAATCAACTTAGTGGGAAAGTGGGGGAAAATGGGGTTTTAAATTCTCTGTGGAAAAAACAAAATCTATGCTCTTTACAAAGAAAAGAAATAGGGAGTTTAATCTGAAATTATATGGGCATAATATAGAGACAGTTGAAAGTTTTCGTATTTTAGGAATCTATTTGGACCAGAGACTAACATGGTGAGAGCATGTAAAGCATGTGGCTAACAAGTGCAGAATAGTTTTAAATGTCATGAGGTGTCTGGTAGGATTGGAATGGGGAGCTAGCAGGCAGTCTTTGAAATAAATTTACGTAGCCTTAATAAGATCTAGACTTGACTATGGCAGTATTGTGTATGGGTCAGCAGCAACATCTGTGCTGGCAGAGCTGGATGTCGTACAAGCTCGAGCACTAAGTGTGTGTTTAGGTGCAGTTAGAACCTCTCCAGTGTGTGCACTACAAGTCAAAACAGGTGAAATGCCATGACAGCTGCACCAAAGATAACTAACAGCTAATTATTGGATAAACATAAAGGGACATGAAGATATGCATCCAACAAAAGGGTTTTGCAGATATGTTGGGAGAAGGAGAGAATGCAAAAGCAAAGTTTTGGCTGGATAGGTGACCAAACAGCAAGAGACATGGGAGTGTATGATAGAGAGTTTGGAGCAACTGTTCTGTGGCCTACCAGACCTACCTGGATCTTAGAAAGTCTTGGTGTATCGAATAAAACATACTTGACAAAAAAAAAGTCCTGGTGTAGATGTGGAATTGCTTAAGGTCAAGCACAGTGACAAGACTGCTGATTTAACTCTTTGTCACGTATTCAACAGGAACAGCCAAAAGCCACTTCGATCTTTTGTATGAAGTCTTGTTTATAAGCTTCAGGTTGATTAGGCAAGGGAGAGTGGTCACATTCATGTGGGTTCCAGCCCATGTAGGTATCCTTGGAAACGAACAAGCAGACAAACGAGCAAAAGAAGCAATCAAAAAAGGAAATGTGAAAGTCAATATTAAATTATCGAAATCAGAAGGGAAAAGCATAGTCTGGAGAAAGACAAATCAGTCGTGGCAAAGTCAGTGGGATAATGAAACAAAAGGAAGACATTTATATGCTATTTAAGACAAAGTAGGTGGCGTATCAAGCAATAGGGGAACAGGGAGGATAGAGCAGGTGATAATGAACAGGCTGAGAATTGGGTATAGATAGCAACCTAAACAGCACACTTCACATTCTAGGATAAGGTGACCAGATTTCTGAGAAGAAAACCGGGAACATTTTTGGTTCAGCGGTAAAAATATCATTAAAACCTCTAATTTTTGTAATGGGGGGGGGGGGGGGGGGGAGCATTTCTGGTTTTCATGTATTTTGATCATGCATTGCATAAAAAGTGGGATTTTCCTCACTGAGTGCACTGTAGGCCGATTCTACAACTGCTTTAGGTTAACATGAATTAAAGACAATGTGAAAATCTCTGGTATGGGTACATGAAAGTAAATATCTCATCTCATCTCATCTCATTATCTCTAGCCACTTTATCCTGTTCTACAGGGCCGCAGGCAAGCTGGAGCCTATCCCAGCTGACTATGGGCGAAAGGCGGGGTACACCCTGGACAAGTCGCCAGGTCATCACAGGGCTGACACATAGACACAGACAACCGTAATGGACAATGTATTTAAAAATATACTAAACAAACAACACAATTTAATAAACAGTTTACTTCAAGCCAAGCAATTTCAAGGTATGGTAACACATTATTATTATTATTATTATTATTATTATTATTATTATTATTTGAGGATACAAATGATTCCCGATCTCCCATAGTCTAAATTGTAGCCATAGCTGAATTGACGATCTAGCCTAAATTAGTAGCCTTAATCAAAATATGTTGTCCGCTACAGATCACAACAAATTATACAAATTACTGACACTTTCATAACATTACCATAAGCCTACAGCTTTACGTAGCCACTCTGTGGGATAACACACCAATGTGTGTGTATGTTAGCTTATGCAGTTGAACTGTTACAATTTTACCTCAGCTGGATTTCTGTTACAGCAACGCTACATCTAGCAAGAACTTCATCTGACTGATTGGTGCTGCACTGAGCTTTCTCCTGCTAGTATTGGTCACAGTAGGCTATGGTTTCTTAGGTCAACCGCGACATCTCAGTATAGTGTGACAAGCAATGTTATGTCATATACAACATCGCAAAGTGTAGCTTACACATTTAAAGGCTAAATAACAGATGACAAACAATGTCGCCTCTCCAGGAGCGGATGTCGCGATCTGTCAAAGCTGAATGAATGATTTTGGCAAAGACTGTAGCGCTCTGCTAAAAAGCTGTTCCTCAGCTCCACCAGTTAAAATACTGGAAAAGCTATCGCCAGAGGTGTTCCGGGGCAGATCCAGGAAGATTGGGCGGGGGGGGGGGGGGGTGGTCAACCCAGTAAGGCTGGGGAAACTCTGCAGTTTCAAAGTTTGAGCTGTCAGAGACATATTGTAAATGAAATCTCTTAAAGAAAATTACCATATCAAAAATATGTTTTAAAAGTAGGCACTTTCAAAACCATTTTATTAATCACTGAAAATGATATTGTCAGAATTGCAGGTATATGCATAAGACATAATTACAACTAATATACTGTATGGTAATATTTATGAAAGTTGCATTATCATATAATGCATTACCACATGACATATACAGTGTAGTACACTGACCACAAAACACCTTATATCAATAAATTATTACTATTTTAGCAGCTGCAATCTGAGCTCCTGCTCAGGACATTCAATGGACATATAAGACAGTGAATATACCCAGGTAAACCGAGGGAATGTAAGTGGCCACTTAATACCGAGGTAACAAAAAACAAAGACTGCAAGAGTTGCATGTCTATAATACAAAGTTAGTAACTGCAATCTGAGCTCCTGAGTCTAACAGACTGAGAAAATGATATAATGATTATGTGAGTTGCATGTGAACAAGTCCTATAATAAGTCATAGTTCCCAGGACTCGGGATTTCAAGCAGATTTTCTTCAGAGCCATTGCAAAATCAACATCTCTCACAGACCTATCCAGCCGCTGTCGGAAAAATCAAAGTGAGTTTCACCCCCAAAACAGCAAGTACACCATGTACATACACAGGGTATAGTAAGTACAGGGATACCCTATTAATGAATCTGAGCAGTAGCTAGACAGCCAACACATGTGTGTACGCAGAAAGCCTGCTGCAGCATTTTATCATTTTGGCTTATGAACATGTGTGTTAACGATACCATAAACATAAATGGATGGCGCACACATGTAGACTACATGTAGTTTACATGTAGTCTACACCAGTGTTTCTCAACCACTGGGCCATGGCCCATTAGTGGGCTGCAACGCACCATCTAGTGGGCTGCAAATAATTTTTCAAATTGAAGTTAATTTTTTACTCGTAGTAGAGTGCAATTGGTGGGTTGCAGCCAACATCACATCCGCCTCATTAAGCTATGGTCACACTGCGGTTTGCGATGCTTTGCGATGGGTTATCGATGAAAATGAGGCATTTTGGTGGTGATATACATGTGAGCTAAAAGTTGTGGTCACACAGTAGGTGACTTGACTCATGCCTTTGCGTGCTTGAGTCTGGCACAGTTCGAGTGGCTGCGTGTGCTCATGAAGTGCGTTGTGCACGTGCTTGGGACCCAGTCACGTCTTTGTGCGCTTGAGTCTGGCGCACAGATATGGAAGCTGTTTCCACGTAAGCTTTGTGAAGTACCATCATTATCACTGTCATGTTTGTTTCTAGCCATGTTTATAACTGTAGTAAGTTCCCTATGGGTGGGTGGAGCACAGAGGACGGCAGGACAGAGATCAGGGTTCAACGGAGGCTTTATTGCCGCACTTTTCAGTAGACAATTCAAATAGCAATCAGAGACAGACACACACACTGTAGTCTCGTCCGGGGAAGCTCTCCCTCTGCTCTCCCTCTGCCTCCTTAAATAGGGCGCAGTTACTGGGAAGACACACAAACACAGGTTAATTGCCGTCAGGTGTAGTGATTCTGCCACTCACCTTCCCTGACTCTGCCCTCCTGTCACAGACCGGCACTTGACCACGCCCCCGCTGCCACATACCCCCACCACCTGACTCAGGCCGGGTGGCTGTCCGGCCTGCAGCCGACTCCCCCCCCCCCCCTGACGGGAGAGGAAGTCCGCCACGACCATCTGCGCCCCTGGGCCTGTGGACCACCTTGAAATTGAAGGGTTGGAGTGCCAGATACCAACGGGTGATCCGCGCGTTGGCATCTTTCATGTGGTGGAGCCACTGGAGGGGCGTGTGGTCTGAACAGATGGTGAAAGGGCGCCCCAGCAGGTAGTAACGGAGGGCGAGGACCACCCACTTGATCGCTAGACATTCTTTTTCTATGGTGCTGTAGCGCCCCTCACGCACCGACAGCTTCCTGCTGATGTACAGGATGGGGTGGTCCTCCCCCTCCACCTCCTGGGACAACACTGCCCCCAGCCCTCTGTCCGACGCGTCAGTCTGCAACACAAAAGGGAGAGAAAAGTCAGGGGAGTGTAATAGTGGCCCCCCACACAGTGCAGCCTTTACCTCAGAGAAAGCCTGCTGGCACTGCTCCGTCCACTGGACTGGATCTGGTGCCCCCTTTTTAGTCAGATCAGTCAGCGGGCTGGTGACGTCTGAATAATTAGGTATAAACCTACGATAGTAGCCAGCCAGCCCCAGGAACTGTCTCACCCCCTTTTTGGTCTTGGGCCTCGGGCAGGCCGCAATTGCTGCTGTCTTGTTAATTTGGGGACGCACCTGCCCGTTGCCCAAGTGGAAGCCCAGATACCGTACTTCCACCCGCCCAATCGCACACTTCTTCAGCTTGGCAGTGAGACCCGCTCGCCTCAGCGACCTAAGGACGGCCCTCAGGTGTTGTAAGTGCCACTGCCAGTCGTTACTATAAATGATTATATCATCCAGGTATGCGGCCGCATAGGTGGCGTGGGGGCGGAGGACCCTGTCCATCAGCCGCTGAAACGTAGCAGGTGCCCCAAACAGCCCAAAAGGAAGTGTGACGAATTGGTGCAAGCCAAACGGTGTGGAAAAGGCCGTTTTTTCCCGGGATAATGGAGTCAAGGGGATCTGCCAATATCCCTTCATCAAATCCAGTGTCGAATAAAAGCGAGCCATGCCTAGTCGATCGAGCAGCTCGTCAATATGAGGCATTGGGTACGCGTCGAATTTAGACACCACGTTGACTTTTCTATAGTCCACACAGAACCGGACAGACCCGTCGGCCTTGGGTACCAAGACCACCGGGCTGCTCCAGTCACTGTGGGACTCCTCGACGATGCCCATTTCGAGCATGGTCTGAAGTTCTTCCCGAACCACCTTTTTTTGTGTTCGGGTAGCCTGTAAGGGCGGCTACGCACTACCACCCCCGGGGGCGTCTCTATGTGGTGCTCTATGAGGTTAGTGCGACCGGGCAGGGGCGAGAACACATCCGAAAACTCGGTCTGCAACTGGGCGACCTCCGTGAGTTGGGTCGGGGAGAGGTGGTCTCCACAGGGGACCGGAGAGGTACGTGATGCCAATGTCCCTTTTTGAACCTCCGGCCCCAGCTCCACCTTCTCCGGAACTACCGACACCAACGCCACGGGGACCTCCTCGTTCCAGAGTTTAAGCAGATTGAGGTGGTAAATCTGTAGCACCCCACCCCTGTCCGTTCGCCTCACCTCATAGTCGACGTCCCCGACTCGCCGTGTGACCTCAAAGGGTCCTTGCCACTTGGTGATCAATTTGGAGCTCGACGTGGGCAACAGTACAAGTACCTTATCTCCCAGAGTTAACTCTCTAAGGCGCGTACCCTTGTTGTACAGGCGGGCTTGCCATTCCTGGGCCTGCCGCAAATTCTCCTGAGTTAGGTGGGTGAGTGTGTGGAGTTTTGCGCGCAGGTCCATAACGTACTGAATTTCATTTTTGCTTTGTGAAGGTCCCTCCTCCCAATTTTCCCGCAGCACATCTAGGATGCCGCGCGGCTTACGCCCATATAATAATTCGAACGGGGAGAACCCTGTGGAGGCTTGGGGGACCTCTCGCACTGAGAACAGCAAGGGTTCGAGCCACTTATCCCAATTACGTGCGTCCTCACTCGCGAATTTTTTAATAATATTTTTGAGGGTGCGGTTGAACTGTTCTACTAAACCATCCATTTGTGGGCGATACACACTGGTGCGGATCGGCTTAATCCCCAACAAGCCATACAGTTCGTTCAGTGTACGTGACATAAACGAGGTGCCTTGATCAGTCAGAATCTCTTTCGGGATTCCAACTCGGGAGATGACGCGAAAGAGTGCCTCCGCAATACTGCGTGCTGAGATATTGCGCAGAGGCACTGCTTCCAGGTATCGCGTTGCATAGTCCACCAGAACTAATATAAAGCGGTACCCTCGTGCTGACCGATCTAATGGCCCGACGAGATCCATCCCAATTCTCTCGAACGGGGTCTCGATTACCGGAAGAGGGCGCAAAGGCGCTTTTGGAATGGCCGCTGGATTTACTAACTGGCATTCGCGGCATGCCGTACACCACCTACGGACATTGCCGCGAATCCCCGGCCAATAGAATCGGGCCATTATTTGGGCTAGTGTTTTATCCTGCCCTAAGTGTCCAGCCATGGGATTAAAGTGAGCCGCCTGGAATACCAATTCCCGGCGGCTCTTCGGAATTAACAGCTGTGTGACTCGCTCTTTAGTTTGAGTGTCCTGCGTCACTCGGTATAATCTATCCTTCATAACTGCGAAGTAGGGGAAGGATGGGGTGGCGTTTGGCTGGAGCGTTTGACCATCGATTACTCTCACTTGGTCAAACACATGCCGCAGAGTCTCGTCTCGCGATTGTTCTAATGGGAAATCCACGAGGGATTCCCCAATAGAGAGAGGAGGAGCCGGCGGCTCCTCACTCTGACGCAAAGATGACGTAGACGGCTCTGCGACAGCTACTCCCGCCAAAGCAACACGGGACCTCCCCCTGTCAAATGGCAGGACCCACTCTTTACTAGGCGCGTCATTAAACCCTGAAATCCCGGCCAATCAGTCCCCAAAATTAAAGAGTGGGTAAGGCGAGGATTAACCGCCGCCTTCACTATAGATTTTTCCCCTCTGAAAAATATGTGGACCGACACCAAAGGGTAGCTGTGAACATCCCCGTGCACACACAACACCTTCACCCCCTGTGCTCCCCCCAATGTCTCGTCTTGAACCAGGCTTTGGCAGATCGAGGTCTGATTGCAACCAGAATCCACCATCGCCTGATATGTAGCCCCTTGGACACTCACCGGTATGCGACACGCTCCGGCCCGATTGAGGGCAGCCTCTGGCACGTCGGGGATCCGTACCACCGCACCCACTTCCATTGCTGTGCATTGTTGTTGCAGGTGGCCCGGCTCCCCGCAGCGCCAGCAAACCGGCCCGGGCTTTCCCTCTGCACCGGTGTTCTGGGGCTCACTCATCTGAGGGGGGGGGAGACAGACACAGAAGGGAGAAACGGGAGGGCACCACGGGTGCGGCGGGCCGGCTGGGGTGGAGCCGGCCCCCGTCTCCGCGGTGGGGGAATGGGGCGAGGACGGGACACAGAAGGAAGGGGAGAGAGAGAGAGAGAGAGAGAGAAGAGGAGAGAAGGGTTGACGTCTTTGGCTGTCCTGCCGCCGGAACAGCCGCCAAATGATCCTCCGCCAGCCCGACTGCCTGATCCAGCGACGCCGGGCAGTGGCACTGGACCCACTCCGCGGTTCCTGCTGGTAGGCGGGCGATGAACTGTTCCAGTACCACCTGGTCGACGATTCCCTCAGCGTCGCAATCGTTGGCCCTCAACCACCGCCAGCAGGCGTCCCAGAGCTGCTGGCCGAACGCGAACGGCCGGCCGACTTCCTCCAAACACAGCACGCGGAAGCGCTGGCGCTGTTGTTCCGGTGTGCGCCCCACGCGCTGGAGGATGGCCCGGCGGAGGTCTGCGTAGGCCAGCCGGCGGTCGGCGGGGAGCTTGAGCACGGCCAGCTGTGCCTCTCCCGTCAGCACCCCGAGGCTTCGGCGACCTGTTCAAACAGCGTGAGTGTGACGAGCGCCTGGTGCTGGCTTTGCTGAGCCGTGGCGAGGGCGTGGACCAGGTCGGCGAACGGGGAGGATTCCATGGGGCTGCTGGGTTGGTGCTCCACTGTCCAGGGTTTCGGCACCACTGTAGTAAGTTCCCTATGGGTGGGTGGAGCCCAGAGGATGGCAGGACAGAGATCAAGGTTCAACGGAGGCTTTATTGCCGCACTTTTCAGTAGACAATTCAAATAGCAATCAGAGACAGAGACAGACACACTCACTGTAGTCTCATCCGGGGAAGCTCTCCCTCTGCTCTCCCTCTGCCTCCTTAAATAGGGCGCGGTTACTGGGAAGACACACAAACACAGGTTAATTGCCATCAGGTGTAGTGATTCTGCCACTCACCTTCCCTGACTCCGCCCTCCTGTCACAGACCGGTGCTTGACCACGCCCCCGCTGCCACAATAACACTGTTTAAATACTCTGCTTTATGATTATGCTTTCTGTTTTGCTTTTGTAAATATCACGCCTGCTAAAAACACTCTTCCAGCACTTAGATCCGTCTATTGCCATCTATCTTGTAGTGTCCTCCCCAGATCTTTAACCCAGCCACATATAAAAAGTTGTTCGCCTCCATGCTCTTCCAAGTTTTCATCTGTTTGTCTGTCTAGAACAATGTCTGTAGCACCAGGTAGTTTGAGATGTTAGGGAACTCAACAGATGGATAATTTTCCAACTCATAGGAAAAAATCCTTCTTTGTTAGCGTGTAAGGTTCTATCCCATTGAGTGGTTTCTATATCCACTTCTTTTGAGTGTACTTCTTGGCTTTAATAACTTACTTGTTTGCTGGACACAAACATGGTAATAAGTTCTTGTGTTAATCGACCAGACTCCACTTTTGGATCATTAATCCCTTTTGACTGAGAATGATCTGCATGCATGGTTTTATGTTGGATTCTGGCACATCCTTACAGTTTTAAATACAATACATACAATTAAACACAGTTTGTTTTTATTGCATTTATTTAATTCCTGGGCTCCCATCTGTAATGGAGTGATGCTGCATTCCATTAATACACTTTACAATAGATCATTAGATTCTAATGGAATAGATGAGCCAAAGTAACTGGGGATCTTTTTTAATGGGCCCTGACTCGTTACAAGCATGAATAGGTGGACCTCAAAGCTGAAAAGGTTGAGAACCCCTGGTCTACAGTGCAGTCCGGGAATACAGTATGTTATTTTGTCGATCCTCAAAGCTCCCGCGCCCTGTTAAAATCCAGCAGGACTCGCCCAGCTTGCTTTTCACTGCATTCGCATCATGAGCGAAAAAAAAAAAAAACTAAGCTAGGACCTACTATCAAATACAAATTTATACCAGAAACTCTTCAGCTCAATCCCACATAATGATTTATTTTATTTCTTTTTTAAACCTTATTAATAAAATTAATTTTGACGGGGGCACGCGTGTGTTCTAGAACATCTCTGCTATTGGCCTGAGTCCGTCTTAAAGTGATCCACAAAACAATACTGAAATGTTGTAGATGATTTGGTTTGGGGTTTTTTTTCCGGGTCTGTCAGTCATGGTTAAAAACGGGGTCATTTTCAGGGATAATTCCAGCCGGGTACAGGCCACCAAAAATGGGGACTGCCCCCAGAAAACGGGGACGTCTGGTCACCCTATTCTGTGAAAACATCCAACAGTTTTTTTTTTTTTTTATCATTGCCAGGAGAGGGAAACAGTTGAACACGTTCTCCCATCATATGGGAAGTATTCACACCCCAGACAAGAAATGATGAATGAATTATGGGAGGTAGGAAGAGTAGAAAATAGCAGTAAAAGTATATTGGAGTATGGAGACAATGTGCAGGGTAAAAGAGAGCTATTTAGGTTACTGAGGACTACAAGACTAAACAAACAGATTTAAATGAATAAAAACTGAGGGAGATTGCATTATAATGCAAAGAAGAAGGAAAACAGGACTGATCGGGAAACTTGACAACCCTGAAAAGTAGGAACTACTCCAATACAGAAGATGGCAGTAGTGCAACACCCAGGATGCAAGCTGCCGTAAAAACCCGAAGATGAAGAACCAGACCTACACGCCAATCCAGTAGGTGGCGATAATTCACCTTTCAGTTGGATGTCAAACGCTTCATTTCAAAGAAGAATTATTCAAAACGATTTGGCTGTGGATGACAGAGGATGGGTAATTATAAGTTTTTTTCCCCTTTTCTTTTTTTCCAATTAATTCACCATGCATTTTGTTGTCACGTATGTTGAAATATCGTGTTCTAAAATAAGCCACATAATCCGGCTTAGGTTTTTTTTGTCCTCTTTGTTAACATTTTTAATGAAAGTAAATTGTTTTTGTGTATGTCTTCTGGATTTTCTCTCCTGGATTAGACAGCTCCTCAACCTCAATTGTTTCAACTAGCTCGTACCAAACTTCATATGAAGGTTTACATTTATTTTTAACATAAGGCTATAACAGTTGCTACCTACACTGAACACAGTGTTGGACTAAATTCTCTAAACGCGGTTCAATGGGATTACCGATTGACAGCGTTTTATATATACAACTCCGATTCCAAAAGAGTTGGGACAAAGTACAACTTGTAAATAAAAACGGAATGCAATGATGTGGAAGTTTCAAAATTCCATATTTTATTCAGAATAGAACGTAGACGACATATCAAATGTTTAAACTGAGAAAATGTATCATTTAAAGAGAAAAATTAGGTGATTTTAAATTTCATGACAACAACACATCTCAAAAAAGTTGGGACAAGGCCATGTTTACCACTGTGAGACATCCCCTTTTCTCTTTACAACAGTCTGTAAACGTCTGGGGACTGAGGAGACAAGTTGCTCAAGTTTAGGGATAGGAATGTTAACCCATTCTTGTCTAATGTAGGATTCTAGTTGCTCAACTGTCTTAGGTCTTTTTTGTCGTATCTTCCGTTTTATGACGTGCCAAATGTTTTCTATGGGTGAAAGATCTGGACTGCAGGCTGGCCAATTCAGTACCCAGACCCTTCTTCTACGCAGCCATGATGCTGTAATTGATGCAGTATGTGGTTTGGCGTTGGAAAATGCAAGGTCTTCCCTGAAAGAGACGTCATTTGGATGGGAGCATATGTTGCTCTAGAACCTGGATATACCTTTCAGCATTGATGGTGTCTTTCCAGATGTGTAAGCTGCTCATGCCACACGCACTAATGCAACCCCATACCATCAGAGATGCAGGCTTCTGAACTGAGCGCTGATAACAACTTGGGTCGTCCTTCTCCTCTTTAGTCCGAATGACACGGCGTCCCTGATTTCCATAAAGAATTTCAAATTTTGATTCGTCTGACCACAGAACAGTTTTCCACTTTGCCACAGTCCATTTTAAATGAGCCTTGGCCCAGAGAAGACGTCTGCGCTTCTGGATCATGTTTAGATACAGCTTCTTCTTTGAACTATAGAGTTTTAGCTGGCAACGGCGGATGGCACGGTGAATTGTGTTCACAGATCATGTTCTCTGTGATGCGGTGCCGTCTAAGGGCCCGAAGATCACGGGCACCCAGTATGGTTTTCCGGCCTTGACCCTTACGCACAGAGATTCTTCCAGATTCTCTCAATCTTTTGATGATATTATGCACTGTAGATGATATGTTCAAACTCTTTGCAATTTTACACTGTCGAACTCCTTTCTGATATTGCTCCACTATTTGTCGGCGCAGAATTAGGGGGATTGGTGATCCTCTTCCCATCTTTACTTCTGAGAGCCGCTGTCACTCCAAGATGTTCTTTTTATACCCAGTCATGTTAATGACCTATTGCCAATTGACCAAATGAGTTGCAATTTGGTCCTCCAGCTGTTCCTTTTTTGTACCTTTAACTTTTCCAGCCTCTCATTGCCCCTGTCCCAACTTTTTTGAGATGTGTTGCTGTTATGAAATTTCAAATGAGCCAATATTTGGCATGATATTTCAAAATGTCTCACTTTCGACATTTTATATGTTGTCTATGTTCTATTGTGAATACAATATCAGTTTTTGAGATTTGTAAATTATTGCATTCCGTTTTTATTTACAATTTGTACTTTGTCCCAACTTTTTTGGAATTGGGGTTGTAGCTACCCGGAGATTATTATTGGCAGATTATTATGATTGGGCAATAAAGATAGAATAATGCAAGTACATAAATGATTGTATGAAGTGAGAATAATTAATAATAAATACGTCAACATCTTATTGTACAATTAACAAAATGGTTTAATTCTTATATCGAAGTAAAGGAAAACAAGGAGAATGCAATTTAAGTACAACTTAACATGTGAAACAAAATAAATTTTGAAAATAGTGTGTGTGTGTGTATTTAAGTTATTTCACGAAATCGAGTCGTACATGAGCTGATAGCCGACGAAGCGCTTGGCGCCGAGTGGGCTCTAGACCAGGGGTTCTCAACCTTTTCAGCTTTGAGGTCCACCTATTCATACTTGTAACAAGTCGGGGCCCATTTAAAAAGGTCCCCAATTATTTTGGCTCATCTATTGTATTAGAATCTAATAATCTATTGTAAAGTGCATTAACGGAATTAAATAAGTGCAGTAAAAACCAACTGTTTTAATTGTAAGTATTATATTTAAAACTGGAAGGATGTGCCAGAAGCAAACATAAAACCATGCATGCAGGTCATTCTCAGTCAAAAGGGATTAATGATCCAAAAGTGGAGTCTGGTCGATTAACATACAAACTTATTGCCATGTTTGTGTACAGAAAACAAGCAAGTTATTAAAACCAAGAAGTACACTCAAAAGAAGTTGATATCGAAACCACTCAATGGGATTAGATCCTTACATGCTAACAAAGAAGGATTTTTCCAATGAGTTGGAAAATTATCCATCCGTTGAGTTCCCCGAAATCTCAAACTACCTGGTGCTGCAGACATTGTTCTACATGGACAAACAGATGAAAACCTGGAAGAGCATGGAGGTGAACAACTTTTTATATGTAGCTGGGTTAAAGATCTGGGGATCAGCACGTTACACGATAGACGGCGGTAGACAGATCTAAGTACAAGAAGAGTGTTTGTTAGCAGGCGTGATAGTTAAGTCAAGTTTTTTATAACACTTTTCACAACATGCGTTGTTGCAAAGCAGCTTTACAGAAAATTAAAGACTTTAAAATTGAGCTAATTTTATCCCTAATTTATCCCCAATGAGTAAGCCTGTGGTGACGGTGGCAAGGAAAAACTCCCTCAGATGACATGAGGAAGAAAACTCGAGAGGAACTAGACTCAAAAGGGAACCCATCCTCATTTGGGTGATGACAGATAGCGTGATTATAAATAACTCTCTTCTATTAATTATAAAGTGACCTTAGGTTTTGAGAAAGGCGCTATATAAATTGAACTTATTATTTATAACAGTGTCCTATAGAGTCACAAAGTATAACTGTGAAACCAGGAAAATCATGATAGTTTTAATATGAAGTTTGTTTTCTTCATAGATGAAAGTCTTCCGGATTTACCCGGAAATCCGGATATTTGACAAAACTCTTGAAAGTCTCCGGTTTCCCGAATGGAGAAATTTATTTTTCGGATTTTTCTCATTCCTAGACGTGGCGTAATACTTTGCATCGTCCTTGCATGGGCGCAGTCCTTAAATAGCCCAAACATAGTTCATTGATTAAAGACTGGTGTTCTTTGTTAACGGCGCGCATGCCGGAGCTCGTTAGGCGCGCGTGCCTTCAGGTGCATGTGCTAAGGCGTGCAGGACTGACACCGTTCTGCGCAAGCGCAGCACAATCGCACTAGAAAGCATGTTCAAGCTGCCAGTGTAGCTGCAGTCTTTTTAGTTGTGAATTACAAGTATTTCCTCTTGTGTTAATAATTCATCATGTCAAAACAACCAAAACTTTCCTCCTTCTTTCGACATGAAGAGAGGTAAGCAATTAATTATATATTTTTTTCCATCAAAGTTGCATTTTGTGGTTTCGAAGCTAAGTTTTAGTGCCGTTTCTAGAACACAACATCAAGAAAACATGGAAGAAACAGCAATAATGGAAGAGCCGGTTTCTAAGCTACCTAAAACTAGCAATGGTAATTAATTTTTGTTACATAATGCACTCAGGCTGCCAGTCAGTGTGTGACACACACACACCCCTGAAAAATCCTAGCTACGCCCCTGATTTACATGAGGAATTTGGTATTCATTGGTGTGTTTAAATTTACAGACAATACGAACTAATGTAAACAATTTGCTTCAACTCGCATAAATATTTATTGGAAATTTTTAGTTCACTTTAGCTTATGCAAACACACAACTCTACTAAAAGATTGATAAACGAGGCTCAATGTCCCCAACATTGAAACCTGAAAGCTTTAGAAACTCTAACAGACCTTTACTTTTTAACAGTACTGTTTTGGGACTTTGCTGAGTTTACCTTCAACTGTCTGATGTTTTTTTCAAAGTAATTGACTGTGTAGCAGGAAAATCACCGCGTTTTCTAAATGCACTCCTGAAAATTACTCATTAACTAGGGGAATTAGATTTGATATTTTTGACATGTTAATCATTAATGTACATGAAAGAAAAAGGCTTAAAAGTTATAACTTGTTTTAGTGAAAATAAGTACTAAAATGCACTAGAATGCAGGGTTTTGCGTGTTATGTTATTAAAATTTTTTCGGGGGACGTTGCCCGCCCCCCCATGTTAGTTTGACTTTCAAAAGTTCAGGATTTTTTTCTTTGCACCACTTTCATCTCTATTTCTTGAAGTTATAAACTCTTCATTGATACAAACTTGAGTGCAAAACTGTTCATGACAATTGCAGTCCTAAAGTTAGCAAGTCAACTGAACTCCTCAGACATAAATGCATTACTGTAAGTGTCCAGAGCCATCTTCCAAGTTTTATTTTTTATTTTTTTTAAGCAAAACAAAAAGCAGAGTATTTAAACAGCGTTATAAACATGGCTAGAAACAAATATGACTGTGATAATGTTTCTCAAAGCCTCTGTGAAAACAGCTTCTGTATCTGTGCGTGCTGATTTGTGCTCAAATCAGTGTCAGGTGTTTCCCATAACGACTGTGTCCAAGCGCACGCACAAGACGCTCCGTGAGCGCGCGCAGCTGCTCGAGCTGCGCCAGACTCCAGCGCCCAAAGGTGCGACAGTCAAGTGTTCATCTACAGTGTGATCATTACTTTTAGCTCACGTGTATATCGCCATCAAAATGCCTCATTTTCATCGATAACCCATCACAAAGCATCGTGAGCTGTAGTGTGACCGTAGCTTAATGAGGTGGACGTGACGTCGGATGCAACCCAGCAATTGTACCCGACGGCAAGTAAAAAATTAACTTCAACTTGGAAAAAAAATTTGTGGCCTATAAAAGTGGTTGAGAAACACTGCTCTAGACCCCTTGTGCATGACATCACGCATCACGTGAAAATTTCACCTGGGGGTCAGACGAACACCGTCTTTCATGTAAGCAATGTTTAATCTGTCTTCTATATGATTTATTACCTCTGCCAAGGAGGTTATGTTTTCGGTAGCGTTGGTTGGTTTGTTTGTTTGTTTGTTGGTTTGTCTGTTAGCAACACTGCAGAAAAAGTTATGAACGGATTGCTCTGAAATTTTTTCCAGAGGTGTGACTGGGCACAAGTAACAGTCCATTAAATTTTGGCGGTGATCCGGATCACCTTCTGGATCCCGGATTTTTTTAAAAGGATTCTTGGCGGATGTCTGCGCTCTCTGAGTGCTTTTCTAGTTTTTGTGCTGTTTTTGGTTGCTCAAATCGTTCAAATAGAGAAATAGAGCGGCGGCTCCAATTATTGATACCTTAACGATCTCTTGGCCACTGCAAATTTAGAAAATACTTTCAATACGTAAATTGTGCATGAATAATTACTCAAACTTCCACTGGAAAAAAAATGAGTTGGTTCCCGATTACTTAGCATATCAGATCATGTGACACCATTCTACAATTATCGACACCTTTGTCCACAGTTATCAACTTCCAGATTATTAATTAAAAAAAAAAATCAGTATGTGGTATTAAGTTAACGAAGCATAGTTTTTATTTGAAATTTGTTTTACATAGACTTATATTTGGTACAAAATATATTTTTTTATAAATATATCGATGTCGTATTTACATAAATGAGGAAGTAATTGTAATGTTTATAAACAAATGAACTGATAATGTTTAACCTGTGTCAAAATCTTTTTGTTCCACTTCCTGTCCACTTTCTAAATATTTTCGTAGATCACATTTTGTTAATCATTCGTTGTTGTTTGTATTAATTTCTAGTTTTGTAGTTTACCAATAAATGTCAACAGGCAATTGACATTGTAACCACATGAAAATCCAGGTCAAAGGTCGTCCGGCCTGCAGCCCCCCCCCCCCCCCCCCCCCCCCCCCCTTGACGGGAGAGGAAGTCCGCCATGACCATCTGCGCCCCCGGCCTGTGGACCACCTTGAAATTAAAGGGTTGGAGTGCCAGATACCAATGGGTGAGCCGCGCGTTGGCATCCTTCATGCGGTGGAGCCACTGGAGGGGCACGTGGTCCGAACAGAGGGTGAAAGGGTGCCCCAGCAGGTAGTACCGGAGGGTGAGGACTGCCCACTTGATGGCCAGACACTCCTTCTCTATGGTGCTGTAGTGCCCCTCACGCACCGACAGCTTCCTGCTGATATACAGGATGGGGCGGTCCTCCCCCTCCACCTCCTGGGCAACACCGCCCCCAGCCCTCTGTTCGATGCATCGGTCTGCAACATAAAGGGGAGAGAAAAGTCAGGGGAGTGTAATAGTGGCCCCCCACACAGTGCAGCCTTTACCTCAGAGAAAGCCCGCTGGCACTGCTCCGTCCACTGGACCGGATCTGGTGCCCCCTTTTTAGTGAGATCAGTCAGCGGGCTGGTGACGTCTGAATAATTAGGTATAAACCTACGATAGTACCCAGCCAGCCCCAGGAACTGTCTCGCCCCCTTTTTGGTCTTGGGCCGTGGGCAGGCCGCAATTGCTGCTGTCTTGTTAATTTGGGGACGCACCTGCCCGTTGCCCAAGTGGAAGCACAGATACCGTACTTCCACCCGCCCAGTCGCACACTTCTTCGGGTTGGCAGTGAGACCCGCTCGCCTCAGCGACCTAAGGACGGCCCTTAGATGTTCGAGGTGCCTCGGCCAGTCATTGCTATAGACGATGTCGTCGAGATAAGCGGCCGCATAGGTGGCGTGGGGGCGGAGGACCCTGTCCATCAGTCGCTGAAATGTAGCGGGCACCCCAAACAGCCCAAACGGAAGTGTGACGAATTGATGTAAACCAAATGGCGTGGAAAAGGCCATTTTTTTCTCGGGATAATGGAGTCAAGGGGATCTGCCAATATCCCTTCTTCAAATCCAGTGTCGAATAAAAGCGAGCAGTGCCAAGTCGATCGAGCAACTCATCAATACGAGGCATTGGGTACGCGTCGAATTTAGACACCGCGTTGACTTTTCGATAGTCCACACAGAACCGGACCGACCCGTCGGCCTTGGGTACCAAGACCACCGGGCTGCTCCAGTCACTGTGGGACTCCTCGACGATGCCCATTTCGAGCATGGTCTCAAGTTCTTCCCGAACCACCTTTTTTTTTGTGTTCGGGTAGCCTGTAAGGGCGGCTACGCACTACCACCCCCGGGGGCGTCTCTATGTGGTGCTCTATGAGGTTAGTGCGACCGGGCAGGGGCGAGAACACATCCAAAAACTCGGTCTTCAACTGGGCGACCTCCGTGAGTTGGGTCGGGGAGAGGTGGTCTCCACAGGGGACCGGAGAGGTACGTGATGCCAATGTCCCTTTTTGAACCTCCGGCCCCAGCTCCGCCTTCTCCGGAACCACCGACACCAACGCCACAGGGACCTCCTCGTTCCAGAGTTTAAGCAGATTGAGGTGGTAAATCTGTAGCACCCCATCCCTGTCCGTTTGCCTCACCTCGTAGTCGACGTCCCCGACTCGCCGTGTGACCTCAAAGGGTCCTTGCCACTTCGCGATCAATTTGGAGCTCGATGTGGGCAACAGTATGAGTACCTTATCTCCTGGTGTGAACTCTCTAAGGCGCGTACCCTTGTTGTACAGGCGGGCTTGCCGTTCTTGGGCCTGCCGCAAATTCTCCTGGGTTAGGTGGGTGAGCATGTGGAGTTTTGCGCGCAGGTCCATAACGTATTGAATTTCGTTCTTACTTTGTGAAGGTCCCTCCCAATTTTCCTGCAGCACGTCTAGAATGCTGCGCGGTTTACGCCCATATAATAATTCAAACGGGGAGAACCCCGTGGAGGCTTGGGGGACCTCTCGCACTGAAAACAACAAGGGCTCGAGCCACTTATCCCAATTACGTGCGTTCTCACTTATGAATTTTTTAATGATATTCTTGAGGGTGCGATTGAATCGTTCCACTAAACCGTCCATTTGTGGGTGATACACGCTAGTGCGGATCGGCTTAATCCCCAATAACCCATACAGTTCGCGCAGTGTCCGTGACATAAATGTGGTGCCTTGATCAGTCAGAATCTCTTTGGGGATTCCAACTTGGGAGATAATGCGGAAGAGCGCCTCTGCTATACTGCGTGCTGAGATATTGCGCAGAGGCACTGCTTCCGGGTATCGCGTTGCATAGTCCACCAGAACTAATATAAAGCGGTACCCTCGTGCTGACCAATCTAATGGCCCGACGAGATCCATCCCAATCCTTTCGAACGGGGTCTCGATTAATGGTAGAGGGCGCAAAGGCGCTTTTGGAATGGCCGCTGGATTTACTAACTGGCATTCGCGGCACGCCGTACACCACCTACGAACACTGCCGCGAATCCCCGGCCAATAGAATCGGGCCATTATTCGGGCTAGTGTCTTATCCTGCCCTAAGTGTCCAGCCATGGGATTAAAGTGAGCCGCCTGGAATACCAATTCCCGGAGGCTCTTTGGAATTAAAAGTTGCGTGACTCGCTCTTTAGTTTGAGTGTCCTGCGTCACTCGTTATAACCTATCCTTCATAATCGCGAAGTAGGGGAAGGACGGGGTGGCCTTCGGCGGGAGCGTTTGACCATCGATTACTCTCACTTGGTCAAACGCATGTCGCAGAGTCTCGTCTCGTGACTGCTCTAATGGGAAATCTGCGAGGGATTCCCCAATAGAGAGAGGAGGGGCCGTCGGCTCCTCACTCTGACGCGGAGATGACGTAGACGGCGAATGGCCGGCTGACTTCCTCCAAGCGCAAAGCGTGGAAGCGCTGGCGCTGCTGTTCGGGGGTGCACCCCACGCGCTGGAGGATGGCCTGGCAAAGGTCCACGTAGGCCAGCCTGTGGTCAGCGGGGAGCTGTAGCGCGGCCAGCTGTGCCTCTCCCGTTAGCAGGGAGAGGAGGCGCGCCGCGCACTGATCCATTGGCCACCCCGAGGTCTCCGCGACTTGCTCAAAGAGTGTGATGAAAGCTTAGGGGTCATCCTGCGGGCCCATCTTTGTCAGGGTGAGGGGGGACGGGCCCGCGATGGAAGCGTCGGTTGTCCCTGCCGACGCGAGGAGGTGCCGGAACGCCTGTCGGTCCTCTTGCTGGGCCAACACCAGGGCCTCGAAGCGCTGCTCCTTACGGAGCATGACTAGCGCCTGGTGCTGGCTTTGCTGGGCTGTGGCGAGGGCGTGGACCAGGTCAGCAAACGGGAAAGACTCCATGGGGCGGTTCGGCGTTGGTGCTCCAATTCTCCCGGGTTTCGGCACCACTGTAGTAGTTCAGTGTTGGTGGGTGGAGCACAGAGGACGGCAGGACAGAGATCGGGTTTAACAATAGCATTTATTGCTACACTTTTCAGTTTAACAATTTTTACTTCGACTAGACACACACACGACTGGCGTCTTGTACAGGGATGAACTCTCTTCTGCTCTCTGCTCTCCCTCTTTAAATAGGGCGCGGTCACTGGGAAGACACAGACACACAAACACAGGTTAGTTGACGTCAGGTGTAGTGATTCTGCCACTTACCTTCCCTGACTCCGCCTTCCTGTCACAGACCTGCGCTTGACCACGCCCCCGCTGCCACAGTGTCGATAATTATGGACTGTTGATAATTGTAGATAAAAGGTATTACTGTTACCCAGCTATCAAGAAAAATGTTAACATAGAGAAGTAAATGCTTCAGGAATAACGAAGAAATGAGTGGTTAAAGAGAATATGATGAGCTAAGCTTTTTCAGGCTTAGCTCCTCGTCATATTCTCTTTAACCACTCATTTCACTCCAGGGAAATTCACAATTTTATTTAAAATGTCTTTTAAAAAAATAGAAAATCAGAAGTGAGTATGGAAGAGTTTGCTTAAGAATGTAGTTTTATTTCTACTCGCACTCAAGTCAGCTTCTTCATGAAAATGTTCAAACAAAATCAAATTATTATTTTTTTACAAATGAACCAGCTTCCTTATTTGACACACAAAACCCAGATTAGTCACCAAACAAACAACTTGGACATAACTCAATAAAAACAACAACAACAAGGAGCGACATGCACAATATATCCTGAAAGAGCATAAAAGATTAAGAGCAGAGAGCGCTGAAGCTTTGTTTCTGTTATCGGAGGAACCCTGTCTTGTGCAAAATGTCACCATAGAGTCAGAGTGCAGTAATGAACCTACAGTTCGAGAGTTCTACACAAACAGACTGAACTTTTACTACAGTTGCATGCATGTGAAATGGAAATAAACCGACTAAGGCAGGAAAAACTATTTTTGATTAAATTGTTAGTCTGTTAGGCACTTATCAACCTGTGTGACTCAGCTGTGCCTTTTTAATAGAGAATAAATGAAGAGGGAGCTGAACATGAGCCATTTATTGAAATTATTATTGCAAGAATGATTGATTTATAGTTACTACAGGGCTCGAAATTCTTTTTTTTTTCACCAGCCAGCCGGACTAGTTACCTTTCAAAGTAACTAGCCAAACAGAAAATCAACTAGCCAAAATTGTTCATGTATGAATTTTACTTCTGTCAAAAATAACACAAAAGAGAGTAGTCACCATTGTTCATGACTAATGTGCATTTATTTCAAGACCTGAGTATTTTGATACTGTTGTTAAATACATAAATGAGAACAACAAAGGGCACCATAATATAATATCAACAAATAATAATATATTGGAAAACTTGGCAACTTGGTGTATGAGTATTGAAAGCAAAAATACTTACTATCATGACTATAGCACCCAAAATATGTCCAACATGCTTTCTGTATTTAACCATTGATGAGAGAGAAAGCATTAGAAGCTTCATACTGACTAGGAATCAACTTGAAAAAAATTAATTATTCCATAAAAATCGTATCGCAGCCAAGGCCTACCCTGCTCCCACGTTTGCTTATAAGTCCTTTGTCGTTTCTCCTCTTCAGACCAAGGTCGCTTTGTCCCCGTCTCTGGCGGTTTCTGTACACCTTTCAGAAAATTCCACATCACAATGTAGCTTTGGCAGATGTAGATGTAAACAACAACAAAAACACGTGTTTAAATGGGCGATAATGTGGCCACATCTATTGAATTTGATAACGTGATGTGGCAGCGGGGGCGCAGCCAAGCGTCAGTCTGTGAATGGAGGGCGGAGTCAGGGAAGGTAAGTGGTGGAATCATTGCACCTGATGGGGATTAACCTGTGTTTGTGTATCTTCCCCAGTGACCGTGCCCTTTAAAAGGAGAGGAGAGCAGAGACAGGAAGCTCTCTCTCCCCAACCAGAACATGTGCGCGCGTGGCTGGGAAGTGATAAAAGGCTGAAAAGCTAGCAATAAATAGTTCATTGAGAACTCAGTTCTGGCCTGCCATGCTTCTGTGCTCCACCCACCTGGTCCAATACTACACTTGATTACCGCGATATTCAACGAGATGTGTTATATGCATGCGCAGTAGTGAAAAAACCCACAGCCTGACTCGTACACGATATGATTCGGAATTCTTCGGTAGTTTCTGTCCTGCCAATAAACACATCGATTAACACAGACACGGCACACGCTTAATATGTGGCGGCTTTAGTTGATGGTGTGTCTGAATCTTCGCTTCATATATATTTTTTATTTTCAACTAGCCAGCTCAGCTGGCTAGTGACAGGAATTACCCGCCAAATGAAAAATTAAGTCGCTTCGGGCGACCGGACCACCGCGAATTTCGAGCCTTGTACTATATGACTATAGCTACAACTGGAATGTGCTGATTCTGTTAGCGTTTGTAATTATTGTACCATCCACTATTAGATAAAATTAAAATAAAATCTTACAAAATTGTTTGAAAGTCCAGAGCAAGATATTTTATTTTACAAAGAACACTTCATATATGTGACACCTCACCGAATCCAGGGACACATGTCAGCCGAAACGAATCCGAGATAATCGCAAAAGAAGCATTTTTTTTTTTTTTTTGAAATTTGTGATTTTTGTTTTTTTCCATCATGTGCAAGTTGAGATCTTGAAGAATGCAATCAGTATTTCAGATAATAGATTGTTTTGTTGGAAAAGCATACATTTTTTGTTGCAAATTGTCTCGTTTTTGTCAGGACTGTAGCCTGCTGGGGGGTGTGGGTAAATTACCATATGGGCCATTCACATGATGATTTAAGTCTTTTTTTTTTTTTTCGCGAATCAGCTGTATGATACGAGTTGAGCGCATGGCTACTTAACCTGCGTACAGGCATGTAATTTCACTATGGAATGAGTTACTAAACAGAGCACAGAGGAGCTGAAACACCGCGAAGCAAACAGACACACGGTATTTACATCGGAGATAACCATTTCTAGCAAAAAAAAACGCAACCTCGTTTTCCAGATTGAATGGAATACTTGAATGATCGGATGATACACGGACCGTTCTAGGATTACATTCCATTGGAGGCATTGGTGTGTGCAAGGCGCCGTTTCTCTTTCTGATGGGTTAAGTTTATTAATCTAAGGCTGTGTGGTTATTTTTGCATGTAACGGAGAGTGTTGTGGTTTGGTTAAGCCTAGGTCACAACCGGACGTACGATTTTTTGTCCGTGTGATTTTTGGCGTTTCCCAAATCGCTGCGGGTTTTTTTTTTTTTGTTCACGGAGAAAGACGCGCGTTGTCCGTAAGTTTGTCTTGCAACCTGAAAAAAACGTAAGCGCCTGTAGAGTTTGTTTGACATGACAAAGAACCTCTGCGGCCGGTCTGCGGCTCGAAAATCAGCACATCACACGCGCGCTCTCGTGCGTTTCATGCGCGCTCTCCGTGCGTTTCTTGCGTTTTTTGCATGTAGACCGGCCGTAGGAGCACGTACTGTACGGCCGGTTGTGACCGAGGCTTTACATGAAACTAGTGTTGTGTTAGTTGTGTCATCATCGTGCTATCTTTCTTTCTTACGGTGTGAGTAATTTTTCAACCACAAAACGTTAAAGTATACTTCAGGACTTATTTTTGTACTTCATAATTGTTTTGGGCATACTTTGCATGGAAGGAAAATTGACGTGGTGATCTTTGTTTACATGAAAGTAGTATCGTGCTAGCTTGTAGGGGGTAGAGCTTTCCTTAATATCATGCAAATGAGCAGCATTATGTGCCCGCCCTACACCCAGAGTAGCTGAGATGGAAAACTTTGAGGGCGATTTTCTCCCTTTTCTGTTTTAAGAGGTATGCACTTTCAAAAGGCCACACATTCTTCAAATATTGTCAGATCTTCACATGGAAGGCATCATTGGAAAGCTTAGAAACTGTACTTTCTGAATCTGTCAATAACTCAAAATGCCCCCGGGCAGATATGTGTCCCTGGATTCTGTTTTCTGACACATATTGTTTTAACAATAATAAGTATCATTGTATAAATGACAATTCTGCAAATGGCTCTGTAACTAGATGTCTTTGGGGTTGTTGAGACATGGAGGGCTGGGAATACCATTTAGCCTAGGTCAGAGTCCTTTGAGAGTAAATGCTTTGGCTTTCACAACATTCTGTTCCCAAAATCTGATGTCGGGAAAAGTCTTTACAGAAAAAAGCTTTTCTTGCTTTTGTAGTTTCTTTAACTGTTTTTCTGTGTCGGGACTCTTCAGGGAAAAAGAATGTATGTTCCAACATGTAGCTAATGTTAACGCTAGGCCACAAATCTGCACCGTCACTCCAGTAATTTTGAGGAATTCTGTACGGATCATAACCACTAATAAACTCTAAATTCCACATATATTTATCCTTCACTTCTTTCTGACTAAGATTATCCAAGTAATCCGGTAGTAGAGCTTTTTTAGCTGTAGTTTTCTTCGGACAACAGCAACAGACATCAGACATCTTTGCTTGGCTTCAGTATGGGAACAAAGTTCGCTTGTCCCCCAGGTCTCGGATAGCGACAGTTGTGTAAATGTGATGCTATAAGCCTTGTACAACGAGATTGAGTGGAATAACTATCTTATTCTATCCACATTCACTGGATTTTGAGAAAGAGCATTTTTATTTTTTGCAAATTCGATAAAAACTTTTTATACAAAACATCCGATGAAATCATTTCTGCTTAGAATGTAAACAAACCAGTGAAATGACAGTAGCACTTTGTGAAAAATAGTGTCTCGTGTTTTAATGAGATGAGACTAGTGTCATGCACATATACACCCATCAGCCATAACATTATGACTACTGACTGGTGAAGTGCATAAAATTGATTGTCATAACAATGGCAACTGTCAAGGGTTGGGATATATTCAGTAGCAAGAGAATAGTCAATTCTCGAAGTTGATGTGTTGGAAGCAGGTAAAATGGGCAAGCATAAGCATCTGAGCAACTTTGACAAAGGCCACATGGTGATGGCTAGATGACTGGGTCTGAGCATTTCCAAAATGGTACATTTTGTGGGTTGTTCCCGGTATGCAGTGGTTTAGATTAGATTCAACTTTGTCATTGCACAAGTCACAGGTACAAGGCAATGAAATGCAGATTGCATCTAACCAGAAGTGCATAGCAGTAAATAACATAAGTGTAATATACATAAATGAGCAATTCCAGTGTTATGGATGTGACATTTGGACTCAAAATGGCAACAACTGACCTAGTTAATTTTTATTCCTTTCCAGTATTTTAAAATTTGTTGTATATTTTTAAGACCTCTCATATTGGAGAAGTCATGGGAAAAAAAGAATTCCCATAGTACATTTAGAACTCTAGAAAATGCCAAAAAAGACATGCGTTATGGATGTGACGGAAAAAATACCCCATTTCCAGGGTGACTACACATATTCATCAAACTCTGTGAAATTGCAAACATAATATCCAAATGCAGGCATGCATTTAATAAAGGAGTCTTAGCTGAAAATAAAAAAAGCCTTTGTTTAAAATATTTTCTATTTCAAGCAGAATCTAGGAAGAAAAAATCAGCGTTATGGATGTGACATAATTCTGTTATGGATGTGACGCATCTGAAATAGACATGGCATATGTTTAGAAAATCAGCAATTTAACCACCATAACCCTTTGAAAAACTCTCTAAATATCAGCTAAAACTATCAAAGTTCTTAAATAATATTTAGGATGGCTATTGTTTTGCTGTTTTGTGGATTTTAGCATACATTTCTGTGGCTTGTGGCAATAATATAGAATTGTACATGATCAAAATTGATTTTAGCTTGGGTTTTACATTATAAGAAAGAAAGACTGACAGTGACATATTAGGTTGGTTACAAATTGGTTCAACTTATTCACATCTGTAAAATACAGGCCTAGGTGAGATCTCTGGGAGTGGTTTTGATGTATTACATGTTGCTTTATTTTTGCATGGTGAGGTTGACATTTACATGGAATTGCCCAAATATAAATGTCCAGGAATTACAGGGGTGGCATGGTGGTGTAGTGGTTAGTGCTGTCGCCTCACAGCAAGAAGGTCCGGGTTCGAGCCCCGTGGCTGGCGAGGGCCTTTCTGTGCGGAGTTTGTATGTTTTCCCTGTGTCCGCCTGGGTTTCCTCCGGGTGAATGTGAGTGTGAATGGTTGTCTGTGTCAGCCCTGTGATGACCTGGCGACTTGTCCAGGGTGTACCCCGCTTTTCGCCTGTAGTCAGCTGGGATAGGCTCCAGCTTGCCTGCGACCCTGTAGAACAGGATGAAGCGGCTAGAGATAATGAGATGAGATGAGGAATTACAGGGTATGGAATGGTATAATGATATGATAGATATTTACAGTATGTTCAAAATGTGCAATATGAATGAACTGTAGTGCAGTGGTATAATACATAGATATTTGCAGTATATACAAAACACGATATGAAGAAACAGTAGTGCAAATAGTGATAGTGCAATGAAGTCAGTTCAAGTCAATTTAGTTTCTTGGGGGGGTGGTTGTTGTTGTTGTGTGTGTGGTGGGGGGGGTGGAGTTCAGCAGTGAGACAGCTGAAGGAAAAAAACTGTTCCTGAACCTGGTGGTTTTGGTCCAAAGGCTCCTGTAGTGCCTTCCAGAGGGCAGGAGAGTGAACAGTTTGTGTGCTGGATGCCAGGAGTCTTTGATTATGTTTATGGCTCTCCTGAGACATCGCTTCCTGTAGACATCCTCAATAGGAGGAAGCGAGGCTCCCACGACACGCTGGGCGATCTTCACCACCCTCTGCAGTGCCTTCTGGTCTGAGACTGAGCAGTTCCCATACCACACTGTAATACAGTTGGTTAGGATGCTCTCGATGGTACAATGGTAGAAGTTCACCAGGATGTCTAAAGAGAGGTGGTTTTTCTTCAGAGTCCTCCAGAAAAAGAGACACTGGTGAGCCTTCTTGACCAAGTTGGAGCAGTTGGTTGTCCAGGTGAGGTCCTGCAAGATGTGGATCCCCAGGAATTTGAAGCTGGTCACACGCTCCACTGCTGCACCGTTGATGTGGATGGGTGTGTGTGTCAGCATTCCTCCTGAAGTCCACGATGAGCTCCTTGGTTTTATTGGTGTTGAGCAGCAGGTTGTTCTCGCTGCACCACACAGCTAGGCGGTCCACCTCCTCTCTGTAGGCTGACTCATCGTTGTCCTTGATGAGGCCTATCACTGTGGTATCATCTGCAAACTTGATGATGGTGTTAGTGTCGTGTACAGGTCTGCAGTCATGAGTAAAAAGGGAGTAGAGGAACGGGCTCATCACACGGCCTTGTGGTATGCCAGTGTTTAGTATGAGGGTGGAGGAGCAGTGATGCTCTAAATGAACATGTTGGGGCCTGTTGGTTAGAAAATCTAACAACCAGTTGCAGATGGGAGCACTGATGCCCAGATCTGTGAGTTTGGTGATGAGCTTAGAAGGGATGACAGTGTTAAATGCTGAACTGAAGTCTATGAACAGCATTCTGGCGTATGTTGCCATTATCCAGGTGCGAGAGGACAGAGTGCAGTGCTCGGGAGACTGCATCCTCTGTGCTCCTGTTCTTGCAGTAGGCAAATTGGTGGGGGTCCAGGGTGGGGGGATGACAGGATTTGAGATTTGTCAGGACCAGCTGCTCTAAACACTTTGTAATGATGGGGGTGAGTGCTACTGGACCGTAGTTGTTGAGACATGTTGGAGTGGAGTGTTTTGGTACTGGCACAATGGAGGTGGTCTTGAAGCAGGTTGGAACGATAGCATGGGCCAAAGACGTGTTGAATAAGTCCGTCAGGACCCCCGCCAGTTCCCCAGCATGTGCTCTGAGCACACGTCCAGGGATGCCATCAGGGCCTGCAGCTTTATGTGGATTAATCCTGCTCAGCACTGCTTTAACATCATTGGGGGAGAGTGTTAGGGGTTGGTGGTCTGTAGTCAGCCTTGCCCTGGATGCAGACTCTTGGTTGTCCTTCTCAAACCTAGCACGTTGAGAAAGGAGATATCAGAGGATGGGGGGAAGGGTTGTTGGACTTGTAGTCGCTGATGACCTGAATGCCTTGCCACATACGTCGGGGGTTGGAGTTGGAGAAATGCTCCTCAACCTTCTGTTTGTAGCAGTGCTTGGCCTTCTTGATGCCACGCTTCAGGTCAGCTCTGGCTGTACTGTAGGCTTGTACATCTGATCTGAAAGCAGTGTTGCGGGCTTTCAGCAGTAGACGGACATCTCTGTTCATCCAGGGTTTCTGATTTGGGTACAAGGTGATCATTTTCTGGGTGGTGACGCTGTCTATGGTGGTGGTGATGTAGTCCAGTACAGAGGAAGCATAGCTCTCAATTGCCTCTTTTCCACCAAATCAGTTCCAGGGCTGGTTTGGGGCCGGTGCTGGTTCACAACTCATTCAACTTGCGAGCCAGCTGAGAACCAGTTTGCTTTTCCATCGCTCGCGGTGCTAAGGGAAGCCACATCATTACATCGCTGTATACGTCAGTTACGTCGTTGTATACGTCATTACGTCGCTGTATACGTCAGTTACGTCGCTACGTTTGCATAAACCTTGGCGCGAATATAGAAGAAAAAACAACACGGAAGAAGCAGCAGCAACAACAACAATAATAATAATGGATGACTTCGCGTTTGTACAGCTGCTGCTTCTCATCGCTTAAAAATGGCGATCTTTTGCGGTCTTGTTATTGTTGTTGGTCTTAACAACTCTGCCCCCCCTGCTGACATAAGCGGTGCTTTCCTCTGGCCCAGCAGAGAGTTGGTGCTAGCCTGGAACCGATTTTTCTGGCCCCAGAGCCAGTTCTTTGTCAGTGGAAACAAAAAACCCGGTTCCAAACTAAGCACTGGCCCCGAACCGGCCCTGGAACTGCTTTGGTGGAAAAGGGGCAAATGTCTGTGTGCGAGTGACAGGTTGCTTGAATGGCAAACATAGTCCAGTCTGTGTGTTTGACTTGGTCCTGTAGCACAGAGTCTGTCCCCTCTGGCCACACTTTTATTGTCTTCATGATAGGTTTTACATGTTGGATGAGTGGTGAGTATTTAGGGGTGAGAAACAAAGGCCAAGTTTACATTAGACCGTATCTGTCTCATTTTCTTTGCGGATGCACTGTCCGTTTACATTAAAACGCCGGGAAACGGGAATCCGCCAGGGTCCACGTATTCAATCTAGATCGTGTCTGGTCCGGTGCTGTGTAAACATTGAGAATACGCGGATACGCTGTGCTGAGCTCTAGCTGGCGTCGTCATTGGACAATGTCACTGTGACCTCCACCTTCCTGATTCGCTGGCGTTGGTCATGTGACGCGACTGCTGAAAAACGGCACGGACTTCCGCCTTGTATCACCTTTCATTAAAGAGTATAAAAGTATGAAAATACTGCAAATACTGATGCAAATACTGCCCATTGTGTAGTTATGATTGTCTTTAGGCTTGCCATCCTTCCACTTGCAAGTGGTAAGTGATATGCACTGGGATCACACACACACAGCAGCTCAGTCCCGAATCACTGCTTGTGCACTTCACTCGCGTGCTCTGTGAGTTGCGCAGGGCCGGAGTGCGCACCCTCCAGAGGGCACTCGCTGTTCAGGGCGGAGTGATTTGGAGCGCAGGATGCCTGCGGAGCCGAGCGTATCCGTGTATTGGTGTTGCTGTGTGCACGCGAATCGTGTATTGGTGTTGCTGTGTGCACACTAATTGTTTTAAAAACGTTAATCTGATGATCCGCTGATACGGTCTAATGTAAACCCCACCAAAGAAAGGTGATCTGACTGTCCTATATGGGGGAGGGGTATAACTTTGTAAGCTCCAGCTATGTTGGAGTAAACATGATCCAGTGTCTTGTTTCCTCTTGAGTGGCAGGTAACATTTTGATGTAGTCTGGGAAGTACTGTCTTCAAGTTGGAGTGATTAAAGTCACTCGCAAAAATAAAGGCAGCCTCTGGGTGCATTTCCTGCTGTTTGCTAATGGCTGCATGCAATTCTCCCATTGCAAGCTTAGTATTAGCATCTGGTGGTGTATATACAGCAGTAACGAAAACTGATGTGAGCTCTCTTGGGAGATGAAAAGGCTGACACTTAACCATGAGAAACTCCACATTAGGTGAGCAGTGTGTCTCGGCGATAACAGAGTTTGTACACCAAGCTCTATTTATATAAATGCACAAACCTCTGCCTCTGGTTTTGCCGGAGCCATCTACAGTCCTATCTGCACGAAAAGTGTGGTGTCCTTCTAACTCAATAGCACTGTCTGGAATACTGCGGTTTAGCCATGTCTCTGTAAAGATCATGACATTGGAGTCCATAATCCGTTTACTGTTGGTGATGCAGAGTCGTAGTTCATCCATTTTGTTCGCCAGAGACCAGACATTAGCAAGGAAAATGCTAGGTAAAGGGAGCCGATGCAGTTTGTACCTACCAAAAGTCGCCCAAGGAAAGACATGGGGCACATGGGAATTCGCATGGGGCATGAAGGCTAGCCCATATTGTCCAATCACACAGAAGAACTACTGTAGCACAAACTGCTGAAAAAGTTAATGCTGGCTGAAACAGAAAGGTGACAGCATTAACTTTTTCAATGTCCCCTGTCAGTGGTCATCATGTTATGGTATGTGTGCGCGCGCTTACACACACACAAACCATAACATGATAACCACTGACAGGTGACATTGAAAAAGTTAATGCTATCACCTTATATAAGGTCTAAACACCCGTGTTCAAATTGCAGGTTTTTGTGATGTGAAAAATGAAATCAATCAGTTTATTTTCAACCTTTAATGTAAAAATTCAAATAAAAAAAGTAAATGGTTGGCGGCACAAGTGTAAACACTTTTTTTAAAAATAATAGGGCATATAACTATGCTCACAATTACATTCAAGATTATCTTCAAAAGTAATCATATTTTAGTGATCAATCATTACGTTTACATGCACACTAATATTCCACTCTTATTTCAAATATGACCGTATTCGAAATTTGATACAGGTCATGGAAACAGCATATTCCATTTGGTATGCCGAATTTGGCCTTATTCCGAATTAAATATTTTCTGATTAAGACGTGTGTGTGTGTATATACTCATATTCTTCCAATATTATTCAGTTTTTAGGAGCATTTTTGCAGCACATTTGGAATGTCTCTCAGTTGGTGTTTTTATGGCACTTTGTGACGTGTAGCCTCTTGCATGTTTATGGTCAGATCTGTGCTTTGTACACAAATCAACTAATATGTATGGCTGCCTGTAAATGGGAATATTAATGGAATAATCATTTTCATTAGTTATGTAAACAGCTTAGTAGGAACTTTGGCTTTTTTGGAGTAAGAGCAAAAACCGGAATATTTTGCACGTGTAAGTGTAGTGAATGATTCTGATTAATCCCAAACTAAAGATGTGTTTGAGTTTTCTTGACATTTTCTTGGTGTCATCTGACAGCTGAAGCCATGGACCATATAGAGCTTACAAAGCATCGGAGATGTCCACAAGCGTCGGTGACCAGTGGTTTTCTCCACTTACACAGACGGTCTGTGCCGGCTACTCGATCCCAGAAAAAAAAAAAAATTGCCTTTCAATGTTTAAGCCATTTATATCGTCTCCACTGCCCATAATTTGCTGCAAATCCAATTGTTCCACCATGAAATTGTCTTTGATTCGGGTCTAGCATGACTGGAAGCAATGCCATATTTGTTGATTGATTCTCATGCTCTGATTGGCTGAGCCGGACTACGTGACCACGCTGTAGTAGACGAATTAGCAGACGACGGTAAAGACACAGTTGGTTGTTGCAGACAATTTCACTTGGTTTTCACAAAATATTTTATCATGTAATGTAATAATGTAATTTACACATGCTCCACATAAGCTCACCATGTAGTTCTGTTACAGAGCCAGGCAGCGTACAACAGAAGGTAACTGAGAAAGCCAAGCACACACACATCTGGAGGGAAATTTCATAAATATTTTGCAAGTATTTCACAGGGAAATGGTTTGTAATTTATTCGCTGAGAATGCACCAGAAGGCATGTAAATTTCAAAATTTTCTTGTAGGGCATGCCCCCAGACCCCCCAGGATTCGTGTGCCACAAATTCCAAAAACCCCTACTACTTTTTTTTAGCCGGCCGCTTCAGATTTTCTGGAGAATCCTGAAGCATGTACAACATCTCACTGTTGAATGGTATCAGGCCAAGTTTACATTAGACTGTATCTGTCTCGTTTTCTTCGCGGATGCACTGTCCGTTTACATTAAAACGCCGGGAAACGGGAATCCGCCAGGGTCCACGTATTCAATCCAGATCGTGTCTGGTCCGGTGCTGTGTAAACATTGAGAATACGCGGATACGCTGTGCTGAGCTCTAGCTGGCGTCGTCATTGGACAACGTCACTGTGACATCCACCTTCCTGATTCGCTGGCGTTGGTCATGTGACGCGACTGCTGAAAAACGGCGCGGACTTCCGCCTTGTATCACCTTTCATTAAAGAGTATAAAAGTATGAAAATACTGCAAATACTGATGCAAATACTGCCCATTGTGTAGTTATGATTGTCTTTAGGCTTGCCATCCTTCCACTTGCAAGTGGTAAGTGACTTGCGCACAGAGGCTCAGTCCTGAATCACTGCTCGTGCGCTTAACTCGCGCGCTCTGTGAGCTGCGCAGGGCCGGAGTGCGCACCCTCCAGAGGGCACTTGCTGTTCAGGGCGGAGTGATTTGGAGCGCAGCCGCTCAGGAGGAAGCGATGAGCCGCACTGACACATTTCAACTTACGTGCCGAATTAGTCATGTGATTAGCGTATCCGTGTATTGGCGTTGCTGTGTGCACGCTAATCGTTTTTAAAAACGTTAATCTGATGATCCGCTGATACGGTCTAATGTAAACCCCACCTCAGTCAGGAGAGAGGTACAAAAGAATTGACAAAATATTAGATGTACTGTGGCTTACTCTGAACACCCTCCTCAACAACTGGAGAAAACGGAGTACCACTGATCCCTTTTCTATCAGTGTTTTTCCAGGGCTGGATTTGATGCCTAATCTTGAACCAGTTCTTCGTGTTTTGACAGCCAGAGAACTGGCTCTCAGCCAGGAAAACTGGTTCCAAAGCAGCACCAACTCTTTGCTGGTCTTGTCACCAAGAACTGCTTACGTCATTATCATGACAACAAGACCAGATAAAAATTTTAACCGCTGTTTTTTAAAAAATAGAGCTAGTCTAGTGTAGTCTGACTAATCCGAAGAAGAAAGAGACTATGTATCACGGTTGGAATTTAATGTTTTATCCACCTGCCACTGTGGCTGGTGGATTCCAAAATCCGTCAGCCACTCAGGTTTTTTTTTTTTTTAACAGCCACTTTCTTGTTTAACTGAAAGTGTGTAACTGCATTGTGAAAAATACGTTAAGAGTTACAATATTCAAACATGATTATTTAAGGTAAAGAGGCTAGTTTATTTCATCAGTTAAATATTTAAACTTGAGGAAAATACTGACATTCTCATGTGTGCACACACGCAACTGTGAACTAATGGAAATTGTGTTTGATGAGTTGGGCAGATTTAAAAAAAAGAACATGAATCATTCACGGGACTCTCTGTTGTTGGCTTTTCTCCACTTCTTATTAAACAAATATTTTTTGACCTTCCTTTCCCTTTTGCCTGTGTCCCCTGGGAGGTTTTCTCTTCAGCCCTCTTAACCCTGACGATGTAACTTTTTTGTTTGTTTTGCCGCTTTTCCACTACAAACGCGGCTGAGTCGAGCTGAGTCGAGCTGAGTCGAGCTGAGCGGGGCTATTGAAGTTGCATTTCGACTACAACCGCGCTGAACCGTGCTGGCTGGAAGTGGGTGGACACATTGGGTGGAGTTAGCGAAAGTGGGTGGACGTCACGTGATGTCGTTAAGCAGCGCAAACAGTGACATCAGTGACAGTGGCGGAACAAGTCAGAGCCGGGCCGGGGGCGGGGCAAATGACTGGGCATTTTATTAAAGCTTATCATAACATCATTTTAGGCTACAAAATGTCCGCAACTGCGGTGTTTACCAATTTCAACACTACCGGGTGCAACTATGTTATTTAGTACATCAAGTCCTTCAAACGAACATGTAACTCAGAAACAAAAAACATTAGGATACTGTACATGGCTCATAATAAAACATCAATAGCCTATACTGCACACATTATTTGAAGGGCATACGAATGAGCGCTCAGAGGTTGCAACGGTGACAGGAAGAGTCAGAAATAAAAGGAGGGCGGTGCAAACCTCACTGAATGCACTGTGTTTACCAATTTCAACACTACGGGGTGCAACTATGTTATTTTGTACATTAAGTCCTTCAAACGAACATGTAACTCAAACAAAAAAACATTAGGCGACATACTGTACATGGCTCATAATAAAACATCAATAGCCTACTGCGCGCATTATTTGAAGGGCATACGACGAGCCTTGCGCTCCGCGAACTCGTCCACGATGCTCTGTATGTCACTGATTCAGTGATCTTTTAAGCGGTAGTCTCACGACCCGAATAGTAAACAATAAACATGGAGGACATGGAGTCGTTAGTGTTGCTGGTCTTGGTGCTGTGGCTTGTTGTCACCGACAACGCGGACAGATACTGGCAAGAGCGTATAGATGAGGCGAGGCGCATAAGGCTTCAGAAATTCTCGTAATTCATAATTATTCTTCTTCCGGGTTTGCGGTGTTTACAGATCCCAGCGTGCTCGCGGGGCGTGTGTGGGCATGTGAGGACACTCCTCCTCACCAATCAGTGCACAGGGGAGTGTCTGCTCACGCCTCCAGCCTCACTCGGCACGGTTTGGCTCGCTTCAGCCCCACTCCAAAACGGTGCGAGTTTTAGGGGCTAAGCAGGGCTGAAACGAGCTGAGTCGTGCTGGTTTTTGGTAGTCGAAACGCGAGCCGTGTCGGGCTGAAGTGAGCTGAAGCGAGCTGAAGTGAGCTGAAAAAGGGTAGTGGAAAAGGGCCATTTGTTTGCTGCAACGCTAGCCTAGCCTGCTTGACCCGAGGTAATTCTCTTTAACCGCCAGGTGGTCGTTAGTGTTCTACGCTCAAGTTGCCACATTGAATCTGAGTCTTCTTGTTTCATTTGGACACTTTAATGATAAGATCATGTGCTCATTAAAGTGTCTGAGTGGAACAAGCAGACTCGCAATTAAATCTGCATTGTGGAATGTCATACATACCGCCGTTACAACGGCATTACTTCTTTGCATATGCTACTTTTATTTACCCAGCACTGTGGCTGGTAGGTTGAGCAGATTCACCTGCCACTTCGCAAAATTGCCCGCGTTTCGTGGGTAGCGGGTGTTCATTTCCAACACTGCTGCTATATAGTCAGTTATTGTTGCTGTTGTGCTTGGCACTAGCAGTGCTAGTGTGGCGGGCTAGCGGCACTAGTGGGGCTGACTAGCGCTGCTAGCATGGCAGGCTAGCTAGCACTGCGAGTGTGGGGGGCGGACTTGCAGAGAAGGTGCGTTGGCGGCATTAACAGGAACAGAGGGTGAGATAGCAGGGCAGGTGGGTGGGTTAGTTGGGCAGGCTTTTGATGGGGCTAGCGGTTGACAGTGGGGGGGGGGCTAGTCCTCTGGTAACCGCGAGACTTTGATGGGGAGTGTAAACATTTTGTATCCGCTGTATGTTTTGCATTATTGACTTAGAGGATGAATAGATCCCTATATTTTGAACACACAAGTCTCTGTACATTTGATGTAATTATGACATTTTCAAGTAATTTATAGATGATATTTTTAGATTTAAAATTTCTTCTTAGATGTAAACATTATGGCTTGTGTTTAAGATTTAAATGTTTGCATTTTTCCATGATAAAAGATGGCTGTGGCTTTAGAACCACATGACTTACAGCTTAATACAATTAGTGTTTAATTGTAAAGGACACATTTGACTAATTGATGAACTTGGACTATACGAAGGGTTTCCTATATTCCATGTCATTCAAATTATTGATGGAAAGGCAGATTAAAGGGTGTGGTTATAAATACCAAAACCAATATGAGATCTGCAGAAAACAGTTCAGAAACAGGAATTACGTCACCCTGTATGGGTGGGTGGTTTCAAAGTATTACAGGAAGTATTTAGAAATCCAGATGGTATGATTTTCAATACCATCAAAAATACAGATTCTTCTTTTTCTGTTTAACTGATAGAGATGCTGTATTGAGGTGATGTAGTGCACAGCATGCACCATAAGAGGTTGATTACTGGTGAGAAAGGTGGTGATTTATGTGGTGTGTTCTGCAACAACAAGGCAGTGGAGTAGTGGTGTTGAAATAAACTAAGGGGGTAATTGAGTGTTCAGAAAGTGTAGCAATCATGGGAGGGTGAGACGACCAACTATGTTTGCATGATGTGGTCATATGATCATGCTCCATCGACAGCATGGTGATGGTGTCCAATCCGTTGAAGAAGCAATCGAGTAGACAAGGGATACTGGTTCATATTTCACTTTGGGGTGAACCAATGTTCCAGCAACAATTTAAAAATACAGTAAAACAGTAATCGCAGAGTATACAAGAAATTTACAAAGACTGGCTGTATTATAACAGTAATTAACCTTGATCCATGTCTCAAACTATGCTGTGTTTGGTCCTTGAATTTCAGGGAATTGAGCCTGGAAAGTCTTTGAAGAGTTCTTAAATTTGATTTTGAAGATGTGGAAACCCTGTGTAAATAAAGTGTTTCTACTGCCATATGGATTTTCTATTTATATTTACAAGAAACCAAACCACCAGTGGAAGTCAAAAGCTCCCTTTCATTGACCTTGCTTACTTTACGAGTTACAGAAATATTCTCTTTTGTCTCAGTTGTCTTTACCAGCCAAGGGAGTCTGTCTTACAAAATATCCATTACAGTTTCAAGTTACATGTGCAAAAAATGTCACTAACAGAGAGTGAGATTCAAAGATTGCAACAGAAAGTGGAAGAGGCAGAAGAAGCTCTTCAGAAGGCAGCACAGTATGGACTTCAGCTCTTGGATGACAAAATGGATCTGCAAAATAAGTTGGAGGATCAGCGCATTGAGATGACCACTCTAATTGAGGTGAGCGTTTTAAGTATAAAATACAAATACAAAGATTATTTTTTGTTTACAAATACAATTTAAAAACCCACGCATTTAAAAATTAAATTGTATATGTCTTCTAGAATAGTGAAGGCAAGATTTTTTATTAAATTTTCTATTTTGAACCTTTATTTGCAGACCTGTAGGTTGACACAATTTTTCTCCACCAATGTGCAGGACACATTGACATCTGTGTCCAGGTCTTCCACTATACTTGCACAAAACATGAACAGGGTCAATGTGGCAAGGACCAGACCAGAATGTACAGAAAAAGAAAAACAAGAGAATGACCCTCATTTACAAAATGAATGTACATCATATAAAACTGTGTGTATGGTCATTTACACACACAACTTGACATTTATCAATGTGGACATGAGTGGAGGCTATGATCAAATCTCGCGTCAAGTCTCCCCTCGTGTATGCGAGTTTTGAGTCAGCATATACTGATCATATATTTTGACTGGCATACACGGTGCTCTCCATGATTATTGGCACCCCTTGTAAAGATTAGTTAAAAAAGGGTTAGAAAAAAGCTACCTTTTGGTGAAGAAGCATCATCTCTCACTAAAAAAAAAAAAGAAAAAATTCAACCTTTTAGTTGAAATACATTTATTTAGAGAAAAACAATTCCCTCATCAAGAAGTAATTATTTTCAACAAAAATGCATGTGCCACTATTATTGGGACCCCTGGAAATTATAGTGAACGCAATGTAACCGAAGCATTTTTCCAATTTAAATTGTACATTTCTGAATTGATTGGGGTGTGTAGGAATTTTCAAGCGGGTAATTCATGATGTCCTGATTAACTGGGGTACAAATGAGGTGACACAGAGGCCGAATTCTCTTAGTCATCCACCAGCATGGGAAAGATAAGAGAACACACAAACCAAATTAGGAAGAAGTACGTTGACCTTCATAAGTTAAGGAATGATTCTTTAAAAAAAAAAGCTACTTGTTTGAAAATGTCTATTTCTACTGTAAGGGCAATAATAATAATAACAATAATAATAAAGTGGACACCAGTTGGAACTGTTACAGACTTGCCTGGAAGAGGACCCAAGTTTATTTTGCTCCCACGTACAGTGAGGAGGAAAGTGAGAGGCAATAAAATCCTCAAACGTCACTGTTGGTGAGTGGAGTAAGTTCCCTATGGGTGGGTGGAGCACAGAGGACGGCAGGACAGAGATCAGGGTTCAACGGAGGCTTTATTGCCGCACTTTTCAGTAGACAATTCAAATAGCAATCAGAGACAGACACACACACTGTAGTCTCGTCCGGGGAAGCTCTCCCTCTGCCTCCTTAAATAGGGCGCAGTTACTGGGAAGACACACAAACACAGGTTAATTGCCGTCAGGTGTAGTGATTCTGCCACTCACCTTCCCTGACTCTGCCCTCCTGTCACAGACCGGCGCTTGACCATGCCCCCGCTGCCACATACCCCCACCACCCGACTCAGGCCGGGCGGCTGTCCGGCCTGCAGCCGACCCCCCCCCCCCCTTGACAGGAGAGGAAGTCCGCCACGAACATCTGCGCCCCTGGGCCTGTGGACCACCTTGAAATTGAAGGGTTGGAGTGCCAGATACCAACGGGTGATCCGCGCGTTGACATCTTTCATGCGGTGGAGCCACTGGAGGGGCGCGTGGTCCGAACAGAGGGTGAAAGGGCGCCCCAGCAGGTAGTAACGGAGGGCGAGGACCACCCACTTGATCGCTAGACATTCTTTTTCTATGGTGCTGTAGCGCCCCTCACGCACCGACAGCTTCCTGCTGATGTACAGGATGGGGCGGTCCTCCCCCTCCACCTCCTGGGCAACACCGCCCCCAGCCCTCTGTCCGACGCGTCAGTCTGCAACACAAAAGGGAGAGAAAAGTCAGGGGAGTGTAATAGTGGCCCCCCACACAGTGCAGCCTTTACCTCAGAGAAAGCCCGCTGGCACTGCTCCGTCCACTGGACCGGATCTGGTGCCCCCTTTTTAGTGAGATCAGTCAGCGGGCTGGTGACGTCTGAATAATTAGGTATAAACCTACGATAGTACCCAGCCAGCCCCAGGAACTGTCTCGCCCCCTTTTTGGTCTTGGGCCTCGGGCAGGCCGCAATTGCTGCTGTCTTGTTAATTTGGGGACGCACCTGCCCGTTGCCCAAGTGGAAGCACAGATACCGTACTTCCACCCGCCCAGTCGCACACTTCTTCGGGTTGGCAGTGAGACCCGCTCGCCTCAGCGACCTAAGGACGGCCCTCAGGTGTTGTAAGTGCCGCTGCCAGTCGTTACTATAAATGATTATATCATCCAAGTATGCGGCCGCATAGGTGGCGTGGGGGTGGAGGACCCTGTCCATCAGCTGCTGAAACGTAGCAGGCTCCCCAAACAGCCCAAAAGGAAGTGTGACGAATTGGTGCAAGCCGAACGGTGTGGAAAAGGCCGTTTTTTCCCGGGATAATGGAGTCAAGGGGATCTGCCAATATCCCTTCGTCAAATCCAGTGTCGAATAAAAGTGAGCCGTGCCTAGTCGATCGAGCAGCTCATCAATACGAGGCATTGGGTACGCGTCGAATTTAGACACCACGTTGACTTTTCTACAGTCAGTCCACACAGAACCGGACCGACCCGTCGGCCTTGGGTACCAAGACCACTGGGCTGCTCCAGTCACTGTGGGACTCCTCGACGATGCCCATTTCGAGCATGGTCTGAAGTTCTTCCCGAACCACCTTTTTTTTGTGTTCGGGTAGCCTGTAAGGGCGGCTACGCACTACCACCCCCGGGGGCGTCTCTATGTGGTGCTCTATGAGGTTAGTGCGACCAGGCAGGGGTGAGAACACATCCGAAAACTCGGTCTTCAACTGGGCGACCTCCGTGAGTTGGGTCGGGGAGAGGTGGTCTCCACAGGGGACCGGAGAGGTACGTGATGCCAATGTCCCTTTTTGAACCTCCGGCCCCAGCTCCGCCTTCTCCGGAACTACCGACACCAACGCCACGGGGACCTCCTCGTTCCAGAGTTTAAGCAGATTGAGGTGGTAAATCTGTAGCGCCCCACCCCTGTCCGTTCGCCTCACCTCATAGTCGACGTCCCCGACTCGCCGTGTGACCTCAAAGGGTCCTTGCCACTTGGCGATCAATTTGGAGCTCAACGTGGGCAACAGTACGAGTACTTTATCTCCCGGAGTGAACTCTTTAAGGCGCGTACCCTTGTTGTACAGGCGGGCTTCCCGTTCCTGGGCCTGCCGCAAATTCTCCTGAGTTAGGTGGGTGAGCGTGTGGAGTTTTGCGCGCAGGTCCATAACGTACTGAATTTCGTTTTTGCTTTGTGAAGGTCCCTCCTCCCAATTTTCCCGCAGCACATCTAGGATGCCGCGCGGCTTACGCCCATTTAATAATTCGAATGGGGAGAACCCCGTGGAGGCTTGGGGGACCTCTCGCACTGAGAACAGCAAGGGTTCGAGCCACTTATCCCAATTACGTGCGTCCTCACTCACGAATTTTTTAGTAATATTTTTGAGGGTGCGGTTGAACCGTTCTACTAAACCGTCCGTTTGTGGGTGATACACACTGGTGCGGATCGGCTTAATCCCCAACAAGCCATACAGTTCGTTCAGTGTACGTGACATAAACGAGGTGCCTTGATCACTCAGAATCTCTTTCGGGATTCCAACTCGGGAGATGACGCGGAAGAGTGCCTCCGCAATACTGCGTGCTGAGATATTGCGCAGAGGCACTGCTTCCGGGTATCGCGTTGCATAGTCCACCAGAACTAATATAAAGCGGTACCCTCGTGCTGACCGATCTAATGGCCCGACGAGATCCATCCCAATTCTCTCGAACGGGGTCTCGATTAACGGAAGAGGGCGCAAAGGCGCTTTTGGAATGGCCGCTGGATTTACTAACTGGCATTCGCGGCATGCCGTACACCACCTACGGACATCGCCGCGAATCCCCGGCCAATAGAATCGGGCCATTATTCGGGCTAGTGTTTTATCCTGCCCTAAGTGTCCAGCCATGGGATTAAAGTGACATTATATACCAATACCAATTCCTGGCGGCTCTTCGGAATTAACAGCTGTGTGACTCGCTCTTTAGTTTGAGTGTCCTGCGTCACTCGGTATAATCCATCCTTCATAACTGCGAAGTAGGGGAAGGATGGGGTGGTGTTCGGCTGGAGCGTTTGACCATCGATTACTCTCACTTGGTCAAACGCATGCCGCAGAGTCTCGTCTCGCGATTGTTCTAATGGGAAATCCGCGAGGGATTCCCCAATAGAGAGAGGAGGAGCCGGCGGCTCCTCACTCTGACGCGAAGATGACGTAGACGGCTCTGCGACAGCTGCTCCTGCCAAAGCGACACCGGGACCTCCCCCTGTCAAATGGCAGGACCCACTCTTTACTAGGCGCGTCATTAAACCCCGAAATCCCGGCCAATCAGTCCCCAAAATTAAAGAGTGGGTAAGTCGAGGATTAACCGCCGCCTTCACTATAGATTTTTCCCCTCTGAAAAATATGTGGACTGACACCAAAGGGTAGCTGTGAACATCCCCGTGCACACACAACACCTTCACCCCCTGTGCTCCCCCCAATGCCTCGTCTTGAACCAGGCTTTGGCGGATCGAGGTCTGATTGCAACCAGAATCCACCAACGCCTGGTATGTAGCCCCTTGGACACTCACCGGTATGCGATATGCTCCGGCCCGATCGAGGGCGGCCTCTGGCGCGTCGGGGATCCGTACCACCGCGCCCACTTCCATTGCCGTGCATTGTTGTTGCAGGTGGCCCGGCTCCCCGCAGCGCCAGCAAACCGGCCCGGGCTTTTCCTCTGCACCGGTGCTCTGGGGCTCACTCACCTGAGGGGGGAGAGACAGACACAGAAGGGAGAAATGGGAGGGCACCACGGGTGCGGCGGGCCGGCTGGGGTGGAGCCGGCCCCCGTCTCCGCGGTGGGGGAATGGGGCGAGGACGGGACACAGAAGGAAGGGGGGAGAGAGAGAGAGAGAAGAGAGGGGAGAAGAGGAGACACGCTGTCCTGCTGTTGGAACGCCATATGGTCCTCCGTCATATGGTCCTCCGTCAGCTTGATGGCCTGATCCAGTGACGCCGGGCGATGGCACTGGACCCACTCCGCTGCTCCTTCTGGAAGTCAGGCGATGAACTGTTCCAGTGCCACCAGGTCGATGATTCCCTCGGCGTTGCAGTTGTCGGCCCTCAGCCACTGCCGGCAGGCATCCCGGAGTTGCTGGCTAAACGCGAACGGCCGGCCGACCTCCTCCAGGTGCAGCGCGCGGAAGGGCTGCCGTTGCTGCTCCGGGGTGTGGCCCACACGTTGAAGGACGGCCCTGCGGAGGTCGGCATAGGCCAGCTGGCTGTCGGCGGGGAGCTGTAGTGTGGCCAGCTGCGCCTCACCCGTTAGCAGGGGAGGAGGCGCGCCACGCGCTGTTCCACCGGCCAACCCCACGCCTCTGCTGCCTGCTCAAACAGAGCGAGGAAGGCTTCGAGGTCATCGTGTGGACCCATCTTCGTTAGGGTGAGGTGGGGAGGGTCCGCGGCGGTGGTGATGGTGGTCCCCGCTGAAGCGAGCAGGTGCCGGAACGCCTGGCGATCTTCCTGCTGCACCAGCACCAGGGCTTCAAACCGTTGTTCCTGCTCCTTCCGGAGGGTGACCAGCGCCTGGTGCTGGCTCTGTTGGGCCGTGGCGAGGGCATGGATCAGGTCCTTGAAGGGGGAGGACTCCATGAGGCTGTTCTCTTCTGTGCTTGGTCCCGGGTTTCGGCACCACTGTTGCAATCGTTTAAGGTGGGTGGAGCACAGAAGCATGGCAGGCCAGAACTGAGTTCTCAAACTCTTTATTTTAGCTTTTCAGCTGTTATTTTACTACTCTCCCAGTCACACACACACACAAACGTTCTGGTTGGGTAGAGCTCTCCTCCTCTGCTCTCTCTCTCCTTTTTATAGGGCGTGGTCACTGGGGAAGACACACAAACACAGGTTAACTAACATCAGGGCCCTGTACTACGAAGCGGATTTTCTGGCTTACCAGGGTAACTTCGAGAGTAACTTGATCATGTGCAGCGTAACTTCCCGATTAACCCATACTACGAAAGTTGGCTATGTTCAAACCGAGGTATGCTGCCATGGCAATTTACGGTGCATCTCAAACCTGCTCGTCTCAGGTTATGTTCTTGGTTAACCCGAGGTTTCCGATTAACCACACCCTTTTTAAACACCACCTCTCCACCGACATTTCCTCTAGAGACAATGCCAGCGTACCTGGATGACCCGTGCGATATCGGAGCGCAGATTAGAGATGGGATTTATGGCTCTTTGATGGGATCCGCATCTTTGTGATCCGTTCTTTGAAAAGAGCCGTTCAAAAGACTGGCTCATTTGGCTCTTTTTAAATATTTATTCAGTTTTAAGAAGACAGCGTCTAAAGAAGCCAGATCCCTCTGCTTAGACAGTGACATCAATATTTCTGGACATACCTTTTATATAAAGCAACCTAGCCTTACATTATTGTAACCCCTAAACGCTCATAAATAACCATTAAAAAACAATGAGGGCTTCAATGAATGTCCATGCAGAACGGCTTTTCTGTAAAAAAAAAAAAAAAAAAGAACCCACTCAAGAACATAGTTATCAAGAATGCAAGAATATTTTATAGAAAAAACACTTGTTTTACAAAAATATTTAAGTCTGAGATACAAAATAGATACAACTACAGTAAATATAACACAAGAACTAGTTATCACACAAGAACATTTTAATAGAAAAAAAACAAACTTTCTATATTAAAAATATTGAAATTGTAACAAAAATAGATACAACTAAACAGTCAGATAAATAGATAAAGTTATAACAAGAACACAAGATTATTTTAATAGGAAAAAACAAACTATTAATGCAAAAAATATATTATTAGAAAAATAGATACAACTATGGGTTGAGATGGGTTGACGTCTTCGGCTGTCCTGCCGCCGGAACAGCCGCCAAATGATCCTCCGCAAACCCTTTTTACTAATCTTTACAAGAGGTGCCAGTAATTGTGGAGGGCGCTATAAGCACATGTAGCCACATATTCATCACTTAAAAATATGTTGCATATGACAAAATATATTTTATAAAGGCCAAATTGACTGTCCTATATCCCTGACATAGGCGAGATAAGTACTGCAGTGTTTCCCACAGACCAGGTAGCAATTTGTGGTGCTCCACTGTGCCGATGAGGGAATCGTGCGCGGTGGTGTCGTGGCGGTCGGTGGAGTCGGTCATTGGGGTGTATGCAAAGTGTTTACAGCGGGCGGTGTTCAAACACACAGTATTTTTCTTCAGAGTCACCTGCTGGGACTATTTTAAAGCTACAAGAAGCATTTGAGATTATTCAGTTCAATTAAGTTCTTTAAGAGAAGACAGCTAAAACAATTTTTACCAGAACCCTGCCTGGTTTCATACCTCGACCCAACTTTACATTACAGGGCAGGCCATTAGTTTGCTGGGCTTGATGTTGGTGGAAAACTTGTCTTTTAAATTTATGAAAATTACTCACCAAAATTGAAGTTAAAGTTTAGTTTTTACTTGAGATGCACCGATTGCATTTTTTTGGGCCGATTCCGATTTCCCATGAAGTGTGACCTGCCGATACCGATTTTGGCCGATTCCGATTTCATGTATTTCAAACCACTTCACAGCACACACAAAGACTATTTTATTTTTATCTTTTCTTTAATAGAACATTCTGCCAGATTTTCAGTAATAAATTTAACACCTCAAATGTTGAGAACAAACAAAAAGACATTGTTCTTTGTAAAATCTTTCTTCATGTTTGGTATTAACATATTAATTCCTGAAATAGGAAATTCACACAAACATTTTTTCTTTTCCCATCCAATATCTGGCACAAAAACAACTTCCCCCTCATATATTATTTGCCTACTGCTATGGAACACACTTTCATAAGCCTATTTAGATCTGAAAACTTATGCCTTATAGAACAACCCATTTCTTCATTCAGTATCAAAATACAAAAATAATTTCCAGTCATACTTATACCATAGCCATTCTATCATCTTTGTCAAATGTGTATTTGTAGAGTAATTTCCAATGGAATCAAGTGTAACCAAGGTCGTAAAACAAACAAAAAGACTTTTTTTTTCTTTCTCTCTTTGTACAAAATCTAACTAGATGTTTGGTAATAGGCTAACATATTAATTCCTGTAATGGGAAATTCACACAACCACAAACGTTTTCTTCTTTTCACATCCAATATCTGGCACAAAAAAAAAATTCACTCTATGTGGATATCCAAATATAGTGAATTTTGTTGTTGTTAACGGCACGCGCGCCGGAGCTCGTTAAGGCCTCTGCATGCTCTTGCGACAAGGCTTTCGCAGATAGCTTTTCGCAGACAGTTGTAATTTATCGTTGAGCGGGGAGTATAGACGTGTATAGGCGTGTGCGATGTTATTCACCGGCACAACGCAAGGGGGCGCGAAGTCGCTAGGAGTAGTTGGTGGGTGTGGAGTGTTTATCCTCCGGTTACTTATAATGACTAGAACTTTTTTTTTTTTTTATAATGACTAGAACTGGAGTCGTATAGATGTACGTACTTCCTCAATCAACCGCTTTTCATGCTGCTCCATCTTCGCTCGTGTTTTTAAAAATGCCGGTCGTGAAAACAAACCAAACCGGGAAAGTAGGGAAGCGGAAGTGCGTGTACAGCGGATGTAGAGTGGACCAATCAGAGCCCTCTTGTCTGCGACGCTGTCTGCGAGGCTTCTGCGGTGGTCACAATTTTTGGGAGGTGCGCGCAGAGCGTCTGCGAAGGGGGGGGCTATGCAGACACTGTCTGCGACGCTATCTGCGAGGACTGGGTTGTCAGCGTAAATTGGCCTTTAGGCGCGCAGGACTGACACTGTTCTGCGCAAGTGCAACACAGTCGCACTAGAAAGCATGTTCAAGCTGCCAGTGTAGCTGCAGTCTTTTTAGTTGCGAATTACGAGTATTTCCACTTTCATCTCTATGTGATACACAAGTTTTGATCGGCAGAAAATCGGCATATTTTAATTTTGACCGGCCGGTTGCCGGTCATGGCCGATCGCGTGAAAATCGGCCAATTCCGATCAGCAGCCGGTCAATCGGTGCATCTCTGGTTTTGACCTTAGTTTTTTGCCTTTTTGGTGGCAATCTTTCAATCATTCTTTAGTTGACATTCAAGGAATAAATTGCAAAAAACAAGCTGGAGGTTTTTATTTTAAATATTGAACTCAACACTTACCTCAACCAATACTAAAATGAAATAAATAGTATAATGTAACAACAAAATTAATAATAAAATATCATAATTTAGATGTAAGAAACCACTTAAGGTAACACCAAGGCATCTAACAATAATGAAAAAGCATTATCCTAATTGGTGCAAAGTCTGCATGCCCTATCAGAACATTTAATTCTGCGTGGCTTCCTGAATAAACAAAACAAAACTCCAGTGCCCTGTCGTAAGGGAAGTGATTGCTTAAGCGGGATAATGCAATAAGGCCGGTTCCGCGTCATGCTGCTAATGTATGCATCAAAATTGGTTTATAGCCTGACTCAGGGATGTCCGTTTCATGTAAGCCAAGAAGGCTATGATAAAGCTCATCCCGAGCACGACGTAGGCTACCTTTTGAAATAAGGGGTCGGAAGGCGAATCGGGAAGGCTGCGTTATTTTTAATTAGCCTAACAGGCCTACTTGCAGTCCGGGTATATGCGCACCGGCAGGCCTGTGGACACGCCTCTCTCTCTCTCTGTGTGCGCACGCGTGAATGAGAAGAGCGAGCACTGTGAATGAACGGAACGATACGCAACGGAATTTTTTTTTTTCAAAATCGCGAGTCTGATTGTGTGGCGCTAGGAATCCATTGTGTGGCGCTGCACCACACAATGGTCTATGTATGGGAAACCCTGTACTGTGTCTTACAAAAGCATTCATCCCCCTTGATGTTTGTCCTGTTTTGTCGCATTACAAGCTGAAATTAAAATGGATTTTTGGGGGGTTAGCACGACTTGATATATACAACATGCCTACCACTTTAAAGGTGCAAATTGGTTTTTATTTTTATTGTGACACAAACAAGAATTAAGATTAAAGAACAGAAATCTGGAGTGTGCATAGGTATTCACTCCCAAAGTCAATACTTTGTAGAGCCACCTTTTGCTGCAATTACAGCTGCAATTCTTTTGGGGTATGTCTCTATCAGTTTAGCACATCGAGCCACTGGGATTTTTGCCCATTCCTCAAGACAAAACTGCTCCAAATCCTTCATGTTAGATGGGTTGCTTTGGTGTCCAGCAATCTTCAAGTTATGCCACAGATTCTCAACTGGATTGAGGTCTGGGCTTTGACGAGGCTATTCCATCCATCCATTATCTGTAGCCACTTATCCTGTTCTACAGGATCGCAGACAAGCTGGAGCTTATCCCAGCTGACTATGGGTGAGAGGTGGGGTACACCCTGGACAAGTCACCAGGTTATCGCAGGGCTGACACAGAGACAAACAACCATTCACACCTACTGTCAATTTAGAGTCACCAATTAACCTAACCTGCATGTTTTTGGACTGTGGGGGAAACCGGAGCACCCGGAGGAAACCCACGCAGACATGAGAACATACAAACTCCACACAGAAAGGCCCTCGCCAGCTGCTGGGCTCAAACCCAGGACCTTCTTGCTGTGAGGCGACAGTGCTAACCACTATGCCATCATGCCACCCTAGGCTATTCCAAGACATTTAAATGTTTTCCTTTAAACCACTCTAGTATAGCTTTAGCAGTATGTTTAGGGTCCTTCACATTCCAGCAGGACAACCTTCATCCCAGTCTTAAACCTCTGGCCTACTCAAATAGGTTTTTCTCCAGAATTGTCCTGTAATTCATGCCATCCATCTTTCTTTCAATCCTGACCAACTTTCCTGTTCTTGCAGATGAAAAATGTCCCCACAGCATGATGCTGCCACCACCATGCTTCATTGTAGGAATGGTGTTCTCAGGGTGATGGGAAGTGTTGCGTTTATGCCACACATGACATTTCCCATGATGGCCAAAAAGTCCAATTTTTGTCTCATTTGACCAGAGAATCTTCTTTTATGTGCTTGGAGAGTTTGCTACATGCTGTTGGACAAACTCCAAACGTGTTTTCTTATTATTTTTTTTCCTTTAAGCAATGGCTTTTTTTTTCTGGCCACTTTTCCATAAAGGCCTGCTCTGTGGAGTGTATGGTTTAAAATGGTCCTATGGACACATACTCCCATCTCCACTGTGGATCTTTGCAGTTCCTGCAGAAATGCAAACTTCAGTGGTGTCTTTGTTGCATCTCTGATTAATGCCCTTGCCTGGTTTGTGAGTTTTGGTGGGCGGCCTTCTCTTGTCAGGTTTGTAGTGGTGCCATATTCTTTCCATTTTGCTAGAATGGATTTAATGGTGCTCTGTGGGGTAGTCAAAGTTTGGGATATTATTTTTTTTTTTTTTATAACCCAATCCTGATCTATACTTCTCCACAACTTTGTCTCTGACCTGTTTGGAGTGCTCCTTGGTTTTCATGTTGCTTCCTTAGTAGTGTTGCAGAGTCAGGGTCCTTCCAGAAAAGGCTGCGTTATACAGACATCATGTGACAGATTATGTGACACTTTGCAAACAGGTGGATCTTAATCAACTAATATGTGACTTATGAAATTAATTGGTTGGACCAGCTCTTATTTAGGGGTTCCATACAAAAGGGGGTGAATACCTATACACACTCCAGAGTTCTTTTTTTGCATCTTATTGTTTGTGTCCCAATTAAAAAAAAACAATTTGCACCTTTAAAGGTCATAGGCAATGGTCCAAGGTGAAACGTAGAATATCAACTTTATTGTCTAGAAGAACGACCGAAAAAGTGAATTCAATTTTCCTCGTGGTTTAATTTGCACCCTAAAATTGAATAAAGCTGTTAAAATATACTGTTTTGCCCAATTTCTGAAGGTTTGTTTACATCTCACTTATGCGCACTTTCACCACCAGGGGACCGTCGTTGTGACGTCAATTAAGCCAAACAGACTGGGAGCAGTTCTGTGTTTATCTGCGAACCGAGCACGCGTGTACAGACTTTGGTCATGAGAGGTTGTGTAAAATGTCTGATAGCGATTTTGAAGTAGGAACTCTCCAAATTGAATATCGAGAGGTGAAACCATATATGTACGAACCTATGGCCATTGCGAAGCAATCGGTGAATGTAGCTCACTGGTTTTGACCGTGCAGTCTCAGAATTGGACAGCGGCTCAGCCGACTCTGATCGCAGTGACCCCAGACCTCAACAAGATTCGCGCCCAAACGATTTATCCTGGTAGTTATGATAAATTCCTACTTTCGTCATAATACTAAATAAGAGCCCTTTTGAAGAATAATGAAACCACCCACCCTAGTGGATATAGGTCACGATTACTTGACAGTGCAACAGTAGGCCACATTAGCCTGCCATCCACGGCATTATACTATTTATAGCCTACTCTAAGTGAGGAAATATCCCTTTGTCTCATTTCCACAATGATTTGTAAAGGATCCCTCAGGATTCTTGACTTGTCAATTGCAAGCAAAAGTAAAAGTGTTTACCTCCAATCTTCTCCTTTTTGCTTGAGCGTTGCTGGTCCATTTCTTCTTTGACTGCTTGATTTTGTTTCACGTGCACAATCCACTCTCTCCGCCTCTTCTCCTCTTCCGGAAAAAAACAACCCTCTGGCTTCACGCGCACAATCTACTCTCTCCCCCTTGTCTCCTCTTCCGGGGAAAAAAACCCTCTGGCTTCACGCGCACAATCCACTCTCTCCTCCTCGTCTCCTCTTCCGGAAAAAAAGAACCTTCTGGGTTCACGCACACAATCCAATCTCTCCGCCTCTTCTTTTTCGGACAAAGCCAACCCTCTCGTTCCGCATCTTCTACTCTTTCGGAAAAAGCCAATCCACTCTCTCCATCTCTTCTCCTCTTCCGGGGGAAAAAAAACCCCTCTGGCTTCATGCGCACAATCCACTCTCTCTGCCTCGTCTCCTCTTCTGGAAAAAAAGAACCTTCTGGCTTCACACGCACAATCCACTCTCTCCGCCTCTTCTCCTTTTTCTGACAAAGCTAACCCTCTCGTTCCGCATCTTCTACTCTTTCGGAAAAAGCCAATCCACTCTCTCCGCCTCTTCTCCTTTTTCGGGAAAAGCCAACCCACTCGCTCCGCCTCTTCTCCTTTTTCGGAAAAAGCCAATCCCCTCTCTCTGCCTCTTCTCCTCTCTCGGTAAAAGGTAAAAACTTCTTCCTGAACTGGTCCCATTGTTACAGTTCACTGCACAACAATAAGGCATGGTTTTTCTTTGGAAATTCCTGAACACACGTCTGCACTCAAGCCGAACGGCAATGTAAGTCAATGGAAGTGGACTCAACTCAAGCAGTTTGTTTGGCTTAAATGACGTCACGCGCCGAGTGGTCACGAAAATAGCCGAACAGAAATTCGCCGCGATCTGCGCTAACTTATTTTAATTATTACTTAATAACAATACTTCTTGGGACCAGAAGAAAATTACAGAGGGTTTTTTAACATATATAAAGTTTCAAATGTGCATAAAATTAACTGTTATTAACTGTTATTAACTGTTGCCTATGAGCTTTAAAGTGGTAGGCATGTTGTGAAATCAAATGGTGTTAAGCCCCCAAAAATCCATTTTAATTCCAGCTTGTAATGTGACAAAACAGGACAAACATCAAGGGGGATGAATACTTTTGCAAGACACTTTGTTCAAATTGTTTGCAATTAACGGGTTAACAACAGTGGTTGAGAAACACTGGTCTAGAATTCCCCTTCACTGGAACTAAACCTATTCTAGCATGACAGTGCACCTGTGTACAAAGTGAGGTCCATAAAGACATGGCTTGCTAACATTGGTGTGGAAGAACTCCAGTGGCCTGTACAAAGTCCTGACCTCAACCCCACTGACCACCTTTGGGGTGAATTGGAATGCTGACTGCAAGCCAGGTCTTCTCACAAATGCTCTTGTGGCTGAATGGAGGCATCTCCACAGCCATGATCCAAAATCTAGTTCCCAGAAGAGTGGCGGATATTATAACAGGAAAGGAGTGACTAAATTTTTGAGAGCTCAACAAGCTCATATGACTGACTGGTCAGGTGGCAGCATACTTTTTGCAATGAGTGTATTTCCTGCTCAGTTTTATTAATTTTGTTTTATTTAATCAGGTGTGCTTTTTATTTTGTTTATTTTAGCTACTTACCCTTTTTGCACATTTGTGTTAACCTGTTTACCTTGCTATGCCTTTGGAAAGCACTATATAAATACATGTTGTTTTTCTGCTTTCTGTATGAAAACATGTTGGTGTGTGGCTTGGAATTGCCCCAGTTATGAATGTGTAGTTCATGCATGATGAAGGCATATGATTGTAATTGCACTGTGTATCTCTGATTTTAGGCCTCATATTCTTCAGAAAGGTCATTAGGATTTTGATCTTTTTGCAAATTCAGTTAGCTCTTTTCCAGTAAACAGTTGGAAAAAAAATTATTCAAAAACAATTTTTACACAATAAAACTTTGAAAATGACTAATAAATCTAACATTAACAGGGCTTGGAGCAAGAAAAATATTCACTGCAGCGAGAAGTGGAACTAAAGAGCCGCATGCTGGGCAGCCTTAATTCAGAATTTGATGTTGTTAAAAACCAACAGAAACACCTGTTGGAACAGCAGCAAACAATGTTGGAGAGGATCCATGCAGTGGAGTGTGGTAAACTCAAGAACAAGGTCAGAATATAATCTTGTAACATAATCCTTTATCTTTTTCTAAGTACAGTTTCATTAAAAATTTTGTGCACTTGCATAGCATGTCACTATTAAATATTTATCTGTTCCACATCAATTAAATATTGGGTCAATCCATGTGAAATCACCAGAGGCCTCGCCACTGACCATCTCAGATTTGCTTCATACTTTCTAGAAATATTGTCATTGTGCCCAATAAATTGGGTACAAAATTTTAGGCTTGTACGTTCATTAGTTTCTGAGATATACGGGCTTTAAAAAAGGGGCATGGCCCCAATTTCACTGTTAAAACGTGTGCCACAGAAAACGGACCTAACTTCCATAAGTCATTACTTTTAAACAATTCATTCAAGATGCATGAAATTTTCAAGGATTGTTCTTCAATGCCAGACGTCTTTAAATACTAAAATAAAGTTCACAATTCAATATTTGCTAAGTTATGGCTTGCTGAAAATCATAAATGTCTTCTATCATGCTTTGGAGCAACTTTGACCCCCCCATATCTCCACATTAAAGCACACCAGATCTTTCAAATTTTCTTATTTATCTCATCTCATGTTATAGTACTCTTTAGGCAACTAGGTATGTGTTCAAAAGAAATCAAACTTTCTGTTTTATTAGGCTTTAAAAATAAAAAAACCCCACACTTTACACCTATAATTCAAATGTATATTGCAAATGTATGACAAGGTCTACCATAAAAACAATTGTACCACTGGAAAGAGCTTGTTTTTGATTGATTGATTGATTGATTGATTGATTGATTGATTGATTGATTGATTACTTTATTCTGAACAATAAAGAAGAAAGATATAAAAATTTAAATAAAAAATACAATAATCAAAACATCATAAACAGAATAGCGTAGCCACAAGGCAATAACATAACAATGTTCAGAAAGGATTAGGAAGAAGTAATAACTTATCCAATCCTAACCCTCTATACCACCGCTAATCAAATGTCACTTTCCACCATAATAATAAACTATATATACAAAAGAAAACAAAAGCAATAAACAAAAAAGAAAACATACCAAAACATACCGACATGGTATAATATCGACCAAATCAAATCATATATACAGATACTTATGTTATGCATATATACACACATACAATACATATATACAGTACATACATATACACATACCTATAACTATACACTAAATACAAGAAGACCAGTCACAGACTTGCTCTCAATTTCATCATCACCTATATAGTCTGCCTGTCCTCATTCTCATATATTTTTATTAGCATGTTTTTATATAATTTTTAAACAGTTTTATGTTGGTCCTATTTTTGAGTTCATTTTCCAGACCATTCCACAATTTCACCCCACAGACTGTTATGCACATATTTTTCATAGTTGTTCTAACATTTACTCTCTTAAAATTCATTTCCCCTCTCAGGTTATACCCACCCTGCCTTTCCATAAACGTATTTTGTACCTCACCCGGAAGAAGGTTATGTCTTGCTTTATACATAATTTGTGCAGTCTTGCGTTTAACCAGATCAGTGAATTTCAGAGTGTGTGCTTTTACGAATAATGCGTTTGTATGCTCAAGATATCCCGTATTATTGACAATTCTTATTGCTCTTTTTTGTAATGTGCATAACGGCTGCAGGTTAGATTTGTAGGTATTACCCCATATCTCCACACAGTAGCTCAGATATGGAAGTATGAGTGCATTATACAGAGTATGTAGTGATTTATAGTCCAGAATGTGTCTTGATTTCCCCAAAATTGCAGTAATCTTGGCTATTTTTGCTTTAACATGATTAATATGCGGTTTCCAGCAGACTTTATGATCAACAATCACACCCAGAAATTTTATTTCATACACTCTTTCTATGGTTATGTTGTCAATTTTCAGTTCAACTTGAGGGTTCGACTTATATTTTCCAAATAACATAATCTTTGTTTTACTCAAATTCAATGACAATTTGTTTACGTTAAACCACCTTTTTAGTTTATTCATTTCGGTTGTGATTGTTTCCATAAGCTGCTGTGCATTGTCCCCGGCGCAAAAGATGTTTGTATCATCAGCAAATAATATGCATTTCATTATACTTGATCCATTACATAAATCATTAATGTACAATATAAACAGTTTAGGACCTAAGACAGACCCTTGCGGTACTCCACATGTTATGGGCAAATACTCAGATGTGTGATCTCCAATTTTTACAAATTGTTGCCTGTTACTTAAGTAGCTCCTCACCCAGTCCAAACCAACCCCTCTGATACCATACCTCTCTAATTTTTTGAATAGAATGTCGTGATTTATTGTATCTCATGCTTTCTTTACATCTATGAAAATTCCCATAACATGTTTTTTATTGTCTATACCATTTGTGATTTTCTCGATAAGTTCCATTAATGCCAGGGTTGTTGATCTGTCTTTCCGGAATCCGTATTGACTGTCAGCTAAAAGTTTATATTTTTCAATGAAGTTGTCTAGTTTTGCTGTGAACAGTTTTTCAAGGATCTTGGAGAACTGAGAGAGTAAAGAAACTGGCCTGTAATTTGTGTAATGGTGTCTATCTCCACATTTATATAAAGGTATAACTTTTAGCTATTTTCATGTTGTTTGGAAATTTACCAGATTGAAAAGACATATTACATATGTGAGTAAATGGTTCTGCAATTTCTTCAATAACTTTTTTTTATTAAACTCATATCAATATCATTCCAGTCAGTGGAGGTTTTACTTTCACTTCTCCTTACAATGTCTATGACCTCTTTTATGCCAACTGCACCAAGGAATATAGATTTAGGATTTCTCTCCCATCGAGCAGCCTCCGCCCCTCCAGGTGTGTCTGTATCTTGAATCTTTTCTGCCAAATCTGATCCCACATTTACAAAGAATCTATTAAAACCATTTACCACTTCCTCCATATTATTTATTGATCTGTCATTCTCAATATAATGATCAGGGTAGCTTGTGTTTTTGTTTTTAGCTCTATTCCTAATAATACTATTCAGTACATTCCATAGCCCCTTCATATTATTTTTATTACTATCTAATAATTTATTATAATATTCCTTCTTACATGTCCTCATAATGCTGGTTAATTTATTCTTGTATTTTTTATATTTAATTTCTGCCTCCAAAGTTCTTTTTTTTATGAATTGTCTATACAGCGTGTTCTTTTTTTTTTTTTTTTACAGGCATTTTTTAATCCTTTGGTGATCCATGGACCATTTGCTTGTTTTTGTCCATCATTGTATTTCCTTACAGGACAGGTTTTATCATATAGTGTTTTAAAGATATTTAGGAATCCACTGTATGCTTTGTCAATATCTTCTTCCTCATATACGACTCTCCAGTTCTGTTTAAGTAATTCACTCTTAAGTATCCTTATGTTTTCTTCGGTTCTTATCCGTTTGTATTTCAGCTGATTCATATCCTTAGGTTTCCAGTAATTACAGTGATAGACAATAAATACAGGCAAATGGTCACTGATGTCATTATATAAAAGCCCACTTTCTGTATTATTTTCCATACTGTTTGTAAATATATTATTTATTAATGTTTTGATTAGCAAATGCACAAAATATGAAGTTGGTACCCTAAACCAAACTATAAATATTAAGGTATCAAGTACGGCATGTTTTACGATAGACGGAAATGCTGTTTTAAGGCATATTACAATATAATTACAAATCTACAGTGTAGGAAAAAGTAACCTTAAAAATACTTTATTTGAAGAGCTTAAACAGTGTATTGATTAGCTTTTCCACATCAGATGGAAGTTTATACTGCCTGCCAGTTGATGTAAGTGGGGCATTAATGTTTTTCATGACATGCACCAGAGGGACCCAACAGTTATCCTCTCTCCTGGGCCAGCTGTGAATCTGAGGCCCTGTCCACACGGCAACAGATTCAGGTGAATCCGATACAATTGTTTATCGTTTCGGCCTGGCGTCCACACGGCACCGGCGTTTTGGGTGCCCCAAAACGCAATCTTTTGAGAACGGGTTCCAGAGTGGAAAGATCTGGCAACGTTGCCGTTGCGAAGTCGTCTGGATGAGTAGAACGGATTTGTTTACGATGACGTCACAACCATATGACTGTGAGTGCTTCACGCCGGGTAGAAGTGTAATGAACTCGATGCGAGTTGTCAACAAATCCTATAACTTGGTTCATGAAACGCGATTATAAAATATTTTCACTGTGAATATTTATTGTGTAATGGTGCAAAGTGAGAGAGAGAGAGAATAGCCCTTAGGGCAGAGTCAATCCTGCCAGCAAAAATAGGGAAAAAAAGGAGCGATCTCACCTCTTCAGATGTTGGTTTAAGTCCTACAATATATTCCTCAAAAAGGGCGTAGAAGAACAAATTAATCCATCAACGTGTAGCATTCAATTTATTCCGGACCATTAAAGACGCCGCCTTCCGCGTAGAATCATACGTCATCCTCGCCGCCATATTGGATGGGTCAAAGCGGAGAATAAAGATGCCTCATTCATGTGCTGCGTTTAACTGTACCAACAGGTTTACCGTCCAAACGAGCTCACATGGGATTACCTTTCACAGGTGAGACTGGAAAAATACTTTTCATTGTATTTGGTCATTATGATGTAATTTTACGAACAGATTTTTCTGACTTTGTGGCTAATATGAAGTCTCGCGCATAATAGTTTATGCGCATGCGTCCTTACTTCTATTGTTCTAGTGTCTCCGAAGGGACCGTCTTACAGTGCCCCTAGAGGTGTGGCATGTGTATTGCATCATTTTCAGCAAGCGTTGCGTTGCCATATGGACCTGATATTTTACTGATCGTTGCCCATTTGGACGCGATATTTTTTTAAATAACATCTCGTTGCCGTTGTCGTGTGGATGTAGCCTGAGAGGGACCATGAGGATGTATAAATGTTACTTGTACATCTTGTTCCTCCTCTGATAATGCACGAATGTTGCCTATCCACCACTGTCTGTCATACAAACATACAACATATTTACCAGGAATTGTATCTGCCAGAGAGACTGCTGATTTAACAGGGGTTTTATGCATTACTTGTGGCCGATTCCCACTCGTATCCACAATGAAGCTAGGACCACCTGACACCCTGCTGACTTACAGCTGGTTGGACATGATTGGAATGAATGAGTGGTTTTCTCCTGTTCCAGGAATAGTAGCTGACCTTGAAAATCTTGTCTCCAATGCTTTTCCACTCTCCATAACTTCCCCTGTACCAACCCAGATGAAATGGATGTTCTTGATCTGTTTTTCTGCCCACAAAAACAGATCAGATGGGGTTAGTATGTGATCACTCGTGACTGCCTGTAAGCTAGCTTGAGCTGTTGACCGCTTTACAGTGCCTCCAATACCATCACAGGGTGATTTACCATGAGAAGTGGCAAAGAAATGCCATTCTGCCAAAAGTCCAAAATCGTCTGCAAGCTTTGTTAGATTTGTGAAATTTTTATAGTTTTTGTATTGGGCTGCTGATCCGTCACTGAAGTAAATGACCTTTTTCAGCTGGGGATGTAAATGGCATACATATGGTAAAACGTTTTGTAAGAATGCATGCACGGCCACTGTATCATGCTTAAGGCAGTCACTCATTATGCAGCTAGAGATGCATTTCGTTACTTTTGTACCATCTTCATTCTTTGCTCTAATGTACACTGCAAATGGATGAAGAGTGCATTGGCTGTTGTCCCAGTGGTATCCCTGGGCAGAATCCTGTACACAGAATGAAGTTTTCGGCAAAATCCAAAAGCATAATGCATTCATCCTTTGACAGATTTTCCTTCAAATTCTTCAAATATCCACTCTGGTGTTTGGCAATGAAATGATGTTCTGCTAGTTTGTCTGCTTTTTCAGTTAGAGTTTCAATAAAACAGCATTTCCATCTGTCTTAAAACATGCCATACTTGATACCTTAATATTTATAGTTTGGTTTAGGGTACCAACTTCATATTTTGTGCATTTGCTAATCAAAACAAGCTCTTTCCAGTGGTATAATTGTTTTTATGGTAGACCTTGTCATACGTTTGTAATATGCATTTGAATTATAGGCACAAAATTTATTTATTTTTTATTTTTAAAGCCTAATAAATCAGAAAGTTTGATATTTCTTTTGAACACATACCTAGTTGCCTAAAGAGTACTATAACGAGTAATAAATAAGAAAATTTGAAAGATCTGGTGTGCTTTAATGTGGAGATAAGGCCTTTTAGACACTCTGAGGCAGTTTGGTAAACCTTTACATTTTTAAGTATTTCATCTAACTAAAACCATCTATGCAAAAGTGGCACATATGGTTATATTCTAGACGACATCAGCAATAATGAAATGAGAGCAACATGAATGTAATGAAAAAAAGTTTTATTAAAATTCAGTGCAAAGACAACTAGACAAAACTCTATTTTCAAAGGTGTTCAAACCTTGTAAAAATACACAGTATAAATATATCTGAGCGGGGCTTTCAAAGTTTGAACATTGTAAACATAGGTCTTGGCTACATAATAGTAACAAGAGCATTTAGAAATTGTATGTAGTTTCAATACAAATTGTAAAACAGGCCCTGTCCACACGGCAACGGATTCAGGTGACTCCGATACAATTGCTTATCGTTTAGGCCTGGCGTCCACACGGCACCGGCGTTTTGGGTGCCCAAAACGCAATCTTTTTGAGAACGGGTTCCAGAGTGGAAAGATCTGGCAAGGTTGCCGTTGTGAAGTCGTCTGGATGAGTAGAATGGATTTGTTTACGATGACGTCACAACCACATGACTGTGAGTGCTTCACGCCGGGTAGAAGTGTAACGAACTCGATGCGAGTTGTCAACAAATCCTATAACTTGGTTCATGAAACGCGCTTACAAAATATTTTCACTGTGAATATTTATTGTGTAATGGTGCAAAGTGAGAGAGAGAGAGAGAGAGAGAGAGACTCTGCCCTTAGGGCAGAGTCAATCCCGCCAGCAAAAATAGGGAAAAAAAGGAGTGATCTCACCTCTTCAGATGTTGGTTTAAGTCCGACAATACATTCCTCAAAAAGGGCGTAGAAGAGCAAATTAATCCATCAATGTGTAGCATTCAATTTATTCCGGACCATTAAAGACGCCGCCTTTCGCGTAGAATCATACGTCATCCTCGCCACCATATTGGATAGGTCAAAGCGGAGAATAAAGATTCATGTGCTGCGTTTAACTGTACCAACAGGTTTACCGTCCAAACGAGATCACATGGGATTACCTTTCACAGGTGAGAAACAACAAATTAATCCATCAACGTGTAGCATTCAATTTATTCCGGACCATTAAAAACGCCGCCTTCCGCGTAGAATCATACGTCATCCTCGCCGCCATATTGGATAGGTCAGAGCGGAGAATAAAGATTCATGTGCTGCGTTTAACTGTACCAACAGGTTTGCCGTCCAAACGAGATCACATGGGATTACCTTTCACAGGTGAGACTGGAAAAATACTTTTCATTGTATTTGGTCATTATAATGTAATTTTACGAACAGATTTTCCTGACTTTGTGGCTAATATGAAGTCTTGCGCATAATAGTTTATGCGCATGCGTCCTTACTTCTTCTATTGTTCTGGTGTCTCCGAAGGGACCGTCTTACAGCGCCCCTAGAGGTGTGGCATGTGTATTGCATCGTTTTCAGCAAGCGTTGCGTTGCCATATGGACCTGATAACAGACAACCATTCACATTCACACCTACAGTCAATTTAGAGTCACCAGTTAACCTAACCTGCATGTCTTTGGACTGTGGGGGAAACCGGAGCACCCGGAGGAAACCCACGCGGACACGGGGAGAACATGCAAACTCCGCACAGAAAGGCCCTCGCTGGCCACGGGGCTCGAACCCGGACCTTCTTGCTGTGAGGTGACAGCGCTAACCACTACACCACTGTGCCGCCTCTATTTTAAAACTTATATATTTGAAAACTAGAAGATTCAAGGTTTCTTATGATGTTACTCATGTGTTTCTAGAACCAAAACTCACGGAGAACCTAACGTTTGTTTGGGACAGTTCAAAACGTACCCCCCGAGGGGTACTGGGCTCCACAGTGTTAATGATTTTCAGCAAGCCATAACTTGGCAAATATTGAACTGTGAACTTTCTATTTCAGTATTTAAAGGTGTCTGGCATTGAAGAACAATCCTTGAAAATTTCATGTATCTTGCATGAATAGTTTAAAAGTAATGACTTCTGGAAGTTAGGTCCATTTTCTGTAGCACGCGTTTCAACAGTAAAATTGGGGCCATGCCCCTTTTTTAAAGCCCCTATATCTCAGAAACTAATGAAGGTACAAGCCTAAAATTTTGTACCCAATTTATTGGGCACACTGACAATATTTCTAGAAAGTATGAAGATGGTCAGTCACTACGTTTACATGCACGTCCAAATCGAGCTGCTGTTGGTAATCGAGCAAAGGGTCCCAGCAGGGGTGCCAGAGAAATCCAATCCTACATGCACAAGTGAAATCGGGCTATTGTGCAAGGTGCATTGTGCACCCGAGCCACACGTGGCGCTACACGCCCCATCGTGTTGGTACACTTCCGGTTGTCGTCATGAAGAAGAGCTTAATAGTGTTGCCAGATACTGCTGACGTTTTCCAGCCCAAAACATGTTCAAATCAGCTAAAATGCACTTAAAACCCCCAATCTGGCAACACTAGCAGTTCCGTGCTCAAGCTGTTCGGCTTGCTCTAACAGACTATGGCTACAAACTGTCCGGCGCAGACCACTGTTTTGTAAGACAACTTATGTTGCACAATAATATTTTTCTAAAGTCCATTTTTTGCTTACAAAAAAATATATATTTTTTTGCTTACAATTTAACTTATGTCTTAATAAACACAAAAAGTTCAATTGTTTTGTTTTTATTGACATTCTTCAGATGTTGGACATATATATATATATATATATATATATATATATATATATATATATATATATGTATATATATATATATATATATATATATATATATATATATATATACACACAAATACAATGACTTGTTTATGTACACAATTCACAGCTATGCAACAGCTGTACAGATGTATTTGGTGATACAGTAAGTGAGCTAAATTTTAACAGTGCAAACAATGCCACAAAAAGAAAAGATTCATGCCGTTGTCATGATTCGTTGTCATGCCGACCGAAGCTGTTGTGTTTCCCGCTTGTGGTCTCGTCACTCGTCACTTCCGGAAGTAGCTCGACAAGTAGCTCGATAGGGTATACATGCACAACGTAGCTCGGCAGAAATCGCATAAACTAGGTCGTGTAGCTCGAGTCCGAGAAATCAAGTTCGGTTCAATTTCAGCCGAATTAAGGTGTATACATGGCATTTTGAACTTCGATTTCAGTCGAGCAACGGCAGAAATTCGATTCTCTCTATGTGCATGTAAACGTAGTGACTGATGGTCAGTGGCGAACATTTTTCTAAATCTGGTGATTTGGGGCTGAATTACCCTATTATGTTACTCAGAAGACTACTGTTCAGAAGGGTTAGGCACTTCTTTTCAAGCTTTTCTTTGTTTTAGGTTTCTACAGATGAATACCCAACCAAAATATAATGTCAAGATTACAGGTGTCAAACTCAAGGCCCTCAAGCAAAATACAGCATTCTGCACAAAATACAATTGGATAATATTGAAATGGCCAGTAACATAGTACTATTCAACATTATCTAGAATTCACAGCAGACCCACAGCAACCACCACTGTACAGTGACCATGGGCTCACACTTCATAGTGCTGAAATGATAATTGATGCCTATCTGCTGTGTTTGATCAGATCTTCATATTAAAAATGTATTGGGTGTTGACTCCAGATCCTGAAATTTTATTACCCAGTGTAGTACTGATGTGTTGTAGTGATTGTAGTACTTAAACAAATCAATAATAAATGGGGAATAAAAGGGGGCAGTCTGTTTTCCCAAAGTGTAAAACACAGTAAAATACACTATCAAAATACTCAATCAGAATAAATTTTTAAATGAGATTAAGTGCAACTTAAGTTGTGCTGGGCATTGAATGATGTTTGAGTCAAAATATTAAAATAATAAAAAAAAGTAAATGCAGCAATAAATATATAGATTCAATATACCATAAAACAATTTAGTAAGTTGTACTGCAAAAATATGAGTTCATCAAACTTATTTTCACAATATCATTGTTCCATTTCAGTTTGTTTTTATGTGATAACAGGATTTATTTCAAAGTGGCTTTTTTAAAGTCTATTTTTTTTATAATGACACTTTCATTTTATCATGAAACTTTTTTCCCCATAATGAAACTTTTTTTTTTTTTTTTTGCTTCCTGATGCCAGATTTATTTCATAATGACTCTTATTTCATTTAGTTGTAATCTGTCAGTCAACACCACCATGGCTGAACCTATTCAGTGATTGGCAAATACCTTGTTATTAACTATTTTTGCCTAGTGTGCAGTACATTTGTAGGATGGAACTGCCTGCTCGCAAAGTTGTCCTGGCTTTCAGGCAGATGTAACCACATTGAAGACCTCAGTGTGCTCAGAAATGTGAGGCTTTCTTCAGCTAATCAAATTGATAGACATAAAATAACATCAGCCGTCAAATTGATCTGCACTGAAGATTTATTAGAAATGCTTGGGAATAGGCGTGACAGTGTTTCCCCTAAATGTACTGTTATTTATTTATTTGGTGGGGGTGAAGGGGTGTTAGATGAGGATGATCACCTGCAGGACCGCTCCCTGCAGCTCCTATTACAGAGCATTTGGACCTGAATAAACAGTTGAAAGAGTCATATTTAAGTCTTCACATTTAGATAGTGAAAAAGAAAAGGAAACCCAGTGGGTGCAACTGCAAGATCGAGCAAGGTTAGATGACATGCCATTTTTCTGGACAGATAACTAAATAATTCTAGCTAGCACTTAGCTATCTTAGCCTTAGAATGCATGCGCTCGACTCCATAAGTGGTGAGCATGGCATTATTGGGGCCTTTCACATGATGTCACCATTACTGCGGATTTGTTTCTCCAGCCAAGCTTTGTGTTTGACGATGACCAGCACAAGTGTATGCAAGTGATTGTAAGCCCGATTCTGTGCATCTACAGATAAACTTGTAGAAGTTACATCTAAAAGAACAGTGCCAGAGACCTGTAGTGTTTTGGATGCAAAAACAGATGTGGAGATGAACCTGGTTTAACTTTTCACCGCTTCCCAGTGAACCCAGAAAAACAAGAAAAATGGTGAGCTGCAGTTAAACAGGAAGACTGGATGATGAAGCATCCCCGTGTGTGTGAAGAACATTTTATATCAGGTTAGAATGAAAGCTCTGTGCAGCGTTAAAACGTATATCTGGATGTAGGCTATGGACGCAATATGTTTATTCCTAATGCTTGGCGAGACTAGCAGCAGGTTTGTTATGTACTGATAATGTAGACAAGGCTTAACACCATAAAATTTTCTAGATCTATGTTCTGGCTTGTTTATTACTAGTAGAAGTTCATGTTTGAGCTTACCTTTGTCATAAAGGTATTTTTCTTTATTGGGAATATCCCATAGCATTCCGGCATGCACGAAACCTGCCCCAAAATATTGGTAGGCATCTGTACTTTTGTAAGCCTTTAGCCTCTCTCTGGTGTATTTAGAAGTCCCAACTACTAAATAGTTCAGGATGTTGTAGTGTCCCAAATCCAGTAGCTGATTTGCCGTACACTTTTCAAGTGGAATAAATATATTTGTGGGTAAGTTAAGAAGAAGCAGCTTTCATTTTTGTCACATGTACACTCAACCACAATGAAATTTCTCCTCTGCATTTCATCCATCTGAAGCTGTGAACATGTGCACACACAGACACAGAGACAAAAAGAGGGGGAGAGAACACAGTGAGCAGAATAAATAAATACATTTGTGGGTAAATTACATGGAATTATGATGCATGCATATTTCAGCATTTGGATGTAACGTGATCTGCTGGTATAATCAAAATTTTTAATCAACACGATGTTTTCCACACATCACCATCTTGGTGTGATGCAGTTCTATAGTTATGCTGATTCGTTAAAGCTCCTTGCATTTAAAAAAAAAAAAAGCTCCTCACCTTCGCCTATTTCTGTAGGACCATACTGTTTGCATGTCAAAATGATCATGTCTCATCTGCATCATATTGTTCTTGAGAGACATACAGAGGTGCTTGAAAGTTTGTGAACCCTTTAAAATTTTTCTATATTTCTGCATAACTATGACTTAAAACATCATCAGATTTTCACACAAGCCCCAAAAGTAGATAAAGAGAACCCAGTTAAACAAATGAGGCAAAAATATTATACTTGGTCATTTATTTATTGAGGAAAATGATCTGATATTACATATCTTTGAGTGGCAAAAGTATGTGAACCTCAAGGATTAGCAGTTAATTTGAAGGTGAAATTAGAGTCAGGTTTTTTTTTTTTGATCAATGGGATGACAATCAGGTGTGAGTGGGCACCCTGTTTTATTTAAAGAACAGGGATCTATCAAAGTCTGATCTTCACAACACATGTTTGTGGGAGTGTGTCATGGCACGAACAAAGAAGATTTCTGAGGATCTCAGAAAAAGCATTGTTGATGCTCTTCAGGCTGGAAAAGGTTAGAAAACCATCTCTAAAGAGTTTGGATTCCACCAATCCACAGTCAGACAGATTGTGTACAAATAGAGTAAATTCAAGACCATTGTTACCCTCCCCAGGAGTGGTCGACCAACAAAGATCACTCCAAGAGCAAGGCGTGTAATAGTCGGCGAGGTCACAAAGAACCCCAGGGTAACTTTTAAGCAACTGAAGGCTTTTCTCACATTGGCTAATGTTAATGTTCATGAGTCCACCATCAGGAGAACACTGAACAATAATGGTGTGCATGGCAGGGTTGCAAGGAGAAAGCCACTGCTCTCCAAAAGAACATTGCTGCTCGTCTTCAGTTTGCTAAAGATCACATGAACAAGCCAGAAGGCTATTGGAAAAATGTTTTGTGGATGGATGAGACCAAAATAGAACTTTTTGGTTTAAATGAGAAGCGTTATGTTTGGAGAAAGGAAAACACTGCATTCCAGCATAAGAACCTTATCCCATCTGTGAAACATGGTGGTGGTAGTATCATGGTTTGGGCCTGTTTTGCTGCATCTGGGCCAGGACGGCTTGCCATCATTGATGGAACAATGAATTCTGAATTATACCAGCGAATTCTAAAGGAAAAGGTCAGGACATCTGTCCATGAATTGAATCTCAAGAGAAGGTGGGCCAACAGCCCTAAGCACACAAGTTGTTCTACCAAAGAATGGTTAAAGAAGAATAAAGCTTATGTTTTGGAATGGCCAAGTCAAAGTCCTGACCTTGATCCAATCGAAATGTTGTGGAAAGACCTGAAGCGAGCAGTTCATGTGAGGAAACCCACCAACATCCCAGAGTTGAAGCTGTTCTGTATGGAGGAATGGGCTAAAATTCCTCCAAGCCGGTGTGCAGGACTGATCAACAGTTACCGGAAATGTTTAGTTGCAGTTATTGCTGCACAAGGGGGTCACACCAGATACTGAAAGCAAAGGTTCACATACTTTTGCCACTCACAGATATGTAATATTGGATCATTTTCCTCAATAAATAAATGACCAAGTATAATATTTTTGTCTCATTTGTTTAACTGGGTTCTCTTTATCTATGTTTAGGACTTGTGTGAAAATCTGATGATGTTTTAGGTCATATTTATGTAGAAATATAGAAAATTCTAAAGGGTTCACAAACTTTCAAACACCTTTGTAGGAAAATGCCACGCACAATAAAAAAAAAAAAAAATTGAAAATTTCAGCTGACTTGGCAGTCAACACCTTTTAAACCTGACAAGAAACAGGCTATATAATGATTGGCATTTGGTGTGCTGTCGCTTTGGCCTGAGTGTGTGAGCAAACAATGATGATCTCTGACCCTGCTCCACTGGTGCTGACTGACAAACTATAACAAGATGACATAAGTGTTGTTATGAAATATTGTGTCATTGTGAAATAAGTCTCATGAAATGAAAAAGCATATTAAAGTAAATTGCGACAAAATGTTATGTTGTGAAAATTACTGTGATGAAATATTTCATAATCAATTCAGTATTTATTTGAATTTTTTTTCGCAATATATTAATTCCTTTATATACTGATTGCTGCATTTAATAATGGTCTTTTAGATCATTTTTACATTATTCTTATCATATGAGCATTTATTTTATTTAATTTTAATAGCATTCATTACTGGGTAGCACAGTTTTGTGCTTCTGGGTTTTTCAGTTTACTATAATTATGTCCTGCTCAAGCAACATGCAGAATCAAATCATGTGGCAAGGAGCGAGGCATCTTCACGCATTGCACTCATTCTCAATTGGATGGTTTATGATTTTATACTTTAAAATTCACAGAGGGAAAATAAAGAACTGAAACTAATGAAAGTTTTGGAATCAAACAGTTTTTCATATTTTAGAAGGGAAAAAGTACATCATCCTATTCTATTTCCAGAGTCTAGTTTATTAATTACTTGAATAGATATGTTTAAAAAAAATCAAAAGCCTTAGTTTATATTCCCTCCAAAGCTTTTCAAAAATGTTGACCTGGCCCAGCAGAATAAAGGTTTGATACCCTGGTCTCGATATTAATTTTTTTTTTAACAGTTATGAAATGACTGAGCTTTTAATTGAACATCTGAAATGTCTTTTCCCTTTAGTGTAGTGTTACGTATTACATAATCTTTGCTTTATATATACCAATGCAGTAGTTGCAAAGTAAGTAACACCCCCCGGCAAAATTCTCTGTAGGTGGATAAATTGAGGAGTGACCTCGATGAGGCTCAGCTTCTTGAGAAACAGCTGAGACATAAGTTGGAGTTGCAGTCTCAAACTTTAACCAACAAAACTGAGGAGCTTCGCAAAATCTCAGAACATGCCCATGAAACTACGTCTTCAGAGATGTTGGAGCTACAAATCCAGAAGTTGGACCTGGAATCATGTATGGTAAAGTATTTTTATTTTATTTTTTTTTAATCTTGCATATTTTAGTAAGTGTTTTTATACATCACTTTACTGAATGTAAATTGAATAATTCTTGAAAATTCAATGCATGTAAAGAAAGATTATAATTTATAGAGACAGAGAAAATATGGCTACATTAGCCATATTTCAATGAGTATAATAATAATGATGCATTGTACTTATTATGCGTTTTTCTAGACTCCGGGTACTACAGGATTAAAAAGTAAAAAACAAAGCAAGAATATCAAAGTATAAAAAGAATGTATATTAGTTACAATATATATTGTAACTAGAATATATTAGTTAATAATATTAATATAATTAAGATATAATAAAGTAATAATAAAGCAATATAATTACTTAATATATTAAGTTATATTAGAAAAGAATATATATTAGTTGACCCACATCAAAGGAATAGCACATAACATGACAGATGATGGTAGTAACAGCAATCAGAGCAGACTAACTGCTGATTTTAAAAACATTTCTAAAATGATGAGTTTTAAAACTGAAGAGTCTAGGTGCATATTTTTGCTCTTCAGGCTGATTGCTCCAGTGCTCCAACAAATGGAGTGTATTTAAAAAGTCTACACACCGATGTTAAAATTAGTGTGATGTGTTAAAAAAAAACCTTAAATCATGTCCGTTTCTTTTCAACTTTTAATGTGATATAGCAACCAACACAATCCAAGTGAAAAACAAATAGAAATGTTTTGGGGGTGAAAAGAAAATATAATAACCTGGTTGCAGAAGTTTGCAGATAATTGGCCATGTGACTGTACTCAGTTGAATTTAAACTAATTCTCAAAAGTACCTGTCATCAATGAAGTGATTATGATTAATCCCAAAAATGATTAGCTGTTTCTGAAGGGTTTTGGTGACTATATCTTGGTATCATCTGACAGCTGAAGCTGTTGTTTTCAGACAGTTTACAAAGCATGTATGGGATCTCATTGTTGAAGGGTATTGTACAGGAGAGGGGTACAAAATAACTTCTAAAATATTATATGTACCATGGAATACTGTGGAGGCCATCATCAAGTGGAGAAAATGGGACACTATAGAGCAGAGGCTGCATTACAGTAAATTATCCATCACATCAATGGACAGGGTTGTAAAAAAAAAAAAAAAAGGTCCGTATTACATTTATTTTCCATCTTTTTTTCATTTGTAGTTTGAACAAGTAGAATTAGTCTAATGCATTGCATTAGGTCTATCTTATTGTAGCTTCCTGTAGCAGTAATGATTTAATTTAGGGGTGGAAGGTATAAATGGTACAGAAAGTACACTGGTATGAATTTGCCCAAAAGTATGGATTTTGACGATCATTTGCTGATCTTGCTTCGTCATCATCAGCCTGTGCTAGCAAATCGTCTGGAAAACATCAGAGCCCATGCTGCTTTGTTTGAGAATGGGGAACAAAATAGCTGAAAGTGCTGCACACAACTAAGAGGCGGTGGAGTTGATAAACAAAGACCAGTCCAACTTTTGTTATATGGGCTTGGATTGGGTTTAAAAAAGTCAGACAATGAGCAGAAAACAATTTGCAAAATGTTGGACAACAGTGGTTGCAGGGGTGGTAATACAAGCAATCTTTTAATATCAAATCAAAGCACATTCTGGAATATGAGGAAAGCAAAAGAATGCATCCTCTGGAAATTGTCAAGCAGTGGTGGAAAGAAAAAAGCTGGATCTGCAAATCAGATCACTTTCTCAGGCAATTTACAAAGCCTGTTCTTATGAAGGGAGTGGTGTCCTGATATTAATGCCATTACTGTGTACTTGCGTGAGGAAATGGCTCCTTTCCAAATGGTTGATAAAACACTTGTTCTCCTGTACTTGAAGTCAGTTTTTGTAATTTTATTTTCACTTTGTGCATCTTGATTTTTATTGTATTTTATGAAAGTGTTCTTTCCAGAGATGGAAGTGGCTTGAGAAAAGGTTATTTATTTATTTATTTATTTATTTATATTGCAGTTTTGCAAAATAAATGTTCTTAAAAACAACCACTAAACAGAAAAAGTTGGGATGGTATGGAAAATGCAAACAAAAGAAAAGGTGATTTTTCTAAAATGTACTTTCATTTGTATTTCATTGGAGACAGTATGAACCCAAGATATTTCTTGTTTTGTCTGGTGACAAATTCATTTAGTTAATATACAGCCATTCCTGCATGTCAGCCCTGCAACAAATTCCAGAAAAGTAGGGATGTGGAAATTTAGGGCTAGTAATGAGGTAAAACAATTAATAGTGATGTGATTTGAAATAAGCAATGTCACCATGTGATTGTCATCATGATTTGGTACAAAATTAGTATCCAGGAAAGGCCTAGTCTTTGAGGAGCAAAGATGTGCCGAGGATCTCCAGTTTGTCAACAAATGTGTGAGAAAATGATTGAAATGTTTAAACACAATGTTTCTCAAAGAAAGATACAAAGGAATTTGGGTATTTGACTCTGCGGTGCATATCATTAAATGATTCATGGAATTTGGAAAAAATTTCTGTGCGTAAAAGGCAAGGGCACAAGCCTAAGCTGAACACCTGTGATCTCTGATCCTTCAGACAGCACTGTATCAAGAACCGTCATTCATCTATAGCTGATATAACCACATGGGCTCAGGATGACCTTGGCAAACCTTTATAAAGCACTACAGTATGCCAGTTAAAACTTTCCTGTGCCAAAAGGAAGAGTTATGTTAAGCTATGGTCACACTACAGCTTGCAATGCTTTGTGATGGGTTATCAATGAAAATGAGGCATTTTGGTGACATTTTTATTTGTGTCCTCACACTACTGCTTGCCAATAGCGAGCAAATTTGAGCACCACATCTTTGACCTCTGCCAGGTTCTTTACAGTGCATGTGTCATACAGTATGCCACAGCTCAGGTGATGTTCCATAGTCTGGGGGCCCTCTCTGCGCACTCAATCTCCTGCATCTTTGGTGTATCCCCACTTTACCATATTAGACTTCCATCTCCCCATGCGTGCCCGCAATCTGTTCAGACATGTTTGGTTGGAACCAGGAGGCAGTTTCTCTGAGGGATTGATAGGTATATGACTATCCTCTGGAGATTTCTTGAGTCTCTTTTCCCAGAGTTTAACCCTTTTGGATAATGCATTGCAGTCCTGGGGTTGGACAGACGATAGAAAGCTTCTGCATGATTTCAAACGTTGGGGTGGCAAAGGATGGTCATAAAGGGGTTGTCTTCTGATTGCCTAGGATCTTTTTGGCTGACTACAGTTCTTCTGATATCAGAAGGTGTGATACCAGACAAGACATAAATGTTGTCAGTCTTCATAGGCTTCATGCACCCACTCATGCAGCAACAACTTGTGTTCAGCACAGAATTGATCATCTTCGCACGAGTTGAGCATTCCCATACTGGGTGGGCATATTCGGCAGCAAAGAAACAAAGAGCCAGAGCTGTTGATTGGTTGATCATTGAATTTGCTCCCCATTTTGGGTACTCGGCTTTTGAAGAACATTATTCCTGGAACTGACTTTCCCGTTAAGCTTGGTGATCTGTGCTTTCAATGTCAAGGAATGATCAAGAGTAGCACCAAGGCAAACTGGCTTGTCACAGTGCTCCAAGCCAACTCCATTCCATGTGATCTTTAGCTTCTGGTTTGCATGCATGTTCTTCAAGTGAAAGGCTCAGACCTGAGTTTTTGATGAGTTTGTTTTGGTGGCGATGCATGGCGATGTACAGGCAAGGTAAAAGTTCTGATCACAGGCCGCAGGCAAACACTTGACTGTCATGCCTTTGTGCACTCAAGCCTGGCACGAGCACGGAGTGCGTTGTCCATGTTCTTGGGACCCAGGTATTATGGGAAACACGTGATGCATATTTGAGCACAGTCAGGACATTGTTTTCACAGAAACTTTGCGAAGCATTATCACATCACGTTTGTTTCTAGCCATGTTTATATGACTGCCTTCTGTTTTACTTTTGGCTTCATTTGTGTTTTGTTACTCTGACCTTACCTCACATTTTGTTTTTTTTCAATATCATGCCTGCTAATAAATACTCTTCCTGCACTTACAGCCATCTATCACTCCATACCTGACAGAATACTTTGCCAAGTCTCTGTGAAAGCAGCATCCTTATATGTATGTTTTGATTGTGCTCAAATCAGCATCAGGTGTTTCCCATAACAACTGGGTCCCAAGAACACGCACAATGTGCTCTGTGCGTGTGAGCGAGCATGGCCGCTTGAGCTGTGCTAGGCTCGAGCGCATGAAGGCGTGTTCTTTTGAGGAGACCTGGCATTTTTACGAGGAGGCATGCTTGAGGGTTTTGTAAATATTGGCGTCTGGCAAGAGAATGATTGATTGCCGATGCCTTGCTCAATAGATTAAACAATGCATGATATTGGTGCCAATCAATCAGTGATGATCACAAATGTATTGTCTAACCGTCACCAAACATTTGCTGAATATTCATGAACCCTTTGCCCAACCAATTATGAGCCTTGGCAAAGGATCTCTGAATGTAAATGGACTTTACAAGTCTCGACGAAGGTTAGGCTGTGCCTCGCTGTTGTGTTGCTGAGGCCCCCGTAAGCATTGGGGATATGGATTCGAGACAAATACATCTCAAAAGGCTCGCCAAAAGTCCCTTGAGCTTCGGGAAGTATTCCCAAACCCATCTGCGAGTATTCGCTGCCTAGTTTGCCAACAGAAACGTTGCCACCAAATTTCAATGCATGCATTGGAAATTTTCACTAAGTTGTTGGCCCTAGTTTCCGCCTCATTCATGAGGCTTAAACGCACCAAAAAACAACTCATAAATCTCAGAGAACATTTGTCGTACATCGCACAATTGGTGGTAATGCTACCAATTTTTCATCACCAAGCATTCATAAGCCCATTGCGAGCTGTAGTTTGACCAGGGCTTTCGGTAGGAACCCTGGGTTCAGCCTCAAGGTCACCCCAGAATCCTCCAATCATGATTGCATGCATGGCAGACTTCTAGTTAAGGCATGCTGTCCTCCCACCTCTGTGCTGGGGCACTTTTTTTTTAGAAACATTATGACCTTAAATGCTCTCAGCATACAAGGTGCTCATGCTAAGGTTCTAGCACTATTGATGACTAAGTGCTATGACGTAGTCATCAATGTATCCATCATATCATTGTGCCAAACCTATGGGGCAGAGAGTTGGAGCGTGTGCCTCCATTGGTACAAGGATATGTCTGTGGTATTTGGGGTTACCTACTTCAGAGTTTTCTTTAATGGTGCATTAGACAAGGTCAGTCTAAATTAATCAGAATTGGCACTAGCCTTTAAGTCGATGGAGCCTTGAGCCCACCCCATTCCCACCCATGTACATAAAACATCACCCCTAGTACATATGGTGGCTTGTAGCATTCATCTAGAGTTATCATTAGATGAACTGTACAAGCCACCATATGTACTCGGAGTGATGTTATAGACAGTCATGATATGACCTTAAAGTACTTATCCTGGACCAACTGAGGTTTTTTTTTTTTTTTTTTTTTTTTTTTTTTTATATATATATGAAAGTATGTCCCTTTACATACTCATCCAGAAGGGTAATTTTGCACAAGGCCATCTGTCTACAGCAGAAAAAAATAAAATAAAACGCGTCTGGAAAAATCCCAAGGAAGTCTGGAGCCAGATTCGTGACGTCACATACAGAACCGCCAGCAGGCTGAGAGAGCTTGCATGGGTTCAGTGCACAGTCTGTGTAGACCAAGTTTAGCAGGTGGCAATTTTGCATTGAAATATGGAATTGTCGCCTGAGCTTCTAAACCCATGGATTCATGTGTCAATGCTCATCTATCTATTGTTACATAAATCATATTTTTTCTAATTACTATGATGTATTTATATATTTCTTCATTTAGAAGAGTGCTGGCTACTGTAGGAGAAAGATTTCATAAGCTTCACACATGGAATCGGCTAAGCAGGGTTGTATATACATTTAATGTGTTTGACAGGTCCCAAGATCTCAAGCCCTGACACGCATATCCCTTGATACATGTGACCTTGGGTGCTGTGTGAGATGGCTGCCTCTCCAGTAGCTCTGTAATTTTTAGCTCTTTAAACCTCTTTTTTTCCACCTTTTTACTTTTCTGCTCTTCTTACGAAGACATAGTGTCTCGTCTCGTCTTCTTCCGCTTATCCGGGACCGGGTCGCGGAGGCAGCAGTCTAAGCATGGAAGCCCAAACTTCCCTTTCCCCAGACACCTCGGCCAGCTCCTCGGGAAGAACACCGAGGCGTTCCCAGGCCAGCCGAGAGACATAGTCCCTCCAGCGTGTCCTGGGTCTTCCCCGGGGCCTCCTCCCGGGGGTACATGCCTGGAACACCTCCCCAGGGAGGCGTCCAGGAGGCATCCGAAAAAGATGCCCGAGCCACCTCAGCTGGTTCCTCTCGATGTGGAGGAGCAGCGGCTCTACTCCGAGCTCCTCCCGAGTGACTGTGCTTCTCACCCTATCTCTAAGGGAGCGCCCAGCCACCCTGCGAAGGAAACTCATTTCAGCCACTTGCAGGGGTGATAGCGTTCTGGCGCCGCGCCGGATTTCCGGCGTACCGTGGCTGGGGAAAAAAAAAATCTAGTTCACCCATTGTCCTGTGTCATTCTGAGATGCGCAGATAGACAGTAAAGGGAATTCGCATGATATGGAACTAGTGGGGAAAAAAGTGCCGTCACGGCACGAATTAGAATTAGACGGCACTTTTTCCCCACTAGTTCCATATCATGCGAATTCCCTTTACTGTCTATCTGCGCATCTCAGAATGACACAGGACAATGGGTGAACTAGATTTTTTTTTTTCCCCAGCCACGGTACGCCGGAAATCCGGCGCGGCGCCGGAACGCTATCACCCCTGCACTTGTATCCGCGATCTTGTTCTTTCTGTCATTACCCAAAGCTCATGACCATAGGTCATAGTGGTCATAGAAGGTCATAGAAGACATAGTGTGTTTTTCTTCATATCCCATGGATATTTTTAACTTTAACACGCAACCAGGAGCCAGTTTTCTCACTTATTCAAGAGAGGAGCTGCTGGCCCTGAAAACAATGGGACGAGCCGGGATACGACACCCCATCCCAGCGGAGCTGAGGAGGAAACTCAGGGACTGCAAAGCCGGGGCTAAGCTAAATGCTAGGCTAGCAGACATCCGGCGGCGCTACAAACCAGCCATTGCCTCCGTTATCATGGGGAATGTGAACTTGCTGATGAATAAGGTCGACGAGCTATCCGCACTGAACAACCAATGGATTTACTAGGAGAGCAGCTTATTTATTTTTACGGGGACATGGCTAACACATCTTGTACCGGATGCTAACGTGGACCTGCGGGGATTCACTGATGTGAGAGCCGACAGAGACACTAAAGCATGCGGGAAAGGCAAAGGTGGGGGACTCATAATTTACGTGAACAACCGCTGGTGTAACCTGGGATATTTCTCCGTAAAGACAGTCTTATGTTGCCCGGACTTGGAGCTGCTTGCATCACCATCTGTGTTTACATCCCTCCGAGGGCAGACGCAGCTGCTGCATGTGAGGGGATTCACTCTGTCACAGCAAGGCTGCAGACACAGCACCCTGAGGCATTTATGATCATTTCTGGGGACTTTAAACATGCTACTTTGGACTCTACTTTGGCTGCTTTTTACTAGGCTGTGGACTGTATCTTTTTTAATTTCCCTGAGGGAACCCTCCCAAAGGGATCAATAAGGTTCTATCTAATCTAAGTAAGTGTATTATTGCCCAGCGCTTTCGTGTTGTTTACTTTTGTGTGTGTCAATAAATAACATTATCCGTGTACCACACAAACACAGGAACACCTAATTTAGAGTATAGTCTCTTTTTATTTCTTACCCTGGCAACAGTCAACTTGTGAATTGCCGATTTTCTTGGTCTTTTTTTCGGCTCTGCTTTGGTCCTCGGCTTCTGGGTGTGCCTCGCACGAAGCGCTCCCATTTCTCTCTCATTGTCAGGTCTTTTTGAAAACGACGAGTACTAATCCCATCAAGATTGGTGTTGCTATACCCTCCTACGATACATCTGTTAACCATTTTAATAATTACATGATAACGTTGAAGAAATTTGCAGAAAACCACCAGGTCATTTTCTCATAAACAAACCAGCGCTGACGTAGGATTCAGAAGGAGGCGTCCCGCACGTGATGTCACGAAAATCAATGTTTGCCGGGAAATCCAAATGCCAAGTTTTTTTTTTTAGAGGCGGACGAATTCGCCTCAAATGGCTTGATTTCAACTGAATTTTTCTGGTATTGCACAAGGTAAAAAAAATTGCACAAAATGCAAAATGTGACAGATATTTGACCAAAGTTTAATATAAAATAGGAGAATTACATTGATCTTGCCCCTGAATTTACCCGTGATATGCACTTTAAGTAATGAGGTAGCGTATTTATTTATTACTTATTTTTGTCATTTATATTTATTGTTTATATATTGTATATTATATATCTATTATTACTTTTACTTATTTATTATTATTTACTTGATTATTTAAATGTAGTTGATGGAACTATTGTGCATGAAGGTGCATCTCACGGTTCATTCATGTGACCTAGTCTAAAAGACAGTCTTTGGTATTCTATCTTAGGGCTGAACGATTTTAAGAACAAATTGAATTGCGATTTTTCTGGCAGATATTGCGATTTCGATTTCAACCACGATTTTTTTTTTCTTTAAATCGAGTTTCAGTGCAAATTAATTAATACAATGAATTCCATAAAGCTAATGCAAGAATGAAAACTGAGGTCAACAGATTTCAAATGTAGGCCTGTTTATTAACATTGAGTGCCTGAGGAACAAGTTAGAATAACTTAAAATAAAAAGAGAGCCATCTTTCTTAAGTAAACTTTTGCTTCTTTTACTTTTCCCATCTACAACATATCAGACATAAAAAAGGTTGATCAATGGCTCAGCAGCATCAACATATTGCACTTTTGTAAAAGAATGTACATAAGCATTATAAATTATAACTAGAGCCAACAATTCCCCTGTGGGAAATTGGAAGAGTGATGCAGTGCGCGCAGCAGTCGCTATTGCAGCTGAGCTGTACTGTGTGAATGTGTGACTTGCCATGATCCTAAAAGCCTGTGTCTGTCTGAGAGGGAGCAGCCCCTCCCTCCTCTGTGTGTGTGTGTGCGCGTGTGTGTGAGCGAGCATCCCCTCCCCCACCCGCACGCTGAGAGCAGAGACGCAGAGAGGCTGTGACACAGAGTGGTAGCTGACACAGAGTGTTTTTACACCATGCTGGGGCAATACGCAGAGCATACATGTGTGAAATTATTGATGAAACAAAACATGGGTCAGTTTAGGAGCACTGAGAAAAACTGCGGCTTTGACGATCCCAAAATCTTGTTGTCTGAGATCGTGATTTTCGGTTGAAAACGATAGATCGTTCAGCCCTACTCCATCTGAATATTTCATTGTCCTCCTTCTGGAAACGTGGAGTAGAATCCCCTGTTCCATTTTCCCGATTGTGCTCCTCTTCAGGTAGAATAAAATTACTTTCTTGGGACAGACAGTTTCTCAATAAGCTTGAAATGTGTCTGGGCCCCAGCCCCAAAGTTTATACTCCTGTAGTTTAGTCATCAGAATCCCTACTTAATGCATATACTGTAACCTTAATTGTATTATCAGCAGCTCTTGTCCTTCATATAGTGTCTCAGCTGCTGGTCCACAGTCATCTGGAAAATAACTCCCAGGCTTAGCTGTTGTCATATGCCCCTTTTCCACCAAAGCAGTTCCAGGGCTGGTTCGGGGCCAGTGCTTAGTTTGGAACCGGGTTTTCTGTTTCCACTGACAAAGAACTGGCTCTGGGGCCAGAAAAACCGGTTCCAGGCTAGCACCAACTCTCTGCTGGGCCAGAGAAAACAACCGCTTACGTCAGCGAGGGGGCGGAGTTGTTAAGACCAACAACAATAACGCGAAAGATCGCCATTTTTAAGCGACGAGAAGCAGCAGTTGTACAAACGCGAAGTCATCCATTATTACCCCTTTTCCACCAAATCAGTTCCAGGGCTGGTTCGGGGCCAGTTCAACTTGCGAGCCAGCTGAGAACCAGTTTGCTTTTCCATTGCTCGTGGTGCCACGTCATTACGTCGCTGTATACGTCATTACGTCGCTGTATATGTCAGTTATGTCGCTACGTTTGCTTAAACCTTGGCGCGAATATCGAAGCAAAAACAACACAGAAGAAGCAGCAGCAGCAACAACAATAATAATGGATGACTTCGCGTTTGTACAGCTGCGGCTTCTCGTCGCTTAAAAATGGCAATCTTTCACGGTCTTGTTATTGTTGTTGGTCTTAACAACTCCGCCCCCCCGCTGACGTAAGCGGTTCTTTCCTCTGGCCCAGCAGAGAGTTGGTGCTAGCCTGGAACCGTTTTTTCTGGCCCTAGAGCCAGTTCTTTGTCAGTGGAAACAGAAAACCCGGTTCCAAACTAAGCACTGGCCCCGAACCAGCCCTGGAACTGCTTTGGTGGAAAAGGGGCATATTATTGTTGCTGCTGCTTCTTCCGTGTTGTTTTTGCTTTGATATTCGCGCCAAGGTTTATGTAAACGTAGCGCCGTAACTGACGTATACAGCGACGTAACTGACGTATACAGCGACGTAACTGACGTATACAGCGACGTAATGACGTATACAGCGACGTAATGACGTGGCTCCGCTTAGCACCGCGAGCTATGGAAAAGCAAACTAGTTCTCAGCTGGCTCCCAATTTGAACGAGTTGTGAACCAGCACTGGCCCCGAACCAGCCCTGGAACTGATTTGGTGGAAAAGGGGTAATAGTGTGCTTTTGGCACAGCATTACTGTGTAATTAGCATGACGAATGTCCAGACTGAAGACTCTTGCTCAGATGCTGTCCATCCCTAGCCGTTAGTGATGCTAAACTTATATTGGCTGCCTGAACACAAATCCTGTAGCATGCTTGTAATGACTTGGAGCTGAAACTGTGTGTATATATAATTTAAACCAGCTTACTTAGTGGTTAATCACAAAAAGCATGCATCCTGCTGGGAAAAATCCACTGTGCTAGATAACGACCCAAAAATAAAAAATTAAAAAAAGGGTGAGAAGTACAAGGGAGAACTGGTTCCTGCTATAGCTTGTCCTCTTGTAGTATGTGGCTTCTGCTCTAACATAATTTCCCACACCAGACACCCGTCTCCACATTGACTGCTGTGGCTCAGCCAGCAACTATCCATATGACAAGATCAGCTTTTATCGTCTATATAGGGCCTTTTTCTTTAACCTCTATCACGGTGGTGTAGTGGTTAGCACGGTCGCCTCACAGCAAGAAGGTTCCGGGTTCGAACCCAGCGGCCGGCGAGGGCCTTTCTGTGTGGAGTTTGCATGTTCTCCCCGTGTTTGCATGGGTTTCCTCCGGGTGCTCCGGTTTCCCCCACAATCCAAAGACATGCAGTTTGGTTGATGTGGGGCAGCCTTGGGCTGAGGTGCCCTTGAGCAAGGTACCTGACCCCTGACTGCTCCCCGGGTGCTCTGGTGTGGCTGCCCACTGCTCTGGGTGTGTGTGCGTGTGTTCACTGCTTTAGATGGGATAAATGCAGAGGATGAATTTCACTGTGCTTGAAGTGTGCATGTGATAAATAAAGGTTTCTTCTTCTCTTCTGTGCTAAATTGGATTTACTCTTGAATATTGTCTGAAGCACCAGTGACAACTGTGCCTGAGCTAATGATTCATCTTAGTTTCTGAGTAAGTGTGGAAGTAACAAATATTCTTTGATAAGGCAGAAAAATGTGAATTAAATCTGTCATTCAAATTATAGTTACAACTGTTATTTGCATTTAAGCAAGCATTTTGAGCTGCCTCATTTTTCATTTGGTGCATACATTTTTTTTTTTTTTTGGTTAATTCAGCCTCACTCTGTTTCTATCAGTTATTTCAAATTGTTGAAGTGGTTTAAAATTTGGGGTGTGAGCATTACACAGATCTTAGTCCTCAAAGAGGAATGAGAACAGAGATTGGAAAGAAAATATATGGTCAACTGTAAACAAGGTTATTTTTTTTCACTACAGAGTGCACTGTTTTACCTGAGTGAAGGCCTGTTGGCATGGATCCATCCACTGGTCCGGATCTGGCGCTTTCTTTTTAGTGAGATCAGTCAGCAGGCTGGTGACATCTGAATAGTTAGGCACAAACCTATTATAATAGCCCCAGGAACTCTCTCACTTCCTTTTTGGTCTTGGGCCTCAGGCAGGCTGCAATCATTGCTGTCTGGTCAATTTGGGGACAAACCTGCCTATGACCCACGTGGAAGCCCAGATACTGTACTTCCACCCAGCCAATCACGCACTTCTTTGGGTTCACTGTGAGCCCTTTGTGCCTCAACGACTTCAGGACAGCCCTTAAATGTTGACTGTGCCACTGCCAATTGTTTCTGTAGATAATGTTATCTAGGTAGGCAGTGGTGTGTGGATGAAGGACTCTGTCCATTAGTCACTGAAATATTGCAGGGCCCCAAACAATCCACACAGAAGGGTGACAAATTGGTGTAATCCAAATGGGGTGGGAAGGGACCCCCCCCCCCCCCCCCCCCCCAATGGGATACAGGAGTCAAAGAGACCTTCTAGTTTCCCCTTGTCAAATCCAGTGTCAAATAAAAGTGAGCTGTGCCCAACTAACTGAGCAGTTCCTCAATTGGGGAAATGTAAAATTGAGACACCATGTTGATGGTCCATCCCGTTAATCCTTGTGCACGAAGACCACCAGGCTGCTCCAGTCACTGTGCGATTCCTTGATTACTTCCATGTCAAGCATAGCCTGAAGTTCTTCCTGAAGCACATTTTTCTTGTGCTTGGTGAGATGATAGAGTGGATGTGTACTACCCCTGGGGGCATTTCAGTGGGTGTTCTATGAGATTAGTGTGACTGACTGGGTAGAGGCGAGAACGCATCCGAAAATTCCGCTTGCAACTTGGCCACCTCCATGTATGTGGCCTTCACAGAGGACTCGGGTGGATCAAGTTGCTGCTTTTAGATTTGCGTTTGGCCCAAGCGTTGCCAATGTCGTGGGGATCACCTCCCTCCAGGGTTTAAGCAGGTTGAGGTGGTATGTCTGCTGTGCCTCATAGTCGACATTCCTGACTCTCCATGTGGCCTTGAAGAGCCCTTGTCACTTGGTGAGCAATTTAGAACTTGACGTGTGGAGTAAAATGAGCACTTTTTTATCTCCCAGTGAAAATTCCTGCAGCTGAGCGTGTCTGTAGCAAATGCTCTTGTGTTAACTGATCCACCGTGTGGAGTTTTGCTCTCAGGTTGAGAATGTATTGAATTTTGTTTTTGTTGCTGGCTCCTTCAATCTCGAAATATCATGGTGATCTGTGCCAGGGGTCATCCATCAGTTGTCGAGTTGCAGCGCCTAGTATGACTGTATAGGCCGATGCGTGAGCCACGCGGTCTGCTACAGTTGTTGCAGGTGAAGTTGCTTGGTCAGGTGTCTGTTGATGCAGTCTCCACTGTCGTCTGAGTCTTCTCTCCCCCCACCGGGTTTCTCTCCTTTCCTTGGCTTCCCCAACGACGGCCTTGGTGGTGAACCACCAGCTGGCACAGTCTGAGGCCACCGTCTCCAGGTCTGCGGGGTTGAAGCCGCCTGCCCTCAGGTCACGCTTGCACACGTCCTTGTAGCATAGTGCGGGTCGTCCTGTGGGTCTGGAGCCTGTGGCCAACTCACCATACAGCATGTCCTTTGGGATGTGTCCGTCGTCCACGCAGCTGACGTGGCCTAGCCAGCGCAGGTGTCTCTGGGTCAGCATGGCAAACATGCTGGGCATCTCTGCCTTGGCCAGGACATCGGTGTTGGTGACACGGTCCTGCCAGGTGATGCCCAGAAGTCTTCTGAGACAGTGCATGTGGAAGACATTCAGTCTGCGTTCTGGGCAGGAGTAGAGGGTCCATGCTTTGCTTCCATAGAGGAGAGTGCTCAGCACGCAGGCCTGATACACTCTCATTTTGGTGTTGGTCGTGAGCATGGTGTTGTCCCAGACTCTCTTTGCAAGACGGGCCATTGCTGTTACTGCTTTGCCGATCCGCACGCTCAGCTCAGTGTCGAGAGAGAGGTTCCTGGAGATGGTGGAGCCCAGATAGGTGAATCTATCCACCACTTCAAGGGTGTGGTTGCCGATGGTGATGTGGGGAGGTCTGCTGTCGTCCTGGCCTGTGATGTTGGTCTTCTTCAGGCTTATAGTGAGCCCGAACTTGTTGCAGGCGTCTGCGAAGCGAGTGATGAGTCGCTCTAGCGCTTCCTCAGTGTGGGCGGTGAGGGTGGCATCGTCTGCAAAGAGCATCGACGGAAGGAAGGAGGAGAACGTATTGAATTTTGTTTTTGCTAGCTGAAGGTCCTTCCTCCCAATTTTCATGAATGACCTCCAGGATGCCCCATGGCTTGCACCCAGACAGTAATTCAAACAGGGAGAACCCTCTGAAGGCTTGTAGGATCTCTCACACTGTGAACAATAGGGTTTCAAGCAGTCTATCACAATTTCTAGTGTCGTTGTGCATGAACTTCTAAATCACGTTCTTAAGTGTTCAGTTATACTGCTCGATCAGTCTGTCCATCTGTGGATGATGTATGCTGGAATTACTGTATTCCCCAATCTTACATCAATTACTCTTATTTGGTCAGAGGTGTGTCTCTCAGGGTCTCATTGCATGTCTACTCCAGTGTCTATTCCCTGCAAGGATGGGAGGGACAGCACTCTCCCCCACCACAGTGTTTGGGAGCTGACAATGATGGCCCTAGGACCACCTTCCCAGCCCCTGGGACTTCCTTATAGCAGGACCCAACTGGAAATATGCTTTCCACTAATGTTTTAAACCCAGGCCAATTTATCCCCAAAATTAACAGATGGAGGTTAGTCCCTGCCTCACCCACCTCTACACAGTACTTTTTCCACCAAAATTCAACTGTGATGACCACCAGTGATTACTTGTAAATATCCCTGTGCACACACCTCACCTTCACCCAGCATGCTGTGCCCAATGCCTCGCCTTGAACCAAGCATTGGTGAATAAAGGTCTGATTACACCCCGCATCCACCAAAGCATGGCAGGTACCCCCATGGATACTCACTACTATACAGTACTTCTCCACTTGATTTCAAGATGGCGCCGCAGACGGTTGCCTCGGTACTTCGCTCTCTCATACTTTCTACGTTTTTGTGTATTTGTTGTGTTTTTTGCGCTTCTTCTCTGGTCACATACTCCAGAGAAGAATTCATAAACATTGGAATAACCACCAGTCAAGTTTTTTCATCGGTTTTCATCGATCCGGAAAGTTTTCCAGAGCTACTTGTTGGAGGAGCAGCAGCTCTCTGTGATCTCCACCGAGGATGCCGGAGACACCGGGGGAAGTGAGCCGGCGCGCTCATCAGGCTGAGGCAGCGGGGATTTCGCACTGCGCTCCCGTCTATTCACCTGGCTAACGTCCACTCTCTGGCCAACAAGATGGATGAACTGCTGCTCCTCAACGCAATCAACACGGATTTTAACAGATCTGCTGCCTTGTGCTTCACCGAAACCTGGCTCGGTGAGCACATCCTGGACACTTCTCTCCACCTGCCTGGATTTCACCTGTACCGAGCGGACCGCGAAACGGAGCTCACGGGGAAAACGAGGAGAGGCGGAGTCTGCTTTTACATTAATGGAGGTTGGTGTACTGATGTCATGGTTCTAAACAAATCATGCAGTCCTCATCTGGAGACATTATTCATAAACTGCAAACTGTTTTATGCTCCGCGAGAGTTTTCCTCGTTTATTCTGGTTGGAGTCTACATCCCTCCTCAGTGTTACTGAGGCATTACAACACCTGGCTGACCAGATAAACAACTTGGAGAAAAAACACCCGGACTCTTTGCTCATTGTTTTGGGGGACTTTAACAGAGCAAACCTCAGCCACAAACTGCCAAAATATAAACAGCACATTAAGTGTCCCACCAGGGACACTAACACTCTGGACCATTGTTACACTGCTTTAAAGGACTCGTATCACTCTGTCCCCCGTGCAGCCTTGGGACTATCTGATCACTGCATTGTTCATCTTATCCCGACCTACAGGCAGAAGCTGAAATCTGCTAAGCCTGTGGTAAAGATGGTGAGGAGATGGTCCGATGAGGCTAAAGTGGAACTACAAGCCTGCTTTGATTGCACTGATTGGAGTGTTTTTGAGGCTGCAGCTTCAGACCTGCATGAACTGACTGATACTGTGACATCTTACATCAGTTTTTGTGAGGATGTGTGTGTGCCCACCAAGACCTTCCGCACATACAACAACAAACAACCCTGGTTCACTGCAAAACTCGGGCAGCTTCGCCAGGCCAAGGAGGAGGCCTACAGAAGTGGGGACAGAGTTCTGTACAAACAGGCCAGAAACACACTGATGAAAGAGGTGAAAGCAGATAAGAGGAGCTACGCTGAAAGGATCAAAAACAGCCTTTCAGCCAATGATCCAGTGTCAGTGTGGAGAGGCCTGAAGAACATCACCAACTACAGGAGACCATCCCCCAACACTGCAATGACCCATCAACTGGCTGATGAGTTGAATGTGTTTTACTGCAGATTTGACACATTCACACCTCTCCCCCCTCAGACATTAAAGACCCATTTACACCCTGTGCTATTCTGCCTCCTCTCGCCTCTGACCCAACACCAGCACTCAAGATCTGTGAAGAGGATGTTTGTCAGCTTTTTCACAGACAAAAGATCAGGAAGGCACCCGGCCCAGACAGTGTTTCACCCTCCTGTCTGAAGTCTGTGCTGATCAGCTGGCCCCCATCTTCACCCAGAACTTCAAAAGATCTCTGGAGCTGTGTGAAGTCCCCTCATGCTTCAAACGTTCCACAATAATCCCAGTTCCCAAGAAAACCACCATCACAGGACTGAATGACTACAGGCCTGTAGCCCTCACATCTGTAGTCCTGAAGTCCTTTGAGAGACTGGTGTTGTCACACCTGAAGGACATCACAGACCCCCTGCTGGACCCCCTGCAGTTTGCCTACTGAGCAAACAGGTCAGCGGTGATGCAATCAATATGGGACTGCACTACATCCTGCAACACCTTGACTCTGCAGGGACGTACACCAGGATCCTGTTCGTGGACTTCAGTTCAGTGTTCAACACCATCGTTCCAGATATCCTTCACACCAAGCTTACCCAGCTCACTGTGCCCTCCTCCACCTGTCAGTGGATTATAAACTTCCTGACTGACAGGAAGCAGCAGGTGAGGATGGGGAGCATCACATCCAGCACCCGGACTATCAGCACTGGCGCCCCCCAGGTGTGTGCTCTCCCCACTGCTCTTCTCCCTTTACACCAATGACTGCACCTCAAGAGACCTGTCTGTTAAACTCCTGAAATTTGCAGACGACACAACGGTCATCGGCCTCATCCAAGACGGTGATGAGTCTGCATACAGACGGGAGGTTGAACGGCTGGTCTGTTGGTGTGGTCAGAACAATCTGGAGCTGAACACGCTCAAAACTGTGGAGATGACTGGACTTTAGGAAGAGCCCCCCCACCCTGCCACCTATCACCATCACCAACAACATTGTGACTGCTGTTGAAACCTTCAGGTTTCTGGGTTCCACAATCTCCCGGGACCTGAAGTGGGAGACCAACACAATCACCATCATCAAAAAGGCCCAGCAGAGGTTGTACTTTCTGTGCCAGCTCAGGAAGCTCAACCTGTCTAAGGAGCTGCTGACACAATTCTACTCGGCCATTCAGTCTGTTCTCTGCTCTTCCATCACTGTTTGGTTTGGATCGGTCACCAAACAGGACAAGAACAGACCGCAATGGACAATAAGGTCTGCAGAGAAAATTATTGGTGTCAGCCTGCCCTCCATCCAAGACCTGTACCTGTCCAGAGTCAGGAAACGGGCAGGTAACATCTCTGCAGACCCATCACACCCTGGTCACAAATTGTTTAAACTTCTCCCCTCTGGGAGACGCTACAGAACACTGTACGCAAAAACAACCAGACACAAGAAGAACATTTTTTTTTTCCCCCCTCAGGCTGTCTCTGTGATGAACAGCTAAAACCAGACTCAAATATCAGTAACATCAACTGTGAAATATCTGCACACTCATACCGTTATTCTGTGCACACTGTATATTTATATTTACTAATTCATCCTTGCACTATGCTGGCTATACATATATTTACCCTTCTACATGTACATAGCTTTTTGTTTTTGTCTACGCTTTTTATCTGTTTGTATTAAGAGAGCTAAGTGAAACCGGAGTCAAATTCCTCGTGTGTGTTCACATACCTGGCAAATAAAGTTTATCATTATTATTGATCAGGGGAGGCCTAAAACCTATAATGAGTTTCCTGGTTACAGAATTGTACTTTGTGACTACGTAGGACAGTTATAGAAGCAAGTTATTTTTTATAATCATGCTATCTGTTCTCACCCAAATGAGAATGTGATCCCTTTTGAGTCTGGTTTCTCTCAAGGTTTCTTCCTCATGTTGTCTGAGGGAATTTTTCCTTGCCACTGTCACCACAGGCATTTTTTAAATGGATTAAATTAACTCATGTTTAAAGTCTTTAATTTTCTGTAAAGCTGCTTTGTGACAATGTTATTAAAAGCGTTATACAAATGACTTGACTGTCACTTTTTTCTGTTCTGTTTTTGTTTCCCATTGTGTGTTTTTACAGCATAAACGTGTTTTCAAACTCGCATGAAAAGAAATGTCAAGGGAAATGCTTTTAATCTAAATGTTCTTTTTCTTTTTTTTTTTTCCTCCAAGGCTGCCTTAGAGCAGAAGCATCAGGACCTGAAATACAAAGAACAGCAGCTGGAGCTGGCTAATGGTATCCTTCAGAGGCAATTAGAGACACTTGCAAATACAATGGAAGAAAAAGAAAAAGAGGTCGTGTCACTGTACACTGCTTTGGAGGTAATTGGTGAAAAAGCTTTTGTATTACAGTGGTGCTTGAAAGTTTGTGAACCCTTTAGAATTTTCTATATTTCTACATAAATATGACCTAAAACATCATCAGATTTTCACACAAGTCCTAAAAGTAGATAAAGAGAACCCAGTTAAACAAATGAAGCAAAAATATTATATTTGGTAATTTATTTATTGAGGAAAATGATCCAGTATTACATATCTGTGAGTGGCAAAAGTATGTGAACCTTTGCTTTCAGTATCTGGTGTGACCCCCTTGTGCAGCAATAACTGCAACTAAACGTTTCCGGTAACTATTGATCAGTCCTGTACACTGGCTTGGAGGAATTTTAGCCCATTCCTCTGTACAGAACAGCTTCAACTCTGGGATGTTGGTGGGTTTCCTTACATGAACTGCTCGCTTCAGGTCCTTCCACAACATTTCGATTGGATTAAGGTCAGGACTTTGACTTGGCCATTCCAAAACATTTAACTTTATTCTTCTTTAACCATTCTTTGGTAGATTGACTTGTGTGCTTAGGGTCGTTGTCTTGCTGCATGACCCACCTTCTCTTGAGATTCAGTTCATGGACAGATGTCCTGACATTTTCCTTTAGAATTCGTTGGTATAATTCAGAATTCATTGTTCCATCAATGACGGCAAGTCATCCTGGCCCAGATGCAGCAAAACAGGCCCAAACCATGGTACTACCACCACCATGTTTCATGGATGGGATAAGGTTCTTATGCTGGAATGCAGTGTTTTCCTTTCTCCAAACATAATGCTTCTCATTTAAACCAAAAAGTTCTATTTTGGTCTCATCCGTCCACAAAACGTTTTTCCAATAGCCTTCTGGCTTGTTCATGTGATCTTTAGCAAACTGCAGACAAACAGCAATATTCTTTTTGGAGAGCAGTGGCTTTCTCCTTGCAACCTTGCCATGCACACCATTGTTGTTCAGTGTTCTCCTGATGGTGGACTCATGAACGTTAACATTAGCCAATGTGAGAGAGGCCTTCAGTTGCTTAGAAGTTACCCAGGAGTCCTTTGTGACCTCGCCAACTATTACATGCCTTGCTCTTAGAGTGATCTTTATTGGTCGACCACTCCTGGGGAGGGTAACAATGGTCTTGGGTATCCTCCGTTTGTACACAATCTGTCTGACTGTGGATTGGTGAAGTCCAAACTCTTTAGAGATGGTTTTGTAACCTTTTCCAGCCTGATGAGCATCAACAACATTTTTTCTGAGGTCCTCAGAAATCTCCTTTGTTCATGCCATGATACACTTCCCCAAACGTGTTGTGAAGATCAGACTTTGATAGATCCCTGGTCTTTAAATAAAACAGGGCGCCCACTCACACCTGATTGTCATCCCATTGATTGAAAACACCTGACTCTAATTTCACCTTCAAATTAACAGCTAATCCTAGAGGTTCACATACTTTTGCCACTCACAGATGTGTAATATTGGATCATTTTCCTCAATAAATAAATGACCAAGTATAATATTTTTGTCTCATTTGTTTAACTGGGTTCTCTTTATCTACTTCTAGGGCTTGTGTGAAAATCTGATGATGTTTTAGGTCATATTTATGCAGAAACATAGAAAATTCTAAAGGGTTCACAAACTAGCACCACTGTAGGTTTGAGAGTTTTTAGGTATTTAGAGCCTTGATCAACATTCTATAACCTAAAGGAAATTACTGCAATGTTATTTATTAAAGCTGAATGTTTGATATTAGCTGAATGGTTGAAACATTTCTTTTTAGGCAAATCTAAAATGCCATACTGAGTTTGAAGCAATATTTCTCCATTTTGCTTAGAATATCTGATGGTCCTTTATTTTTACCATTTAAGCATGTCTAGATAGCACTGTTCAGAGGCTAGCCTTAGTGCTGTTATCACACTAGCCTTGTAATTTTCCTCCTACATGTATGTCACTGTCTATACATTGAGCCAAGCAGAATGCACACCCATAGGAAGGCAGCTCTGATAGAAAAACATCTTTCTAAAAATAAAATCTATCTAAAAGCACAATCAGATGGAATGCTTAATTAGAACATAAAATCGATTGTGATATAATGCTAAAGTACAGTTGCAGCCAGTAAAGCGGAAATAAATATTAATACTTGTCAGTTTCAGTAGTCTGTCAGGTGCCAGATGGGCAGGTTGGCTATCCTCTTCTGTGTGACACCAGATAGTATAATTTATATATAATTTCTCTTTTATAACTATAGAGTCTCTGTAACTATAGAGTCAAAAAGTGCTTAATTGTGTTAACAGGAACCTGAGTGTGGGTATCATTTAGTTTTACTTTTCTTTTTTGTGAACAACTGTTTTATTGAAATTATAATTTCACCTAACAAGGTCAAACAGTGTAAATATCTTTAACATACCCTTCCCTCCCCCTGGCGGCGTCCCCCCTCCCTCCCCCCACCCCTCTCGGTCTAGTGTCTTACAATCCTACGATTTGCCTTTATTCTGAACTGAGCAGGTCCGTTATAGCCGAAGCGGCTCTCTTCCATGAGTCCAGTGTAGAACTTTTGGCTTTGTTCACCTGTGCTGTAGACATTTCTAACATAACTACATCCTGAAAGTATTCCAGCCATTTCCTAGTGTACAATTTGTGAGGGGGTAGCCAATGTTGTACTACCAGTTTTTTGGCAGCAGTCAAGCCAGCCAACCAAACCTTGTGTTGTTTCTCAGTCAGCCCCAAATGTGACTCGTCATTGAGCAAAAGGAGAGTCGGCTCCAGAGGTACAGGTTTATCAATCATATTGGATAAAGTCGCTGTTACCTTCCTCCAAAAGCCATAAACCTCTGGGCAGCCCCATACCATATGCTTAAATTTTCCCGGTGTGTTTAGTGAGCACAAATCACAGTTCAGGCTGATCGACAGCTTCATATGAAATCTCAAAAGTGGTGTCAGATAGGCCTTCTGACACAACTTATAGTGAATCAACTGGTGATTGGGGTTCTTGCACACGTGCAATGTGTTCTCCCAGACATTTTTCCAGTTTATATCCTCCTCTGCAACAGCCAAGTCTCTAGACCATGCCTTGGCCAGGGGTAGCTCTTTCTGTGTGTGTGTTTGAAGTCGTGAATACATAACTGATACGAGTCCCCTAGTGTTCGTTGTGGATAGCCAGGCTACGATAGGATGTGTCTGCAGCTTAGAGTTAGTCTGCACACCATAGGCGCGAAGAGCCGACCATAGTTGGAGGTACAGAAAGTGAGAAGTCGTTGGCAGATTAAAAAGAGAACACAATGTCTGAAAGCTAAGCATACCTCCTGGGTCAAATACATCTCCGAGATTGTACACTCCCTTTGAGGACCATGATTCTGATTCAAACAGCTTATTCCCCGAGATAATATTCTTGTTCCCCCACAGTGGAGTATTCAGATGCCATTTCCAATTCCCCCCCAAACTCTTCTCAACCACCTTAAAATTTCTTATCGAGTTTGTACTAACAGGCCCAAAGTGTAACATGCATTGGTTGATAGTTAGTCCAGAAAATAAGACCCCTTTGAGTTTGTATGGAAGCACTAGTGCATCTTCTATATCTCTCCAGGCTACCTGAGAGGAGCGGTCAAGCCATGTCTTAAGCGGGCGTAGCTGAAAGGCCTGGTGATACCTCATAAAATTTGGGAAGGCCAGCCCACCTTCTTGCTTTGCTCGCTGTAAGGTGGAGAATTTAATTTTGGGATGTCCCCTATTCCAGATATATTTTCGTAGCAGGGAGTCAACTCTCTTCCAATATCCCGCCGGAGGAGGGAGTGGAATCATCATGCTAACAAAGTTGAGGCGAAGCAGCACGTTCATTTTGATGGAGGCAATCCTTGTTTGCAGTGAAGCTGGCAATTTAGTCCATATAGCTATGTCACATTCCACCTCCCTTAAAGATGTTCTCATAATTTGTTTTTGCTATATTATGCAGTGAAGGCTGAATCTGGATGCCCAAGTACGTGATTCTTGTATTAATGGGAATATCACAAAGCAAAACTATCGCTTTTGCGGGTTCATTCAGGGGCATCAGAGTTGACTTGGTCCAGTTGATCTTATAGCTGGACAACATCCTGAACTCTTCAAAAGTGGCTAGCAGCAAAGGTATTGACTTTTCGATATCCGATAAGTAGATAAGTACATCATCAGCGAAGGCCGATATGGCATGCAACGAGGTTTTAATCCGAATGGGGGCAATAACCTGGTTCTCCCTCAAATGTTGGGCTAGTGGTTCTAACGAGAGAATAAATAAACTTGGTGAGAGGCCACATCCCTGTCGAGTCCCACGAAAGCTGGAAAAGGGGCTCAAGTGTAAGCCGTTTGTGGACACCATGGCAGTGGGGTTAGCATATAAAACATGAATCATGTTGACAAACCCTCTCCCTAGGCCAAATCTCTCCAAGACCGCCCACAGATACTGCCACTCGAGCCTGTCAAAGGCCTTTTCGGCGTCAAGTGACAATATCGCACATGGAGTCTTTAACTGTTGAGTTTTATGAATTATCTGTATTAGACGTCGAATATTGTCCACTGCTAGACGCCCTTTCATGAAGCCAGTCTGATCCTTATGGATTAGTTTGTCCATGTATCTCTCCAAACGTAACGCTAGCACCTTAGAGTACAGCTTCTTGTCTGAGTCAATTAACGAAATCGGTCTGTAATTGGAGCAATCAGTTTTGCCTTTCCCCTTTTTAGGGATTCGTGAAATCAAGGCGGCGTTAATGTAAGCAGGGAAAGAGCCTTTTTCAACTGCTGATCTGATCGACCCCAACAAAACTGGCCCCAGAATATCCCAGAAGTGTAGCAAGAGCTCTGGCGGTATGCCATCTGGGCCCGGCGATTTCCCTTTATTTGTCATCCTAAGCGCAGTCACCAGCTCCTTTCAGGATATAGGACGACCCAGATCTGTTGCTTCCTGCTCCCCTAACGTGGGCAAATCCAGATTGCTCAGAAATTGCTTACATTTCTCTGAATCAAAATTAAGTGTTGATTTGTACAACTCCTTGTAAAAAGAGTGGAACGTGATATTTATCTCTTTTGGGTCAGATGTAAATCTAATTACTAACCGTTTTTATGGTATTGATTGATGCTTTGGACTCACTTTGCTTAAGCTTCAGTGCCAATAACCTGCTTGGTTTGCTTCCATTAAAATAATAACTCTGCCTGACTCTGTGCATGATGAATTCTGCTCGCCTCCTCAACAGATCATTGTACGGAGCCCCTAAAGGGTCCCTTTAGGGGCTCCGTATCATTGAGCTCCACCCTGACTCCCCTCAGGTCTTTTTCCACCGATTCAGCATATTTACCCTTTAACCGCTTCTCAAGTAGGTGACACTTCCTTTCTAACTCGCAGACCCTGCAGCTCCTCTCTTTTTTGAGATGAGATGCATAAGAGGATGTAAAGTCCCTAATACAACCCTTGGTGGCCATCCATATATACGAGGCATCATCTACTGTGCCTATATTAATGGCTATGAATTCCGTAATCCTTTTCCTAAATTGTGCTACAAATACCTCATCCTGTAGAAGCGTCGTAGTAAAGCACCATCTAGGTGTTTTATTGAATCTGTGACTAAGATCGATCATCATCAACAGCGGATTGTGGTCAGACAGTGTTGCCGGCAGCACCTGCATCAAATCTACGCCCGTTTTTAGACTCGAAGAGAGCAAAAAGTAGTCGATTCTGGATTGTGATTTATGATATGCGGAAAAGCATGTATAGTCTCTAATGCCCTGGTTCTGAATGCGCCACATATCAACTAGGTTAATATTCTCTATCATGGCGTTAAGAGCAGCTGATGCTGCCCGCTGGGTGTGGGAAGCAGACAAGGCGGATCTATCTAAATTGAGGTCGCACACTGCGTTCATATCCCCTCCCACAATCAGCTCATAATCTAATAAGGACGGCAGCACCTTGGTAAGTTCAGGAAAAAAGAGAGGGTCAAAAGCTGCTGGTGCATATACAGATACAAAGGCTACTTTCTTTCCATATATGGATGTACATAAATAAGATATGCGACCTGCTGTCCCTTCATTAATCTTTTCCACTTCTAGGGCCAAGTTCCTTTTAGTCAAGATGACCGTCCCCCTAGAGTTAGAACTCCCACAATCTGAAACTATGACTTTATATTGCTTATTTTGAAAGCGTGATACATCCTCTGCCCTCAGGTGTGTTTCTTGAATAAATGTTACATCCACATTCTTACGATGGAGTAAGTCTAAACATTTTACTCTTTTAACTTTTGTATTCAGACACCGGACAAAATAGCTCAATATAGATAGCTTAACCATTATCGAAATTGGTACCTATTGCTCCAGGTGTTACAATAAAAGGTCTAACCCTGATGTAAGAGTCATAACCGAGATACCCACCCTCCTCCCTCCCACCGACGCCCCTCCAGACCCCCCCCCCCCCCCCCCCCCCCCAACAGTGGTTCTGACCCGTGTGACTTCTGCATAATGCAGCTCGGCAAGACTTCCACCAATGCAATGCTAGTGCTTAATTTAAAACCAGTTTCACATGTTTCAAAAGACTGATGCCGCTGCCAAAAACTGGCACTAGCACGGCACCACAAAATTGCTGGTCCCAAAGTCGGAACCACTGACATCAGTGGCTATGGGAGGGGCTACCGCAAGAACTTCACCACCATTTTGATAAAACATGAGACTTCTCGAAAACAATGAAAAGTCAATCAAGCACTGGTCAGTGGAAGAGACAAGATCACTTTGTTTTGGTGATTTTTGTTCCTCCATAAATGACTGTGTCTCTGTGTGTGTGGTTTTTTTTTTTTGCCTCTCCACCGCAGGACAGTTTCAGCTCAGTGCCACAGGATGTGTCTTGCTCAAAGTTGCGTGATGGGTTTGGTTGTAAATCAGTGACTTTTAACACCAAACAGAATTCAGTAGAGGTTGGCAGAGAGTGTGGAGGGAAGCTGCATTTGCATGTCTCGGGGCGGGGTTAAAAACAGTTCAGTAGAGAGCACAGAGGCAGCATTGATTTGTGCTTTTGTCACAGTTGGAAGTGTGAATACAAGCAAGAAACATCCTTTATGCCGGGTCCCCCCGACCAGTTCTCAAAAGGCACCAATGGCAGAACTGGCTCTGCACCGGCACCTTCCTGGTGAAAAAGAGCTACTACTGACTTACAAAACACCTAAAGTCAAGATGACTTTGATAAATATTAAACTAAAGCAGGGATGAAAGTCTTCCGGAAATACGGATATTTGACAAAACTCTTGAAAATCTCCGGTTTTCCGAATGGAGAAATTTATTTTTCGGATTTTTCGCATTCCTAGACGCAGCGTAATACTTCGCATCGTCCTCGCATGGGCACGGTCCTTAAATAGCCAAACACATAGTTTATTGATTAAAGACAGGTGTTCTTTGTTAACTGCGCGCTTGCCGGAGCTGGTTAGGCACGCGTGCAAGGGGCGCCTTCAGGTGCATGTGCTAAGGCGCGCAGGACTGACACCGTTCTGCGCAAGCGCAACACAATCACACTAGAAAGCATGTTCAAGCTGCCAGTGTAGCTGCAGTCTTTTTAGTTGCGAATTACGAGTATTTCCTCGTGTTAATAATTCACCATGTGAAAACAAGCAAAACTTTCCTCCTTCTTTCGACGTGAAGAGAGGTAAGCAATTTATTATATTTTTTTTTCATCAAAGTTGCATTTTGTGGTTTCGAAGCTAAGTTTTAGTGCCGTTTCTAGAACACAACATCAAGAAAACGTGGAAGAAACAGCAATAATGGAAGAGCCGGTTTCTAAGCTACCTAAAACTAGCAATGGTAATTTATTTTTTGTTACATAATGCACTCAGGCTGCCAGTCAGTGTGTGACACACACACGCACCCTACGCCCCTGATTTACATGAGAAATTTGGTATTCATTGGTATGTTTAAATTTACAGACAATACGAACTAATGTAAACAATTGGCTTCAACTCGCATAAATATGAATTGGATATTTTTAGTTCACTTTAGCTTATGCAAACACACAACTCTACTAAAAGATTGATAAACGAGGCTCAATGTCTCCAACATTGAAATCTGAAAGCTTTAGAAACTCTAACAGACCTTTACTTTTTAACAGTACTGTTTTGGGATTTTGCTGAGTTTACCTTCAACTGTCTGATTTTTTTCAAAGTAATTGACTGTGTAGCCAGGAAAATCACCGTGTTTTCTAAATGCACTCCTGAAAATTACTCATTAACTAGGGGAATTAAATTTGATATTTTTGACATGTTAATCATTAATGTACATGAAAGAAAAAGGTTTAAAAGTTATAACTTGTTTTAGTGAAAATAAGTACTAAAATGCACTAGAATGCAGGGTTTTGTGTGTTATGTTATTAAAATATTTTCGGGTTTTTTTTCCTTTGCTCCACTTCCATCTCTACTAAAGGCTCTTTAAAGAAAATTTAATTGTATTAACTATTATACACTGTCTTTGTTAAACAATACATTTTATTTCATTTATTATTAGTCATAGATGGTCTGAATGAGCTGTTACTGTTGGAACAATAATGTATTAGAATGAGCACATAAAACTGTCATTTATGCTACAGTTATATCTATTGGAAGAGCTGTGCTGTTGTAGAAAAATAATTAACTTCTGATTTGATAATTTTACCACTCTTACCATTGTAATCAACACACGTTCTCTGTTGAAAGAAATTGACAATCGTTCTGGTATGATATGGCGCACACCTCATCCTTAAAATCCCAGGTCAATCAATGTTAAATGCCTTCCCACATCCCTGCTTTAATGTTACCCCAAAAAAGGCAAGTATCAGATGCACAGTGCATTGGATAAAGCAGGATTTTATGACTTTGGCTGACAGGGCTGCTAAGTTGTACTGTAGAGCCATATGCAAAATCTATCATTGCGTAAAGGATTGTCATGCCCTGCTCTACCTAATTGCTTGAAGTGCAAGTCATATGGGCAGGTCATATATCTGAAGGGAGTTTTGGTGAATAAGTCTGAAAATCATTATCCATAAAGAACCATATATTCTTTTTAATCATGTTCTTGACATCAGCAGAACTCTCTACACATATTAATCTCGTATTTCATATCAGAAATCCAGGGAAGCCAACCAGAACCTTCAAATACAATTGGACCTGGTGTTGCAGCAAGCACAGGATCCAAACAGCAAAGGCAATTCATTATTCTCTGAGGTATTTATTTTAATATTTATTAAAATATTTATCTTCATGTGATATTAAGGTGCAGGTTTTAAAAATAGTTTTTTTTCGCAGGTAGAGGACAAGCGTGCCGAAATAGAGAGACAGTTGATCAGTGTAAAAGTACAGCACCAGTCTCTTCAAAAGCAACATGCTTTTACCAAACAGCAGATGCTTCGCATGAAGGTAAAAGTCAGCAGCATTTGTTGTTGAGAAGAGAGCAAGCACTTTGATTTCTTTTTGCCATTATTTTTGTTCTTTCTTTTATCATAGGTGCAGATATCTAATGTGATGCAGCTTCAGGGCATTCGAGCTGACCCAGTCCAACTTGAGAGATTACATTTCATGTTATCAGAGAAAAACAGTGAGATAGAAACCTTGATGAAGAAGGTGCAACAGTTGGAGAAGGTTGAGGTAAGGTTTTGTACTTTTGTAAGTTACTAAATTTTATGCATTGTTTTGACAGTGATCTATTTAATGCAATCAGTTGACAGTGAAATGAAAGCTTAACTCATTTACCAACAGGTGGCACTTGAGAATCAGTCCACTGATGTCTCCAAGGAAACTGAGTTTGTGGATGAGACATACTACACTGATCTTTTGAAAATGCAACTCTCAAATTCCAAGTAAGTTTCCAGTTAATGAATTGGAATTATGTATTGCAGATTAACAGTAATCTTCTTGGGACTCTAAATGGTAAAGACTAGACATCTGGAGAGTTTTCAACACATTAATAAATAGCTTAAATACTACACCTTTCTTAAGTGCTGCTCATGCTGCATCACAGGGCAGCCTAACACACTCGAGTAAATGACTACCCACCCTATTCTGCATAGATGAGCTCACAGATGACCATGATTGGCGAGTTTCACTGTAATTGAGAGGGGACAGAAAGTAATGTCCCTCCCACCCAGAGAGGACGTCCACTTTTCTGCCCTTGAACTCCCAGCCACAGATGGCTGTGGCATCTTGGGATTTGAACTTACTATATATAGATGATAGGACAAACACTTTTCTTTTGTGCCACTTGGGAACCTATAAAAAAATTAAGTAAGGAATAGCATACGAAGTATTTTAATTTGCTGATTTGCCAATGATTACAATTTTAAATTTAATAATTAACATATCACACTTTTTAAATATACAGTCATGGCCAAAAGTTTTGAGACTGACACAAATTTGGGTTTTCACAAAGTTTGCTGCTTCAGTGTTTTTAGATCTTTTTGTCAGATGTTTCTGTGGTATACTGAAGTACAATTATAAGCATTTCATAAGCTTCAAAGGCTTTTATTGACATCAGGTTTATGCAAAGAGTCAACATTTACAGTGTTGACCCTTCTTTTTCAAGAGTACTGCAATTCACCCTGGCATGCTGGATATCAGTTTCTTGGCCAAATTCTGACTTATGGCAACCCATTCTTGCATAATCAGTGCTTGGAGTTTATCATAATTTTTGGGATTTTGTTTGTCTCACCCGCTTTTTGAGGATTGACCACAGGTTCTCGATGGAATTAAGATCTGGGGAGTTTCCTGGCCATGGACCCAAAATTTCAATGTTTTGTTCCCGAGCCACTTAGTTATCACTTTTGCCTTGTGATGGTGCTCCATCATGCTAGAAAAAGCATTGTTCATCACCAAATTGCTCCTGGATTGTTGGGAGAAGTTGCTCTTGGAGTATGTTTTGATACCATTCTTTATTCATGGCAGTGTTCTTAGGCAAAATTGTGAGTGAGCCCACTCCCTTGGATGAGAAGCAACCCCACACATGAATAGTCTCAGGATGCTTTACTGTTGGCATGACAGAGGACTCATGGTAGTGCTCACCTTTTCTTCTCTGGATACTCATTTTTTTCAGATGTCCCAAACAGTCTGAAGGGGGCTTCATCAGAGAAAAGAACTTTTACCCCAGTCTTCTGCAGTCCAATCCCTGTACTTCCTGCAGAATGTCAGTCTGTCCTTAATGTTTTTCTTGGAGAGAAGTGGCTTCTTTGCTGCCCTTCTTGACACCAGGCCATTCTCCAAAAGTCTTCACCTCACTGTGCGTGCAGATGCAGATGCACTTGCACCTGCTTGCTGCCATTCCTGAGCAAGCTCTGCACTGGTGGTGACCCGATCTTGTAGCTGAATCCTCTTTAGGAGACGGTCCTGGCACTTGCTTTCTTGTGTGCCCTGAAGCCTTCTTCACAGCAATTGAACCTCTCTCTTGAAGTTCTTGATGATCCGATAAATGGTTGATTTAGGTGCAAAAACTGATAATTAAGTGGCTCAGGGAAAAAACATTTGAAATGTTGGGTCTATGGCCAGGAAACTCCCCAGATCTTAATCCCATCGAGAACCTGTGGTCAATCCTCAAAAAGTGGGTGGACAAGCAAAAATCCAAAAATTGTGATAAACTCCAAGCACTGATTATGCAAGAATGGCTTGCCATCAGTCAGGACTTGGCCCAGAAGCTGATATCCAGCATGCCAGGGCGAATTGAAGTACTCTTGAAAAAGAAAGGTCAACACTGCAAATATTGACTCTTTGCATAAACTTGATGTATTTGTCAATAAAAGCCTTTGAAGCTTATGAAATGCTTATAATTGTACTTCAGTATACCATAGAAACATCTGACAAAAAGATTTAAATACAGCAAAATTTTGTGTCCGTCTCAAAACTTTTGGCCACGACTGTACATGTATAGAGATGAGTGTTACTGATAAGCAAGAAAGCACAAACTCTTCTGGCTTCTCCCATGTTTAGAAACTTATTGACTCTTACAAAGTATGGACCCCCAAAATTCCTTCTTTTAATGATGCACAGAAACCTTCCCCATATCAATGATAGATTTTTCTTTGTTAAACAGCAGCAACAGAAGTTTTTTTTTTTTTTTTAAATCCTTTTTGTCCCCCGCTGGCCAAAAGCCCCGAAGGGGGATTATGTCATGGCGAAGTCCATCCTTCCATCCCAGAAAGGGTTCTCACCTTCTGAAATCAACTCCTCTCACAATTTTTGGAGGAATTTTATGAAACTTGGCAAAAGGCTTTGTTATAGGACAGTAATACGCACATGGCAATTTCGTTTGCAATATATTGTAGCGGGGGATATTGTGCTCTTATGGCCCTTTTCCACTACCCTTTTTCAGCTCACTTCAGCCCGACACGGCTCGCGTTTCGACTACCTCAGAACAGCACGACTCAGCTCGCTTCAGCCCTGCTTAGCACCCAAAACTCGCACGGTTTTGGAGTGGGGCTGAAGCGAGCCAAACCGAGCTGAGTGAGGCTGGGGGCATGAGCAGACACTCCCCTGTGCACTGATTGGTGAGGGGGAGTGTCCTCACATGCCCACACACGCCCCGCGAGCACGCTGGGATCTGTAAACACCGTAAACCCGGAAGAAGAAGAATTACGAGAATTTCTGAAGCCTTATGTGCCTCGCTTCATCTATACGCTCTTGCCAGTATCTGTTGGCGTTGTCGGTGACAACAAGCCACAGCACCAAGACCAGCAACACTAACGACTCCATGTCCTCCATGTTTATTGTTTACTATCTGGGTCGTGAGACTACCGCTTAAAAGATCATTGTCACTGTTTGCGCTGCTTAACGACATCACGTGACGTCCACCCACTTTCGCTAACTCCACCCAATGTGTCCACCCACTTCCAGCCAGCATGGTTCAGCGCGGTTGTAGTCGAAATGCAACTCCAATAGCCCTGCTCAGCTCGACTCAGCCCAACTCAGCACGGCACAGCTCAGCCGTGTTTGTAGTGGAAAAGCGGCATTAGAGCACTCGTGTTTATTAGGCTTGGCTCATATGGAGCAGAAATGTTCAAAAATGATGGTAGTTTAATTTGGTATTGTAGGAATAAAAAGTAAATTGTTATCTTTGCCTGCTGCTCTCTGATAACTAAGGATGGAATATAGGATGGCCAAAGGTAAATCTGTTTTAGCCTTATGATTAAAATGTCTGACTCCAATAAGTTTAATTAATTATCTCACTCCAGAGAATGTATCTTGTAGTTATTACTAGAAGTTATTACTCAGTAATAGCATTTTAATTTACAATGGCTTCCATGCTAAGCTTTCATGATAAAATGGCATTCGTATGTCAGAGGCTTTTATATAGCCTATTCATTAAATAATTTTCCCATTATCTCAGAGGTTTCTATCGACATGCAAGCTCGGTCTTTCCTATTTACTTGTCAGAGGTTTCTATTTAAGCTTAAGTACTTGCTTTTTACTTGAGCTTGTCAGAGGTCGCTTTCAAAATGTGTCTAAACCTTTAAAATCAAACAAAACCCAAAAAATAAACTCCTTTATACTAACAGAAATTATTTATACAAGACATGTTCGAGTGTAGGGCAGCACGGTGGTGTAGTGGTTAGCGCTGTCGCCTCACAGCAAGAAGGTCTGGATTCGAGCCCCGTGGCCAGCGAGGGCCTTTCTGTGCGGAGTTTGCATGTTCTCCCCGTGTCCGCGTGGGTTTCCTCCGGGTGCTCCGGTTTTCCCCACAGTCCAAAGACGTGCAGGTTAGGTTAACTGGTGACTCTAAATTGACCGTAGGTGTGAATGGTTGTCTGTGTCTATGTGTCAGCCCTGTGATGAACTGGCGACTTGTCCAGGGTGTACCCCGCCTTTCGCCCGTAGTCAGCTGGGATAGGCTCCAGCTTGCCTGCGACCCTGTAGAACAGGATAAAGCGGCTAGAGATAATGAGATGAGATGTTCGAGTGTTCTCTTGTTCTTATTTGTACCTGTATACTGTGTACAGATTGTTTTTCTTTTAAAATACATGGTAGCTGCGGGGTCTTAAAAGCCTTAAAAAAGTCTTTAAATTTAATATTCCAAAATTAAGGCCTTAAAAAGTCTTAAATTGCTTTGCCCAAGTCTTAATTTTTTTAAACAAAGGTCTTAAATTTACTCGTACTATTCTACGATGTGAAAACGTGGGCTTTGCGTAACATCAGTGAATTTCTTGGAGTATGCGCAAAGAAAGAAACAATATTGATACATTTTCGCGCCGGCGCAATCATCGGAGTCCGTGGTGGAGAGGAGACTCCGTGAATCGCAGCATGGGAAGTATTGTTTTAATCAGCAGTGGCTTTCAGATAAAAGATATCGTGATTGGGTGAGGGAGGTTCCTGGAAGTGACGTTGAAGCAAGATGCTGTGTTTGTCAAAAGGCCTTCAAGTTGTGCACTATAGGTCATTTCGCTTTAGAGTCTCACATGAAGAGCTCAAAGCACATTGCATCTGCCCTCCACCACCAACAGCCCATCGCTCAGTTCTGCACGGTTCAATCTCCGAATGCACCTGGAGTTGGCACTAGCACCACTGTTGAATGTCAGCAGCATCAGCCAAGCCAGACATCATCGGCAAGGCTAGCAACAACACAAGGGCCGAGCAGTGGCATGATGGGTGTCGGTGGAACCCCGACACTTCGGGCAGAGGTGCTATGGATTTTAAAAACAATTACGGAACACCACTCGTACAGCTCAAATGAGGGCATAAGCGAACTCTTTAAGGCTATGTTCCCAGACTCGGAAGTCGCTACAACATTCTCCTGTGGAAAAAACAAAACGTCTTACACAACAAAATTCGGTCTTGTTCCTTATATAACGAAGAAGTTGGTCAAAGACGTTAACGAGGCAAGTGGTGGATTTATCTCATTGTGTCTCTTATCTATCCACCTCCACATCTGTCTTCCCTCCCTCCCTTGTTTACTAGGAGTATTTACATTTCTTTTTATTCTTCAAAATGTAAAATGGTTGAAGCAAGTTGAATGCTGGGAAACTAAGACAAAGAGTTTGTCTGTTTATCATCTCTGGGTGCATGGTCATAATTAGTTTAGAGACCGTTCTTTAGGCCTTGAGTTGGGCCCTCAGTTTGGCTTTTTGGCTGGTGAGTGCACACCATTGTACCAATGTATTGGTACGCCAATTGCATTTTTGTGCACCATTAAGAGACTTTCGGCTTACCTCTTTTCTATCAATCTATCTATCTCTATCTCTCTTCCCATCTATCCCCCTCATCTCTTATCTATCTATGCCCCTCTGTGTCTCTCTCCCTCCCTCGTTTACAAGGGTACAAAATGTAAAATGGTTGAAGCAAGTGCAAGTGCTGTGAAACTAAGACAAAGAGTTTGTTTAGAGTGTTGTGAATGTTTTGATATTTTATTTAAAAAAAATACACCCACATCACTTTTTTATTTTAAGTATCATCTCTGGGTGCATGGTCATAATTAGTTCAGAGACAGTTCTTTAGGCCTCGAGTGAGGCCCTCAGTTTGGTTTTTTGACTGGTGAGTGCACACCTTTGGCATTAATGTGTTGGTATGCCTATTGCATTTTTGTGTACCTTTAAGGCCATGACGTGGACCCTACGTTGTGCTCCTTTCTTCCAGGTTTAGACTTGTTTTTTTGTCTTGAATGTGAAGATTCGACAAGCAATGCACATAATGACTTTTAAGTATATAACTTTTATAATAAAAGTATTTTTACTTGAAACATTTGTCATTATTGTGAATTTGATCTGGTGTTCTACGACCGCATAATGGGTGCGATGTAGGTCTTAATTCTCATTTAAGTGGTCTTAAAAAGGTCTTAAAAAAGTCTTAAATTTATGGTGATCAAACCTGGGGAAACCCTGAAATAAAATGTTCCTGGGTGGGGTGGCATGGTGGTGTCGCCTCACAGCAAGAAGGTCCGGGTTCGAGCCCCGTGGCCGGCGGGGGCCTTTCTGTGTGGAGTTTGCATGTTCTCCCTGTGTCTGCATGGGTTTCCTCCGGGTGCTCCGGTTTCCCCCACAGTCCAAAGACATGCAGGTTAGGTTAACTGGTGACTCTAAATTGACCGTAGTGTGAGTGTGAGTGTGAATGGTTGTCTGTGTCTATGTGTCAGCCCTGTGATGACCTGGCGACTTGTCCAGGGTGTACCCCGCCTTTCGCCTGTAGTCAGCTGGGATAGGCTCCAGCTTGCCTGCGACCCTGTAGAACAGGATAAAGCGGCTAGAGATAATGAGATGAGATGTTCCTGGGTGCTGCCATCTTACTCTCTCTGAGGTTCAAATATCGTGCTCTGAGTATAAATTATGCGAAAGAATCAGAGATTGTGACGTCACTTACACACTACATGAATTTCCAAGGTTGATATTTTATGCATACATCGCTTCTAAATTGTTGTAAACAACCTTCAAGATGGCTGAGTGTCAAGCATTTGGCTGTAAAAATAAGCTAGATCATTGAAGCAGTGAACACATACATGCATACATGGGATGCACTGATAGCCAATTTCTTATCTTAGCAATATTTCTGAGATGAAAGAAAGCTATCTGGGTAATGTTATTGATATGAATTTCAAATGAATGACTGGAATCAATTATCACACCCAAGTCTTTTACCGCTGCACGTGGAGAAACAGAAAGGCCATCCAGAGTTACTGTGTAATCAGAAAACCTATGGGGTGTTCGCACGGCACATATTTGCATCGATGCTGCACCGATGTATTTTGTTGCGATATATCTTACACCGGTGTAAATTTTGTGGTTTGTACACGTCACAAACCTGCTTACTAGAGAGAAGCATGTTAGCGCCGGTGCAGCCCCACTTGTGGTCACACGGCAGTTTTTGCGACCGTGCTATATGACAGTAATAATGCGGAAATTAAATATGCGCATGCGTGAAAATGCACTTCCTTTTCCCGGTTGTCATGGCATCACCAAGCGCCGGGAAAACAACGTGGATGAAGACACCAGTGTTGCCAGATACTGCTGACGTTTTCCAGCCTAAAATATGTTCAAATCCGCCAAAATGCACTTAAAACCGCCCAATCTGGCAACACTGGAAGACACGCAGTTCTGTTGTTGTTGATATTTGCCATTTTGGAAGCGCAAAATACCAGGATGCAAATTATGCAATGCCCGTATGTAATCAACTCTCCTCACGCGTAGCGAGTTTACCCCTGTAGCGTTCAGACGTCCCATTTTATATCGGTGCTGCCCCGCAAACTAGCATTTACTCCGGAGTAAATTTCTTAAACCACCTCCCGAGCAGGGTTAGATTTGCACCGGTTTAAGCAGCTTTCAGGAGCTACACCGGTATAACTTTGTACTGTGTGAACGCTCTACCGGGGCAGCCCCGGTGCTACACCGGAGTAAAAGTTGCCTTGTGAACACCCCTCTACATCTAGCTGCATGTGGTCCTAGTACAAGTACTTCTGTTTTGTCTCTTGTTAAGCAGAAGGAAGTTAATAAGCATCCAGTGTCTAATGTCCTTTACACATTACTCAATTCTGTTAAGCTGGTGTCTCTAATCTGGCTTTGCAGAAACATAGAACTGCGTGTCATCAGCATAACAGTGGATGCTTATATCCTGCTTATGAATAATATTACCAAGAGGTAATTTATAAAGAAAAAAGCAGTGGGCTTAAGACAGAACCTTGTGGAACACTAAACTTTACTTCAGTATTTTTAGAAAAATCACCATTTACATCAACAAACTGATAACGTTCAGTTAAATAAGACCTGAGCCAGGAGAGGCCCGTTCCCTTAACTCCCACAACATTTTCTGGTCTATCCAGGAGAATGATCAGTGGTGTCAAAGACTGCACTAAGGTCAAGCAATACAAGCAGGGGGACACAACCCTGATCAGATGCCAACAGTAGGTCGTTTACTACTTTAACCTGTGCTGTCTCTGTGCTATGAGGTCTAAATCCTGATTGATACATTTCATGGATGTTATTCCTGTGTAGATTTGAGTATTACTGCTGTGCCACAGCTTTTTCTAGGATCTTGGAGATAAAGGAGTGGTTTGATATTGGCCTAAAATTGGACAGCTGACAGGGGTTGAGGTCAGGTTTTTTTAATCAGAGGTTTAATAACTGCTAGTTTAAATGATTTGGGTACATAGCCAATTCTAAGGGTTTAATTTTTTTTAAGAAGTTTAATTGTTTCTGGTATTATCTGTTTGAAGAGTCATGTAGGTAAGGGATCTAGTACACAAGTTGAAGATTTTTATGTGGAAATTAGTTTGATTTATCTAAGGGGAGTAAAACATTCTAACTGCATAGTTATATGGTTATATACAGGGTTACTTAAGTTGTCTGGGTTTAAATTAGTAGTTTGAATTTTTTTGTCATATATTTTCAATTTTGTCACTGAAAAACTTTATGAAGTTGTTCCCACTACATACTGCAGGTGTGCATGTGTCTATGGAGCACTTGCATGTGACGTCACAGCCGATCTAGATTGTAACAGACGCCATCTTGTCGGTCAAACGCCATATTTCCGCCTTCTACTTCTACTTCTGGTTCTACTTCTGCTTTTACGTCTACCTTTTCTTCTGGAAAACCCTACTATATACAATTCTACTACAACGGCTGTGGCTACAAGCTCTCCCTACCTGTGCACGTTTTTTGTTTTTTGTGTGTATTTTTGTGTGGTGTTCGTCTGTATCGGACTTCAATATCCACTACAACCATATGGACTTACTGGACATGGGTTTCCAGCAGAAAATGACGGTTTGTAGCGATTTCCATCGCATGCACAACATTCCGGACGAGATAGCGAGACCAGCGGGGTCTCCGTGGATTGTTATCGGAAGCAAAGCGAAGGAGGCGGCGCCGGGAGCGGAAGCAAAAGCGAGGCTGCAGAGCCGGTGTTCTGTAAAGTTATCCTACCTCTTGGATTTGTCCTACCAAGCCTACTGCACATGCGCGAAATCCAGGAGGGTACACCGGCCTGTTGACTAAGCTCAGAAAACAGCCACTCAAACCTCCACTGCTAAGCCTCTACCTCTCCAACGCCAGATCCATGGTAAACAACACGGACAATTTGGAATTACAGCTGGAATTACCTTATTCTATTCTATAATCGGCTGGTCAGTGCTATACTCAATACTTAAGTGACTTACCCATCCAATGAGGATTTTCTTGTTTACAAGATGCCACATCTGAGTCGCTGAGAAATCCTGAATTTCTGTAAAGATAACTGTACAGAGATTTATAAGCACTCAGTGCTGCACCACTGAACAGCGAGGGAAAGTTAATGAGGTAATTATACACGTCCGGGTATTCCACCTCTGGCAGTTCAATATCCACTGACATGGTCGTGAAAACTCCGTCCGGTAAGCCATAAGGGTCACTAATCTGTAGATTGTTTATTTTAGACATGTATCTAGTTATCTGTTCATTAGAAAAATGAGCCGTGTAGTCCGTCGGTTGAAATTGATCCATTCTGTACATGAGTGCAGCAGTATTCAGCGGTGTTTTTTACCGACAAGATGGCGGCTGTGTACTTTCCGGTCACGTGACTGCAAGATCTCTATAGTGGTCTTTTTCCTAGTTAATTTTGTGACCGTTGCCATTTACATTCTAATTTTCAAGTGGTCTGTTTTAAAGTGTAATTGTGGTACCAGAGTGATAAATGATTAGAGAAAAAAAAATTATTTTTTGTAGTGGAGCTACATTATCTAAGTATAGTGGAATGTTGGCTCTAAGCATTCAGTTGCCTGATCAAGTTCTGTGGGGTCTGACGGTCATCCATTCAAAGTTGATAACTCGGGGAGATTATTTATAAAACTTTGTGAAGTAGATGATGTGAATATATGTTTAACACAGTAGCATGGCAAGGTGGATATATTATTGCTCAGACATATTTTTGAATAATATGAGATCTGAGGTAGCTTCAGACTGTGGAAGTGTGCCTATATTTTCTATATTTAATCTGAATATTAGTATTAGATCAAGAGTGTGACCACGATTACGTGTAGGTCCTATGCCATTCTGATTAACCCCTACTGAATCTAGAATAGACATGAATGCTGTTTTCAGAGGGTCTTCTGGGTTATCAGAGTGAATATTAAAGTCTCCAAGGGCTAAATCTGTGTCTAAGAAAATTACCAGGTATGAGATGAAATCCGCAAATTCAGAAAGAAACTCGGCATATGGCCCTGGGGGCCTGTAAATAATAAGTAATGGAATAAGTAACTGAATTTATGAGGTAGACTTATTTTTTGAGGTTACGTTGGTATGAAGAATTTCAAACGTGTTAAATTTATAACTAGGTTTTTGTGTCACGCCTAGATAGAGCTGGGCGATAAATCTATTTTATCGATTAATTTGAATTTACAGTTAAGGACGATGTGTTTTTATGAAAATCAGTTTTTTCTCAGTTTTAACCACCGCCACCGACGCTCCCCTCTGCGCATGTGCAGAACGGATCAGGCACTGACACTATTGCCCTCCTCCCGCGCGCTTGCCGTAGACACACACAAACAACATGGCAGCGATTGGGGGAAAGCCGCAATTTGTGCCCAAGAAAGGAGTAACTTCCTCCGTGATCTGGAATCGTTTCGGTTTTGCAGCATCGGACGCAGACCAAACAAGTCCTCGTTGTAAGGCGTTGAAAACGGTTGCTTCCAAAGGAAGCAGCACAACGAATTTATTCCAACCCCTTAAACAGAAGCCTGCAGCAGAGCGGGAGAAGTGGTGCTCCTAGCGGAATGAACACAGCCGCAACACGAGCGCAACATCCACAGTAAAGCAAGCAACCGTCCCAGACACATTTCTGAACTGTGTGCCTTATGGTAAGAATGGGGTGCGGTGGAAGGCAATCACAGATGCTATCGCGATGTTTATTCCAAAAGACATGGTGCCCATACATACGGTGGAAAAGTCGGCATTTTCTTCCCTATTTTGTCAGTTTTATTGAAAAGGACAAATTTATTTATTTTTATTTTTTTCGCGGTCCAAATCCTGCGCTCTGATTGGCTAGCGAGCAGGTCTGTATCCTACGGTACGGACCTCTGGTGACTCGGTTGTTCACAACACCAACAAACATTTATCTTTTTTTTTTTTTTAAATAAGATTTATTTATAAGATTATCAAAAATCTTATAAATTTTTGCCAGCATTTCTCAGGAGAATAGCATTAATTTTCCATCATGGATAGCGATAATGACAGTGTTCACAGCGAAAGCGAGTTTTACTACCCCGAGGAAGAAGAAATAAAAGAAAACATTTCAGGAGAAAGCTAAAACCTGTAATTATTTGCTAACACCGAGCAAAAACATGGCTGAATCCTGAATGACTCCTATTTGTATAAATAGGCGGCAAAATGTAGTTTTTTTTTTCCTGCCATGGAAGTGCACTTGTATACTGAGGAGAAAGCAATTTGCATTACAGCTGTGAATGAGGATTCAAAATGGCGGCTCGGCTCGGTTTCCCCTTTTGGGCGCTCTCGTTTTCTCTTAGATTTTGGTAAAAAATAAATATATAATTTACCAGCTTAAGGTCGGTCCGTATGATGAAATAACGTGACCTCGGCCTTAAATACTGACCTCGGCCCAGAGGACCTCAGTATTTCACGATACAGACCTCCCAGCTGGTAAATAACATACATACACACACTTTTTTTTTTTTTGAAGGGGCTTTTTTTTTTTTTTTAAGTTTGAGGGTGCATTGTGTCAGTGCCAGTTTGAAACTAAGCCATGTTGGAGAAAGCTTTCTAAAGTTACTGTATGTTCTCACTGTTTACAATGGCATGGTCTGCCATCTCATCTACAAGCTTGTTTTTTGGTTTCTTTTTGGTTTCTGGTTGCACTTTAACCCCAAAGGGGAAATTTAAGTGAAAACAAAATAAAGGTAAAACTTGTTTTGAACCATTTCTTTGTCATGTGTAGTTTGATTTTTAGTAGGGGGGAAAAATCGATTAAAATCGAAAATTGGATTTTTTGTGAAAAAATCGATTTTTTTTTAGGCCATATTGCCCAGCTCTACACCTAGATAATCGATACAAATATCTGTAATGCCGCCTCCTCTGCCAGTTAAATGAGGCTGGTGTATATAACTGTATCCAGGACAACTAGCTTCATTTAATGCTACATACTCATTTGGCCTAATCCATGTTTCTGTTAAACACAGTACATTAAACTCCTAATCAGTAATAAGTTCATTAACAATTAGTGCTTTAGATGTAAGAGATCTAATATTTAAGACTCCTAGCTTTAGATCAAAGGTGCTGACGGTGGCTATACAGTCAGTAGGATTTAATTTTATATGAATTAGATTACTAGAAAAAACTGAGTATTTCTACTTTTTTGTATAGCTCAGGGAATAGACTCAGTCTTGATATACAGTGTCTTGCAAAAGTATTCATCCCCCTTGGTGTTTGTCCTGTTTTGTCACCATCAGATACGAGGTAGGTGGATGCATGTGCAGAAGTATATTTATTTATACTGATGAAAACCACACAAAGGCAAATGGTTCAAATCGGCAGGCTAAATCCATAATGTAAATCAGGCAAAGGGTCAGGCGAGGCACAAACAGGAGATCAAAGGCAGAACGAAAAATGAGAACGAGGAACAGGCTCAGGAAATAGGAAACAAGGCTCAGTAATGCGTACTGACACAGCGTAATACTTCGCACTGATCCTGCAGCAGAACAGTCCTTAAATAGGTGCACATATAGCTCCTTAATTAAGTTCAGGTGCGCGTCGTTAACAGCACGCGTGCTGGAGTCCGCTCAACGTGCGTGCAGCCCAGGGTGCGCCTTCAGGTGCATGCGCCACAGCATGCAGGACTGACAGAACCCCCCTCAAAGAGCTCCCTCTAGGAGCAAAAATCCATCCTACTTGGCTCCAGTGGGGGCTCGGGTTCAGGCTCAGGACAAAACTTGGACTGCTTGCACTGGTTTTGGGCTCTGGAGATGACTCGGGTTCTGGACTGGACTCAGGCTTGAGCTCTGTACTTGACTTGGGCTTGAGCTGTGGAGATGGGCTCTGGACTGGACTTGGGCTCTGGGGATGACTCATGTTCTGGGCTGGACAAGAATTCTGGACTGAACTCGAGCTCTGGAACTGACTTGGGCTTTGGACTTGACTCTAGTTCGAACTCAGGACGTGATTTGGACTCAGGACTTGACTTGGACTCAGGACTTGGCTCTAGTTTGAACTCTGAACTAGACTCAGGCATGGGCTTGAGCTCTGTCAGTGCATTGCTATGGTCCTGCCCAGGCGGTGGGACAACGATGTCTTCATAGCCAGGTGGCAGCGGGACGATAACACATCCATAGCCGGGAGGCGGTAGAACGACGACGTCTTCATAGCCGGGAGGCGGCGGGACGACGACGTCTTCATAGCCGGGAGGTGGCGGGACGATGACGTCCTCATAGCCGGGAGGCGGCAGGACTACGACGTCCTCATAGCCGGGAGGCGGCGGGACGACGACGTCCTCTGACACTGGTTCTAGAACAGGCTCAGGTTCTGGCCCTGGAGTAGACACTGGCACAGGCTCTGACGCTGGCACTGGAGCTGACTCAGGCTCTGACGCTGGCTCTGGTCCTGGAGCTGACTCTGGTGCTGGCACTGGTTCTAGAGCAGACACTGGCACTCACTCTGACTCCACTTCTGGTGCTGGCACTGGTAGAACTGGCACTGGTGGAACAGGCTCTGGCACTGGTGGAACTGGTTCTGGCACTAGTGGAACAGACGCTGGCGTTGGCTCTGGCACTAGAACAGACTTTTCCCCTACAGAGACTACACTGCCCTCATTCTCACTAACCCTCTCTAGAGTCTGGATGTGCACCTCTAAAGTTGTAACCTTCTCCATCAGAAAGTTAACTAATCTACACTTATCACAAATAAAGCTATTACTAGCGATGGAGGAAGAATGACTAAACATCCTGCACTCAGCACACTGAACAAGCTGAATGTGTGCCATGATAAATGGATTTATGTACCTTAATCAAAGATCTGTTGATGTTAAGGCAGATTCTATGTGGATGGCGTCCGATTGTGGTCTTTGCATGAGAAGGAAAAAGCTTCTGGTTTTTGGCGTCCTCCAAAAAAAAGTAAATGAATAAAATATGGAAAAAGTGAAAGTACAAACAAAAATGACAGTGGAAAATGATTTGTAGAAAAGATTAAAAAGATTGGTGATTTAAACACCAACACTCACAGAAAAATGACTTGCAGCAAACAACTCGAAAATAGAAATTACGTCACAGGAAACTGCGTCACACTGAAGGTCTCCCTCAAGGCTCTGTTCTCGGTCCACTCCTTCCTATAATTTACATGTTTCCACTCTGTCATCTTGTTTGACCTCATGGTCTCAACTTTCATTGCTATGCAGATGACACAGACTTGTATTAGTACCACTGCTGTTTTAGCCCTTCCACCGCCTTCACTACTGTCTTGTATTCTTGACATCAAGGAATGGATGCACAATAATTACCTCAAACTCAACACAGATAAAACACGTCTTTCTAGTTGGTCCTAATGCTTTCATCCCTAAACACTCAGATCTATGCCGTAACATTGATAGAATCCTTGTTGAGTACCATGACCCATCTAGGCATCATCTTTGACCAATTACTAACCTTCACATCAGGTCCCTCATGTTTGAGAATTACTTGGAAAAAATATTTTTCAGGATAAGTTCTATTGTGAAGTGCTGTCTCCCAAAAGATATGAAGAAAAATCTCAGACCAATTTCTTTCTTTCATACTAGTTTACTAAAATTCTATCAAGATCATATAAATGGCAAACCACTTTCTCAAAATACAAAACAGAGTGCTCTTAGCTCATGAAACAAAAACAGCGAATTCTTCGCTGAATTGTTCTTTTGCAAGACCTTTAAAGACAAACTATCTGGTCTATCTTGCAGCCATAACCAATCTAATTCTTTAGATCCAACTTTTTTCTTTTTTTGGGAAAAGTCCAAGTCCTCAGCTGGTGAAATCATTTACTGCCCATATGGTCGAGTGCTGACATACATGTGTATATCCATATATGCGGTATGCAATGGTCCTACGGTACAGGAACAGCTGTTTTGTATGGTGCTTTTAACAATAGATATTGTAGCAGTTTTACAGAAATATATACATTTTAATCATAATTTATAAAATTATCCCTTATGAGCAAGCCTGATGCGACAGTGGTAAGGATAAACTCACTGAGATGACATGAGGAAAAGCCCTTGAGAGAAACCAGACTCAAAAGGAAACCATCCTCATTTGGGTGATAACCAATAACTCACTTCTCTAACTGTATCCTGACATTTCAAAAAGTGCAATTGTGTAAATAGGGACATTATCATTTTTACATGATGTCTATTTTGTTGAAGTTGTCAGCTGTTTACTGATGTACACTTGAGTGCAAAACTGTTCATAGCAACTGCAGTCCTGAAGTTATCATAGCAATTATAGTCCTAAACCATTATAATTAACTCATTTAAGGGAAAGAGAAAGAAAACCAGCATGCTACATCTCACATTAACAATTACTATCATATTTCATATCCAATAATCAATTAATTACACAAAATAAAAGCAACATTCTTTTAATGAAACCTTTGCATTCACTAAAACCTTACTTTTTCATCTTTGTAACATCACTCAACTCTGGCCCATACTCATCTTTAAAGACATATAAGCTCTTGTCCATGCCTTTATGACTCACCATCTAGACTATTGTAGTGTTCTGTTCACTGGCCCCAACTTCCAAGATTACAGTATATTCAGAATTTGCCTACTCGAGTTTCCACTCGCACTAAAAGATGCTTACCCATCTCCTAGCATATTCAATACAAAATCTGCCTCCTCTTTTACAAAGCCTTACATGGCTATACCCTAGGTTATTTGACTGAACTCTTGCTTCCCTATACCCCCACCTTTGTGTTTTGCTCATCTAGCTCTAGCTTACTCACAATTCCTTGATTCAGACTTTCCTCCATGGGTGGCAGGTCCTTCAGTGGTGTTATGCTCACTTTATGGAATTCACTTCTACAGAGTCTCCAAGAAATCCCCTCCATTTCCCCTTTTGAAAACACATGTCAGAACCTATCTCCACATTTAGTGTCTAAAAGTGTGTGTTCTAGTGTATGTCTGTGTGCTTTATGTCTACGTACATGTGTGAGTAGTGCACTGACAATGTCGGTCACAAGATATTGTCGCCACTGCCTTCTAGCTATAGGAAATATGACCAAACATCTCGTCTTGGACCAGAAAGTCATTGAGGAACTTCGAGGCCTGGGTCTTCTCCGCCGGATGACATCTTCACCGGACTTGCCTGCTGTGTCTCACCCAGAGAAGTGGTGCCGGAAGCGGTGTGAGAGGAAACAGAAGCGTGGCAAGTGCGGAGGTATCCACGCTAGGCTAGCCGCTAGCCCGCACAGACCCGCGATGCCATCCCTCGTTCTGGCCAATGTACGCTCACGAGACAACAAAATAGATCACAGAATTCATGCGATCTGTGCTACGTGGTGCAAGGGATTGCTGTGTTTTCATCTTTACAGAATCCTGGCTGAAGAACAACATCCCGGACTCTGCTATCCAGCTAGCTGGGCTAATATGTTACCGCGCTGACCGAGCCTTTATGGAAGGAGGCAAGACACACGGTGGGGGAGTGTGTTTTTACAACCCCAATTCCAAAAAAGTTGGGACAAAGTACAAATTGTAAATAAAAACAGAATGCAATGATGTGGAAGTTTCAAAATTCCATATTTTATTCAGAATAGAACATAGATGACTGTAGGACTTTGAGCGGGTGGGTGGAGCACAGAAGTACGGCAGGCCAGAACTGAGTTCCAAAAAGCTCTTTATTTTCAGCTTTATACTCTCCCAGTCACACAGACACGCGCGCGCACACACACCAGTCATCTGGTTGGGGAGAGAGCTGCCTTCCTCTGCTCTCTCTCTCTCCTTTTTAGGGTGCGGTCACTGGGGAAGACACACACAAACAGGTTAATTGACATCAGGTGCAGTGATTCTGCCACTTACCATCCCTGACTCCGCCCTCTGGTCACAGACCGACGCTTGACCACGCCCCCGCTGCCACATACCCCCACCACCCGACTCAGGCCAGGCAGCCATCCGGCCTGCAGCCAACTCCCCCCCCCCCCCCCCCCCCCTTGACGGGAGAGGAAGTCCGCCACGACCATCTGCGCCCCCGGCCTGTGGATCACCTTGAAGTTAAAGGGCTGGAGTGCCAGATACCAACGGGTGATCCGCGCGTTGGCATCCTTCATGCAATTCCTGGTGCGTCGGGGATCTGGACCACCGCGCCCACCTCCATTGCCGAGCACTGATGCTGGAGGTGCCCCGGCTCCCCGCAGCGCCAGCAAACCGGCCCGGGCTCTCTCTCTGCACCGGCACTCTGGGGGGGGGAGAGACAGACACAGAAGTGGGAAACGGGAGGACACCACGGGTGCGGCGGGCCGGCTGGGGTGGAGCTGGCCCCCGCCTCCGCGGTGGGGGAACGGGGCGAGTACAAGACACAGAAGGGGAGAGAGAAGAGGTGATCTGCGATCCTGCCATGAACAGCTGCCAGATGATCCTCCGCCAACTCGATGGCCTGATCCAGCGACGCCGGGCGGTGGCACTGGACCCACTCCGCGGTCCCTTCAGGAAGTTGGGTGATGAACTGCTCCAGTACCACCAGATCGACGATTCCCTCAGCGTCGCGGTTGTCAGCCGTCAGCCACCGCCAGCAGGCGTCCCAGAGTTGCTGGCCAAACGCGAACGGCCGGCCAACCTCCTCTAGGCGTAGATCGCAGAAGCGCTGGCGTTGTTGGTCTGGGGTGCGCCCCTTACGCTGGAGGACGGCCCGGCGCAGCTCTGCGCAGACCAGCCGACTGTCGGCGGGGAGCTGTAGCACAGCCAGCTGCGCCTCGTCCGTTAGCAGGGGGAGGAGGCGCGCTGCACGCTGTTCCACTGGGCAGCCCCAGGCCTCTGCTGCTTGCTCGAAGAGCACTAGGAAGGCCTCGGGGTCGTCGTGCGGGCCCATCTTCGTTAGGGTGAGGGCCCATGGAGGTGGTGGACCCCGCCGATGCGAGGAGGTGCCGGAACGCCTGACAATCTTCCTGTTGCGCCAGCACCAGGGCCTCAAACCTTTGCACTTGCTCCTTTCGGAGGGCAACCAGCACCTGGTGCTGGCTCTGTTGGGCCGTGGCGAGGGCGTGGATCAGGTCCGCGAAGGGGGAGGACTCCATGGGGCTGTTCTCCTCTGTGCTCCTTCCTGGGTTTCAGCACCACTGTAGGACTTTGAGCGGGTGGGTGGAGCATAGAAATATGGCAGGCCAGAACTGAGTTCCAAAAATTTCAGCTTTTCAGCTTTGCACTCTCCCAGTCACACAGACACGCGCGCGCACACATCAGTCTTGTGGTTGGGGAGAGAGCTCCCTTCCTCTGCTCTCTCTCTCTCTCTCTCTCTCTCTCCCTCCTTATATAGGGTGCGGTCACTGGGGAAGACACACAAACACAGGTTATAGTGCAGCGGTTAATTGCATATTTCATAAGAATCCTTCAGATGGTGACACAAGCATGAAATTCTCCACAAATATGCTTTAATGTCCTCTCTTTTAGAAAAGGGTCCTGGCCATGCCAAAAATTCAAGATGGCCGCCATTTTCCAAGATGGCTGCCCGAATGTGACAATTTTTTATTTTCCCTCTTTTCTTAATTTAATTTTCCAAGTGAACCATGTTTATGCTCTTATATGCCAATTTTACAGATTTTGTTGTCTCTAATATAAATTTAAGAAGGTTAGCCTTCAATGTGGTGCCCAAAATGGCTGCTAATTCTTGAAAATTATGATTTATCCATTGTAAATTGAGCATATTTAACACACACATGCTTGGGACTTGATCAGCTATGGCTGGCATTTGGTCAGGGTCAGAGCATGCGCTATATCAGTGTGCATGACTTGTGTCACAGCTTGGGCCAGGAAAAGACCAAGGGCATACTCTTCTTTCATGCGTTCACAGGCTGTGATATAGTGTCAGCTTTCAGAAACAAGGGAAAGAAGACTGCCTGGCAGACCTGGGATATCTTCCCAGAAGTCTCCCCTGTGTTCTCCAAACTGAGTCAGTACCCTCTCACAGTGCAACAGAGCGACCTTGACATCCTGGAGAAGTTTGTCATATTTATGTATGACAGATCCAGCACGGCTGCCACTGTAGATGAGGCGAGGCTCGAATTATTTGCCAGGAAACAACGACCTTATGAGGCCATCCCGCCAACCAAAGCCGCTCTTCTCCAACATACCAAGCGTGCTGCCTACCAGGCCGGTTGTGTGTGGGGCCAGGCAACCCTGTGTCAGCCTGAACCTGAGAGTCCTGCTGACTGGGGATGGCAGAAGTCTGGTGAACAGTGGCACGTTTTCTGGACGGCCAATGCTCCCATAGCCAAGAGCTGTGAGCAGCTGACCAAATGTGGTTGCAAAACCAGCTGCCGTGGTAGATGCAAGTGCTTCAGGCTGGGCCTTGTGTGCACAGCACTCTGCTCCTGCAAATGTGAACTGTAGATAAATTTTGCGCATTGATTTTGTTTGTCTTTTGGTGGATGGCATGCATTGTCAGACCATCACTTTTGGGATTATTGTGACTTCCTACAGCCTAAAGGTTTTTTATATAGTTGCAAATAAGTTAGAGTTAAGTTAGTCATAAGTGTTTTATAGTTATATGTATAAGATTGTGTAACAGTATTACTAATGTAGATATTAAGATAACACTAGAGGGCAGTAACAGATACGAGATTAGATAACATAGAAGTTATAGATGTCACTGTAAGTAAAACAAATCGAATCCTGTTGCTTTCTTTTCAATGCAGTTCAATGCAATTAATTTTTTTGTTGTTGGATATCTTCGCTGATTGCGCATAATAGAACAACATTCTCTTCTTTATTTTCTCTGGGGCTGGAGCCAGGTTCGCCTGGTTTGGTGGCCCCATGATAACTGGGCTGTGCCCAGTGCCACTGCTGGTCTGTGGCTGGATACGGAGCAGGCAGAGCTGGGCTCTCCTAGCTCCGATAGTTTAGGTTGGACTTGGAGGTCTTCTTTGTTTAAATCTTGAATGACATGGTAGATTGTGGGAAACAGTTCATGATCACAATCCCATGATTTAAAGTTCATTTAAATGGAAAAAGCATGTTTATTTCAACAGATATATGGTCTCGGTGTGAGATTGCCAGATACTGATGGCGGCCATCTTGAAAAAAGGTCGCCATCTTGAATTTTCACGTGGCCAGGATCCTAATCTGAAAGAGTATATCCAGGAGGGTATCTGTGCAAAATTTCATGCTTGTGTCACCATTTGAAGGATTTTTTTTAGTTATCTGCTCCACTATTAATTGACATCAGGTGCAGTGATTTTGCCACTTACCTTCCCTGACTCTGCCCTTTGGTCACAGACCGACGCTTGACCACGCCCCCGCTGCCACAATGACATATCAAATGTTTAAACTGAGAAAATGCATCATTTAAAGAGAAAAATTAGGTGATGTTAAATTTCATGACAACACCACATCTCAAAGTTGGGACAAGGCTATGTTTACCACTGTGAGACATCCCCTTTTGTCTTTACAACAGTCTGTAAACGTCTGGGGACTGAGGAGACAAGTTGCTCAAGTTTAGGGATAGGAATGTTAACCCATTCTTGTCTAATGTAGGATTCTAGCTGCTCAGCTGTCTTAGGTCTTTTTTGTCGTATCTTCTGTTTTATGATGCGCCAAATGTTTTCTATGGGTGAAAGATCTGGACTGCAGGCTGGCCAGTTCAGTACCCGGACCCTTCTTCTATGCAGCCATGATGCTGTCATTGATGCAGTATGTGGTTTGGCATTGTCATGTTGGAAAATGCAAGGTCTTCCCTGAAAGAGATGTCATCTGGATGGGAGCATATGTTGCTCTAGAACCTGGATATACCTTTCAGCATTGGTGTCTTTCCAGATGTGTAAGCTGCCCATGCTACACGCACTAATGCAACCCCATACCATCAGAGATGCAGGCTTCTGAACTGAGTGCTGATAACAACTTGGGTCGTCCTTCTCCTCTTTAGTCCGAATGACACGGCGTCCCTGATTTCCATAAAGAACTTCAAATTTTGATTCGTCTGACCGCAGAACAGTTTTCCACTTTGCCACAGTCCATTTTAAATGAGCCTTGGCCCAGAGAAGACGTCTGCGCTTCTGGATCATTTTTAGATGCGGCTTCTTCTTTGAACTATAGAGTTTTAGCTGGCAACGGCGGATGACACGGTGAATTGTGTTCACAGATAATGTTCTCTGGAAATATTCCTGAGCCCATTTTGTGATTTCCTATACAGAAGCATGCCTGTATGTGATGCAGTGCCATCTCAGGGCCCAAAGATCACGGGCACCCAGTATGGTTTTCCAGCCTTGACCCTTACGCACAGAGATTCTCCCAGATTCTATGAATCTTTTGATGATGATATACACTGTAGATGATATGTTCAAACTCTTTGCAATTTTACACTGTCGAGCTCCTTTCTGATATTGCTCCACTATTTGTCAGTGCAGAATTAGGGGGATTGGTAATCTTCTTCCCATCTTTACTTCTGAGAGCCGCTGCCACTCCAAGATGCTCTTTTTATACCCAGTCATGTTAATGACCTATTGCCAATTGACCTAATGAGTTGCAATTTGGTCCTCCAGCTGTTCCTTTTTTGTACCTTTAACTTTTCCAGCCTCTTATTGCCCCTGTCCCAACTTTTTTGAGATGTGTTGCTGTCATCAAATTTCAAATGAGCCAATATTTGGCATGAAATTTCAAAATGTCTCACTTTCGACATTTGATATGTTGTCTATGTTCTATTATGGATACAATATCAGTTTTTGAGATTTGTAAATTATTGCATTCTGTTTTTATTTACAATTTGTACTTTGTCCCAACTATTTTGGAATTGGGGTTGTACATCAGTGATGCTTGGTGCCGGAATGCTACTGTTGTGCACAAACACTGTTTTCCGCTGGCGGAGTTTATCATCATGAAGTGCCGACCCTTCTACCTACTGAGGGAGTTTACATCGATTCTGCTCGTTGCTGTTTACATACAGTACCTCCCACTGCTAACACCACTGTTAGGAGCGAGGCACTCAGTGAACTCTACCAGGCCATCAGTGAACAACAGACAGTGCACCCAGACGGACTCCTCATCACAGCAGGTGACTTCAGTCATGCAGATTTAAAGGTTTTACTGCCCAAATTACATCAGCATGTGGACTTTCCAACAAGAGGTGACAACTTGCTGGACTTGGGGTACACAACTCACAAAGGAGCTTACAAGGCCTCCCCCACCTGGGTCTCTCTGATCACATTACCATCATGCTGAGACCTACATATAGACCCAAAGTGAAAGCCATCAGACCAACACAAAAGGAGGTACGTGTGTGGCCAGAGGGGGCCTCCTATGCTCTGAAAGACTGTTTTAGCACTACACACTGGGACATTTTCAAAGAAGCAGCCGCTTACAATGACCACATAGACTTAGAGGAATACACTGAGGCCATCACATCATACATCGCTAAATGCACTGATGGCACTCACTGCAAAATCATCACTGTTCATGCTAACCAGAAGCCTTGGCTGACAGGAGAGGTTCACAGGCTCCTGCGAGCTCGAAACGCAGCCTTTAGCGCTGGTGACACCGCAGGTCTAACAACAGCCAGAGCCAACCTGTCCTGCAGCATCAGGGAGGCAAAACGTCAGTACAGCAATAAAATATCTGAACACTTCAGCAACACCAGAGATGCACAACACACACACATGCACGCACACACACACACACACACACTGTCAACATTCATTCTCAGACTGCGGAGTCTCCGGGCCAAAACCAGCAGGCTCAAGGACAGTTTCTTTCACCAGGCGGTCAGGAGGCTCAACTCCCTCCCTGTTCTGCCCCTCCTCTCCCCTCTGCCCCCACCATAGATTCTGCCCGTACACCCCTCTGCCCTCCCTTCAGAATCTGGCATCATGTCACCCTCACAGCCCCCCCCCCAAACACACACACACATTATATATACTCTTAACATTCATTCGCACACTGAACTCAGGGACTGCACATTTCACTTTACCTCACTCATTTGCACTATTCCGGACTACCTCACCTTAACAGCTATTAGTTTATTGTTTATACTGCTTATTTCATGTTTACCTGCTATACCTCAAGTGCCCTTGACTGTTTATTTTGTCCTTTTGCTCCAATTTGTGTGTGTGTGTGTGTGTATATATATATATATATATATATATATATATATATATATATATATATATATATATAATGTGTGTGTGTATATATGTGTATGTGTATATATATATATATATATATATATATATATATATATATATATATGTATATGTGTGTGTCGAAGTTAGGGCTGTCGAAGTTAACGTGATAACGCATTAACGCGATCTCAATTTATCGCGATTAAAAAAAAATGGTGCCATTAACGCAAATTCTAATTTGGCCCTGCGACTCACCCGTAGTTCCTGTTGAGGCTTGTCGCGCGCTGCTTCAATAAGAGTACGTGTGAGTGATGGAGAAAGGTCTGTTAAACGGGAAGTTTCATTTCAAAAATTTCATTTCAAAAGAAGAGTGTGATTGAGTTGGTTTTGGTATGCACTTTGCAGTTCTAAAATACTTTTGTAAAGTGAGATTTCAGTATGCTGTAGCACTGTGATATGACACTAAATGCCTTTATTGAAGTCCAACTGCAATTTATTTTTGTTTGCACAGTACTGTGAAGTTCAATAGGCTGTGACTGAATACAGCTCCAGCACAATTGAAGTTTTATTTCATTTTTATTTTCTTTTGACACACGTCTGAACTGAGACACAGTAGTATGTGACTACATGTTTTATATTTGAGACTACAGCTCCCTAATCCATCACGAAATCCAATTTTGTGTTTTGTATGTTCAGTACTGCCTAGTATGTGAGTGAATAAACTCCCTTACCATTTTCTCTTGTCCCAGCAGTTTTTAACAAGTACTTTTAGCATAAAATGTGTTCACCATTTTAATTGTAACATTTCACTTTAAAAGCCTTATTCATTTACATAGATTTTTAAAAATGTGATTAATCGCGATTAAATTTTTTAATTGTTTGACAGCCCTAATATATATATATATATATATATATATATATATATATATATATATATAGTGTGTATATATATATATATATATTGTGTGTATATATATATATATATTGTGTGTGTATATATTTTATCTCTATCTGCTGCTATTGCTAATTTGCACTACTGTCATATGCACCTCATAAGCTGCTCTTCTAGCACCTTCTCCGTTATTATACTGTATTGCACTACTGCTATTTTGTACATTGATTTTAGAGTGTGTGTGTATGTATGTATATATATATATATATATATATATATATATATATACACACACACACACAAAACGTATTTTTTCTTAAATTTTTTTATCTATATAAATATATTTTTTTCATAATTTTTTTTGTGTGTAATCTTTATCTGTTTTTTTTACATTTGGTGAGAGAGAAACGGCATTTTGATTCTCCTATATGTCCTGGATATATAGTGAATTGACAATAGAGTCTTTGAATCTCTTCACTTTGTGGTATAACTCTGATTATAAATGTGCAGCTCCAGCCACATTCATGTAAGCCATATTTCCATCAGTTCATCCCTCACTCCTGTCTGTTAACTGTCAAGCGATTTTTTTTTTTTTCTTATTCTTCAAATTTTTGTTACTTAAGAATTGTTGATTATCATCCTGGGCGGCACGGTGGTGTAGTGGTTAGCGCTGTCGCCTCACAGCAAGAAGGTCCTGGGTTTGAGCCCCGGGGCCGGCGAGGGCCTTTCTGTGCGGAGTTTGCATGTTCTCCCCGTGTCCGCGTGGGTTTCCTCCGGGTGCTCCGGTTTCCCCCACAGTCCAAAGACATGCAGGTTAGGTTAACTGGTGACTCTAAATTGACCGTAGGTGTGAATGTGAGTGTGAATGGTTGTCTGTGTCTATGTGTCAGCCCTGTGATGACCTGGCGACTTGTCCAGGGTGTACCCCGCCTTTCGCCCATAGTCAGCTGGGATAGGCTCCAGCTTGCCTGCGACCCTGTAGAAGGATAAAGCGGCTAGAGATAATGAGATGAGATTATCATCCTGATGTAAAGCGACTGTGTTTGAGACAAGTGCTAGATAAAATTATTATAATTGTTGTTGTACTTGTTATCAATAATAATAATAATCATCATCATCTATACTACTAAAGGAAGGCTGTCTGTTCACCTGTGCAAATCGACACAGCTGGACGCACATACTTCGCACATGGATTGGTGACACCCCAGAGGGGCCCAAAACAACATTTTCGATTTTCCAAAACATGGGATTAGTGCTAATCCAACACACTATTCATTTCGCATAGGCTACATGCTTGCGTTAACACACTGCGTGCAGCCTCGGCAGGGAATCCCCTCCCCGACTTGCCTGAGAGTTTCGATTGTACGGGACCTCGAAGAGCACCATTCAGAGGAAATCAGGTTCACGGGCAAGAACTGTTAGTAATAATAAGAATAACTAAAGTACAGTTTATTATAACACTAAAAGTTCATGTAACAGGTACACTCTTAGAAAGGATATGTTAAAACTGATACAAACTGTATTAAATTCTTACAGATCAATGGGTGAGTTTTGGGACAGTGCTTGCTGTGTTTATTTTGACACATTCTCTGTGTAAACAATTTTCACAGTGAGTGTGTCAGGAAGGTTAAAATGAAGATGTGTAAATGGACAATGAGCTAATGCACATATCCAAATTAACCCAAAAATTGTTAGCTGACCACAGAATCAAGCTTCTGCTATGGCCATCCCAGTCCCCTGACCGGAACCCTATTGAAAACTTGTGGGGTGAGCTGAGAAAAGGAGAGTGCACAAGAAAGGGCCAAAGACCCTGGATGATCTGGAGAGATTCTTTAAAGAGGAATGGTCTCACATGCCCTGCCCTGTATTATCCAACCTTCTGCAACATTATAGGAGTTCATTGCTGTTTTACTGGCAGAGGGAGGTGGTACGAAATATTATTATTGAAAATATATTATGGAAAATAATTATTTCTTAATGAAGGATTTGTTTTCTTCTGAATAAATTTTTCAATTAAAGGTTGGATTTTACTCCCTTTTAAACCCTTTAAAAACTTATTTTTACACAGCATGCCAATAAATGTGGAGGGCTCTGTGTGTGTTTTATTTATTTATATATATATATATATATATATATATATATATATATATATATATGATATGATGGAGTCTCCTGTTGGGTCGACGGATGAGTAGGCAATCAGGCTATTTCTTCATGCGAGTCCACATGTTAGACATTGGACATGCCTAATACCTAACCAGCACAGGTGACTTTTTATGGTGAGAAGAGGTTGTGCAGCCCTCTTCCCACCCTCTTGCCAGCCAAGGCATACAGGTCCCACAGGTGCATAGTATGCCACGTGTGGAACAACCTCAGCTAGTGCAGCTTTATTTTCGGAGTATAGAAGGACTTCTGACCAAGGATATAAGGCTCCTTCTACCCTTTGATGGGTTTGGAATCAGGGTTTACCTTCCCCTAGACGGACTGCCTGCCAAGGCTAAGGAGTTCTGTCTGTCCATGCTGTTTACCCATAGCTGGGGGTCTGGTTCATGGGCATCAGGGCATATCCACACACCGGTGGGCCATGTATGGCACATGTCTGGGGGCCAGACATATATATGTATGTATGTGTGTGTGTGATGTATGCACGCACGCGCGTGTACATATGCGTGAGTGTTTTACTAGGAAATATGCCACTTATATTTATTTTTCATATGAATTACATCCAGGACATTGAGAACCACAACTGTGACAGATTTTTTTTCAATATGTCACTCGTGAGGATATCGATGAATTGTTTTGGTAAACTTGGGTGCTTTTGGTTTGTGAACGTGTCTTTATTATAAAAAAAGAATATCATATGTTGGCTTGAAGTTATTAAGTTTATCTTCTCGTGTTGAAAAACTCGTATTTTTCATAGGAAATATATCACGGATGTCAGTGACTTATTTCCCGATATCTTCACGCCAATGATGTCACTCCCAGTGTTTTCTCGCTGACTTGACGCGTGTTGTCAAAATGGCGACCCGGTTTGTCAAAGTGAGTGACGAATATGTCAGTGTTTTTTTGTTTTGTTTTGTTTTTTTGTTTTTGCAAAGACCAGGAAAATGAAAACACCAAAAAAAAAAAAGACTTTGTACGACTTAAGAATATTCAAAGAATTTCTGGAAAATGAGAATGATCCAAGAAATATTGAAGATATTCCTCCAACCAAATTACAAGAATTGGCCATCAAGTTTGTCCTTGGCGTTAGAAAGATGGCGAGGAATATGAGCCCATGTTTGTTAGGTCATTTCTGCAAAGCATGGACCAACACCGCCGAAAGAAGGATTATAAACATTGTCTTTTGAATAACAAAGGATTCAGCACACTTCAAGACATACTCAAGAAAAACCAAAAGTGTCTAAAGTCAATCAGGAAAGGCAACAAACCCAATAGAGCCGATCCTCTCACAGGTGAAAAGATTGACGAGTTTTATTGCAAAGGTGTTTTAGGGAAAAACACTCCCAGAGCTCTGTTGAACACAGTTTGGATGAACAATTGTATATTCTTTGCAATGAGACCTGGAAAAGAGCACCCAGACATCTGCTAGGGAGATTTATAGCTTAAAACAAACAGTGAAGGAGTTCGCTATGTGGAGTTTTCCAAAGACAGACAAACTAAAACACACACTGGTGAAAACCCGAGAAATGTCAGAGAAGTAAAACTAAAAATGTTTGAAAGTCCTGATAAGGTCTTATCTAACTGATCGTTATCAGTATGTCGATATAAATGGTGATATTTCTAGACGTACCGAGGTAAAGTTTGGTGTTCCACAAGGTTCTGTCTTGGGTCCACTGCTTTTTTCTCTATATATGTTACCTTTGGGCGATATTATTCGTAAACATTGTATTAGTTTCCACTGTTATGCTGATGACACACAGTTGTATGTCTCTGCAAAACCTGATGAGAGACACCAGCTTAATAAAATTGAGGAATGTGTTAAGGACATTAGACACTGGATGCTTATAAATTTCCTTCTGCTTAACTCTGACAAGACTGAAGTACTTGTGCTAGGACCACATAAAGCTAGAAGTAAGTTTTCTGATTACACAGTAACTCTGGATGGCCTTTCTGTTTCTTCACGTGCAGCAGTAAAAGACCTCGGAGTGATTATTGACCCCAGTCTTTCATTCGAAACTCACATTGATAACATCACCCGGATAGCTTTCTTTCATCTCAGAAATATTGCAAAGATAAGAAATTTAATGTCATTGCATGATGCAGAAAAACTAGTCCATGCTTTCGTTACCTCCAGGTTGGATTATTGTAATGCCTTACTGTCTGGATGTTCCAATAAGTGCATAAACAAGCTCCAGTTAGTTCAAAATGCCGCAGCAAGAGTCCTTACTAGAACTAGAAAATATGACCACATCACGCCTGTCTTATCCACACTGCATTGGCTCCCAATCAAATTTCGTATTGATTATAAAATACTACTATTGACCTTTAAAGCACTAAATGGTCTCGCACCACAGTACCTGAGTGAACTTCTGCTCCTCTATGACCCGCCACGCCTACTTAGATCAAAAGGTGCAGGCTATCTGCTGGTACCTCGTATAGTGAAGGCTACATCAGGGGGCAGAGCCTTTTCTTACAAAGCCCCACAGTTATGGAACAGCCTTCCAAGTAATGTTCGGGAATCAGACACAGTCTCAGCATTTAAGTCTAGGCTGAAAACATATCTGTTTAGTCAAGCCTTTTGTTAATGGTGTTTATGAGGTAAAGGAGTAGATCTGGAGGGTCCTCAGACATAGAGTGTTTTGGTAAACTGGGATGTATGGATGCTGTCAGTCCCCACTCGCTTGCTCACTCGAGTTTGTTGACGGTGCAGTGGCTGGCTGCTTTATGTCCCGGGGCTCCCTCATGCCTGTGTTACCTTCTGGCTCTCTCCTTTTAGTTATGCTGTCATAGTTAGTTGCCGGAGTCCCTGCTTGTACTCGGTGCAATATGTATACTGTTCCTACTTATTCAGGTGACATTGGGCATACCTAACCACCTGTGTTTTCTTTCTCTTTCCCCCCCCCCCCCCCCCCCCCAAATCTGTCCCTCTGAGTTACATGGAGTCAACAGGAAATCTTTTGGTGGAGACGGTGGGGACCTCGACTGGCTATCGTAGCCTGCAGGGAATCGGCCGTCAGACGTTCTGTCGCATGTCCCAGACCCGGTGAAATGTAACTGAATTGTCTTGGCCAGGCCTAAGGGTCCCATCTGCATCTCATCATTGCTGAGGAGTGTGCTCCCATCACCCAATCAAGCATCCAGCCAGAGCAGGTCATGATATATTTTTTACCATATTAACATGCCATTGTGCGTCATGCCTGATGTAAAGACTCTCGTCTCTGTGAGCCTATCACACAGATTTAATACTTGTCATTTTTAGGGCATACCTAACAACGTGTTTTCTTTCTCTCCCCCCCCATCTGTCCCTCTGAGTTACATGTTGATCCTGGGATTGAGATGCTGGCCTCTTCTGCCCCTCGGACCTGCTTGATCCATCCTGGTGCCCTGTGTCTGGTCGGAGTTTTATCGCCCCACTCCTGTGAAGGACGGCCCCATGAGGACAGTTGAGGGTTATACCTGTTAAAACTGTTAATATTATAGTCAGGCTGTCTGTTGTTGCCCAAATGAGGATGGGTTCCCTTTTGAGTCTGGTTCCTCTCGAGGTTTCTTCCTCATGTCGTCTGAGGGAGTTTTTCCTTGCCACCGTCGCCACAGGCTTGCTCATTGGGGATAGATAGATTAGGGATAAAATTAGCTCATGTTTTAAGTCGTTCAAATTCTGTAAAGCTGCTTTGCGACAATGTTTATTGTTAAAAGCGCTGTACAAATAAACTTGATTTGATTTGATTTGATAATCCTGAGCGATGTCCTGTCCTGACTTATTTGGCCAATAAAGAATGAAGACCAGTAGAAATGATGGACGCCGAATCGCCGTTTTATCTCACTGTAAACGCTAAAGTTCCTAAGGCAAGAAAATGCTGGTTCAAGATTTCTCTGCTTGGTGTGAATACTTTGAGGTCTACGGTAAAAAAACATGCTGAAAAGTTCTGAGATTCAGATGGAGAAAAAGCTTGTTAACTACAGCACAAGAAAACATCTTGTGCAAAAACTTGTGGATGATAACATAACGTTCCACCGAATTAAATTGTGAAAGTTACAAGGCACAAAAATGTTAACTCGATAAACAACTACTCTACAATATCTGATCAAAAACAACAACACATTTCTGTCATTTTATCTGGTTCAAATGCAGCTTTGCCTCAGTTGATCAACAGACCATCCCAACAAAGTACAATGGAGGAAATTTCAGCACCTTCAGCATTTCAACCCTGTACAATAACCGGATCTCAACCTGCTGTCTTTCACCAGTGCCAGATAGGAATGGTGAACATTTTCAAGAGAGATCAACCAAGTAGTGAGCTTCATCAATGTGAACGACATTTGGTTATTAGTGATACTGACGAAAGCCAGTAAAAAAGGTTTTTAAAAAACCCAAAAACTAGACATTATTTGTTGTTGTTGTTGTTGTTATTACCTTGCCCGGGACAGAGTCTATCAGGGGGCGAAGTATTGTTTTCGGAGGGTTTTTTTGTTCTGTTAACAATATTACAGGAAAACAGCTGGACCAATCTTCATGAAACTTTCAGGATACATGGGCATTGGTCTCAAATAGAACCTCTAACATTTTAAGGGTCATCCGGTCAAGGTCACCAAAAGGTCAAAATCGTTTTTGTTGTGGTTACTGCCTCATATAGAGGTGCTAGCCATTATGCCATCATGCTGTAAGAGTGTAACAATCATGCACTGCGCATGCTCATACACGTGTTCCGATTAAAATGGCTGGTGAGTGTATACAATTTGGTTCATCATTCGAAATAAATGGACTAGACTAAAGAAATCGCTTTCAGACATGTTTATGCTTATTACAGAGGGAAAGTGTGTTCCACTGAGCTCTAGCGCTGGGCCATTTCCGGGAAATAAGAGTTTGGGTCGTGGCGACAGCGTGTACTGTATATGTCAGCCTCGGTTCGGAGGTTTCAGTTTCGAAAACTGTAAGAGTAGAATAATATAAAGTACAGACACTTGGTACATTTTACTTCTGTGATTTTTAAATTGTTCATTTTTGGATTACACTTCATTTTTGTGGCTACTGCCTCATAGAGTCAATATATATGCTATATTTACTATATGGACATGGTATCAGAAAAAAAATTTATAAGCAGTAGCCACATGTACCCATAGGGTACCTTTTTTTTCGCAATATCTTCCTTCATATTAATCAAAAGTGCTTCTGGGAGAGGTTCGTTTTGCCTGGCAACACGTTTATTATTATTATTATTATTATTATTAGTGAAAATTCCAGATTAAACATATTAGTTTGACACTTTACATGTAAGATTTATGGCATAATGAGTGTTATGGCATAATTAGAGTTGACGTCTTTGTAATTGTGAATGTTTCAAAATTAAAATTCTTTTGATTAACCTCTTTTTTTTTTTTTGTGAATGTGTCCATGTAATATTGTCCATGTGTCCATTATTGTGTGTGCCTATATAATTCACTCACTGGTGAAACATTCACCACTTAAAGATTAACTTAATATCTTTGTGCCACCATGTAATATCCTCAGTATATAAAAATGTTTGTGTGTGTTTTGTTTGTTTTTAGGAAATTTGCAGAGAACCTAAAGGAGGAATTGTACATGGCAAGAATGAAAACACTGTCTGAGAGTAACAGGGTGCTCGAATTGGAAAGGAAACTCTTTGCAACAAAGAATGCTCTGAAGCAAGGGCGTATTGACATTATCAAGCTCCAAGTAAAAACTGAAGAACTCCTAATGAAATATGAGCCTAATGGTAAATTAATACACACACACAATAAGGGAGAGCAGGGAGAATTGGGACAGTTTTTCAGCTTTTGTAGATTGTGTGAAATTCTTTGCAGGTAGCAGTAACGTTCATATTACATTAGAGAGTATTTACTATACCCTCTTGCCACAGTATTAATTGCTCAGCTTGTCACATATCCTGGCCTTCAGGCTTCACGTTTTCTGTCATTATTTTTTGCAGGGAGACATGAGACATTGACGGGGATATGGGACATTATATTGGGAGACTTGGGACATCGTGGGGAGACATGGAACAACAATAAAATACTTAGGCCTGCATGTTTAACTTTTATTTAGATTTGATTTAACTTTGCACAGAGTACAGGTACAAAGCCAATAAAATGCAGTTAACATCTAACCAGAAGTGCAGAAATACAGTATAATTTGCAGATAAGGGCCATTTATTATCAAAACTTGTAACATACGAACTGTGTGAATACACAATGCTGATACAGCTATAGAAAAATGTCAGTTTCTCAAACCTGACTAGACAAAACAATTCCATTCTCAGGAACAAATTAAATAAGCTTAATCCTCATGCAGGTACACGCCCACATTTTTAACAAAAAATGTTAATTTTATATTTGTGACCACAAGAAAAAACCTGTAACATGAAGTGTCCCAACTCTCTCCATCTGGCCATTTTGAAACTAATCCTTAAATGTTTAATAAATAATACTATATATGGTAACTCTAGGCTACATATTTTAATTCCTAACTGTAGCGGTTCTCGTATAAGGGTGGAGCACAGAAGACGGCAGGACAGAGTTGAGGTTGGTACAGCGTTTTATTGCTACACTTTTCAGTGAACACTTATTTCGAATTTCACAGGCACACACAGAATCGGTGTCTGGATCGGGGAAGAGCTCCCGTTGCTCTCGCTCTCCCTCCTTAAGTAGGGTGCGGTCACTGGGAAGACACACAAACACAGGTTAATTGCCCTCAGGTGTAGTGATTCTGCCACTTACCTTCCCTGACTCCGCCCTCCTGTCACAGACCGGCGCTTGACCATGCCCCCGCTGCCACATACCCCCACCACCCGACTCAGGCCGGGCGGCTGTCCGGCCTGCAGCCGTCTTCCCCCCCCCCCCCCCGACGGGAGAGGAAGTCCGCCACGACCATCTGCGCCCTCGGCCTGTGGACCACCTTGAAATTAAAGGGTTGGAGTGCCAGATACCAATGGGTGATCCGCGCGTTGGCATCCTTCATGCGGTGGAGCCACTGGAGGGGCGCGTGGTCCGAACAGAGGGTGAAAGGGCGTCCCAGCAGGTAGTAACGGAGGGCGAGGACCGCCCACTTGATCGCCAAGCACTCTTTTTCGATGGTGCTGTAGCGCCCCTCACGCACCGACAGCTTCCTGCTGATGTACAAGACTGGGCGGTCCTCCCCCTCCACCTCCTGGGACAAAACAGCCCCCAGCCCTCTGTCTGACACATCCGTCTGCAACATAAAGGGGAGAGAGAAGTCAGGGGAGTGTAAAAGTGGCCCCCCACACAGTGCAGCCTTTACCTCAGAGAAAGCCCGCTGGCATTGCTCTGTCCACTGGACCGGATCTGGTGCCCCCTTTTTAGTCAGATCAGTCAGTGGGCTGGTGACGTCCGAATAATTAGGTATAAACCTCCGATAATAGCCAGCCAGCCCCAGGAACTGTCTCACCCCCTTTTTGGTCTTGGGCCTTGGGCAGGCCGCAATTGTTGCTGTCTTGTTAATTTGGGGACGCACCTGCCTGTTGCCCAAGTGGAAGCCCAGATACCGTACTTCCACCCGCCCAATCACACACTTCTTTGGGTTGGCTGTGAGATCCGCTCGCCTCAGCGACCTAAGGACGGCCCTCAGATGTTCGAGGTGCCTCAGCCAGTCATTACTATAGACGATAATGTCATCGAGGTAGGCGGCCGCATAAGTGGCGTGGGGGTGGAGGACCCTGTCCATCAGCCGCTGAAACGTAGCGGGCGCCCCAAACAGCCCAAAAGGAAGTGTGACGAATTGGTGTAATCTGAACGGTGTGGAAAAGGCCGTTTTTTTCTCGGGATAGTGGAGTGAAGGGGATCTGCCAGTAACCCCTTGTTAAATCCAGTGTCGAATAAAAGCGAGCCATGCCTAGTCGATCGAGCAACTCATCAATACGAGGCATTGGGTACGCGTCAAATTTAGACACCGCGTTGACTTTTCTATAGTCCACACAGAACCGGACCGACCCGTCGGCCTTGGGTACCAAGACCACTGGGCTGCTCCAGTCACTGTGGGACTCCTCGACGATGCCCATTTCGAGCATGGCCTCGAGTTCTTCCCGAACCACCTTTTTTTTTTTTGTGTTCGGGTAGCCTGTAAGGGCGGCTACGCACTACCACCCCTGGGGGCGTCTCAATGTGGTGCTCTATGAGGTCGGTGCGACCGGGCAGGGACGAGAACACGTCCGAAAACTTGGTCTGCAACTGGGCGACCTCCGCGAGTTGGGTCGGGGAGAGGTGGTCTCCACAGGGGACCGGAGAGGTACGTGATGCCAATGTCCCTTTTTGAACCTCCGGCCCCAGCTCCGCCTTCTCCGGAACCACCGACACCAACGCCACGGGGACCTCCTCATTCCAGAGTTTAAGCAGATTGAGGTGGTAAATCTGTAGCGCCCCACCCCTGTCCGTTCGCCTCACCTCGTAGTCGACGTCCCCGACTCTCCATGTGACCTCAAAGGGTCCTTGCCACTTGGCGACCAATTTGGAGCTCGATGTGGGCAACAGTACGAGTACTTTATCTCCCGGTGCGAACTCCCTAAGGCGTGTACCCTTGTTGTACAGGCGGGCTTGCCGTTCTTGGGTCTGCCGCAAATTCTCCTGGGTTAGGTGGGTGAGCGTGTGGAGTTTTGCGTGCAGGTCCATAACGTATTGAATTTCGTTTTTACTTTGTGAAGGTCCCTCCTCCCAATTTTCCCGCAGCACATCTAGAATGCCGCGCGGCTTACGGCCATATAATAATTCGAACGGGGAGAACCCCATGGAGGCTTGGGGGACCTCTCGCACTGAAAACAACAAGGGCTCGAGCCACTTATCCCAATTATGTGCGTCCTCACTTACGAATTTTTTAATTATATTCTTGAGGGTGCGATTGAACCGTTCAACTAAACCGTCCGTTTGTGGGTGATACACGCTGGTGTGGATCGGCTTAATTCACAATAACCCATACAGTTCGCGCAGTGTCCGTGACACAAACGTGGTGCCTTGATCAGTCAGAATCTCTTTCAGGATTCCAACTCGGGAGATAACGCGGAAGAGCGCCTCCGCAATACTGCATGCTGAGATATTGCGCAGAGGCACTGCTTCCGGATATCGCGTTGCATAGTCCACCAGAACTAATATAAAGCGGTACCCTCGTGCTGACCGATCTAATGGCCCGACGAGATCCATCCCAATTCTTTCGAACGGGGTCTCGATTAATGGTAGAGGGCGCAAAGGCGCTTTTGGAATGGCCGCTGGATTTACTAACTGGCATTCGCAGCACGCCGTACACCACCTACGAACATCGCCGCGAATCCCCGGCCAATAGAATCGGGCCATTATTCGGGCTAGTGTCTTATCCTGCCCTAAGTGTCCAGCCATGGGATTAAAGTGAGCCGCCTGGAATCCTAATTCCCGGCGGCTCTTTGGAATTAAAAGCTGCGTGATTTGCTCTTTCGTCTGAGTGTCCTGCGTCACTCGGTATAATCTATCCTTCATAATAGAAAAATAGGGGAAGGATGGGGTGGCATTCGGCGGGAGCGTTTGACCATCGATTACTCTCACTTGGTCAAACGCATACCGCAGAGTCTCGTCTCGCGACTGTTCTAACAGGAAATACGCAAGGGATTCCCCGAGAGAGAGAGGAGGAGCCTGTGGCTCCTCACTCTGACGCGGAGATGATGTAGACGGCTCTGTGACAGCTGCTCCCGCCAAGGCGACACCGGGACCTCCCCCTGCTGATGTATGGCAGGACCCCTCGTCACTAAATGGCTCATCAACTCCCCGAATCCCGGCTAATCAGTCCCCAAAATTATTGAGTGGGTGAGGCGAGGATTAACCACCGCCTTTACAATAAATTTTTCCCCTCGGAAAAAAATGTGGACCGATACCAAAGGGTAGCTGTGAACATCCCCGTGCACACACAACACCTTCACCCCCTGTGCTCCCCCCAATGACTCATTTTGCACCAGGCTTTGGTGAATTGAGGTTTGATTACAACCGAAATCCACCAATGCCTGATATGTATCCCCTTGAATACTCACCGGTATGCAATACGCTCCGGCCCGATCGAGGGCGGCTCCTGGCGCGTCGGGGATCCGAACCACTGCGCCCACCTCCATTGCCGTGCCCTGTTGTTGGAGGTGGCCCGGCTCCCCGCAGTGCCAGCAAACCGGCCCGGGCTTCCTCTCTGCACCGGTGTTCTGGGGCTCACTCACCTGAGGGGGGGAAGAGACAGACACAGAAGGGAGAAACGGGAGGGCACTGCGGGTGCGGCGGGCCGGCTGGGGTGGCACCGGCCCCCGCCTCCGCGGTGGGGGAATGGGGCGAGGACGGGACACAGGAGGAGAGGGAGAGAGAGAAGAGGCTGTCTGCTGTCCTGCCGCTGGGACAGCCGCCAAATGGTCCTCCGCCAGCTCGATGGCCTGATCCAGAGACACCGGGCGGTGGCACTGGACCCACTCCGCGGTTCCTGTTGGCAAGCGTGCGATGAACTGTTCCAGTACCACCTGGTCGACGATCTCCTCGGCCTTGTGGTTGTCGGCCCTCAACCACCGCCAGCAGGCGTCCCGAAGTTGCTGGCCAAACGTGAACGGCTGGCCAACTTCCTCCAAGCGCGGAAGCGCTGGCGCTGCTGTTCGGGGGTGCGCCCCACACGTTGGAGGACAGCCCGGCGAAGGTCCGCGTAGGCCAGCCGGTGGTCGGCGGGGAGCTGCAGCACGGCCAGCTGCGCCTCTCCCGTTAGCAGGGGGAGGAGGCGCGCCGCGCGCTGATCGATCAGCCACTCCGAGATCTCCGCGACTTGCTCAAAGAGCGTGATAAATGCCTCGGGGCCGTCCTGCGGGCCCATCTTTGTTAGGGTGAGGGGGGCCGGGCCCGCGGTGGGAGCGTTGGTAGACCCTGCCAACGCGAGGAGGTGCTGGAATGCCTGTCGATCCTCTTGCTGGGCCAACACCAGGGCCTTGAACCACTGTTCCTGCTCCTTACGGAGAGTGACTAGCGCCTGGTGCCGGCTTTGCTGGGCCATGGCGAGGGCGTGGACCAGGTCAGCGAACGGGGAAAACTCCATGGGGCTCTTTGGCTTCTGCGCTCCAGATCCCGGGTTTCGGCACCACTGTAGCGGTTCTCGTATAAGGGTGGAGCACAGAAGACGGCAGGACAGAGTTCACAGCGTTTTATTGCTACACTTTTCAGTGAACACTTATTTCGAATTTCACAGACACACACGCAGAATCGGCATCCGGTTCGGGGAAGAGCTCCCTCTGCTCTCGCTCTCCCTCCTTAAGTAGGGCGCGGTCACTGGGAAGACACACAAACACAGGTTAATTGCCCTCAGGTGTAGTGATTCTGCCACTTACCTTCCCTGACTCCGCCCTCCTGTCACAGACCGGCGCTTGACCACGCCCCTGCTGCCACACTAACTAATCCCAAATTCACCAGCATACATTACACCATCTATGTTGTAACTATACCATAGTTCTATAGAATGGAGGTGGACTGTGAAGTAGAAAATACAAGTTCTGACTCCAAAGGAATTAGGTTACTCTAAGGGGCAACATCTAACTTCTGATGTAATCTAGAACCCAATTGTTTGAAATTAATTTATGAGCCTACAAACTGTCCCATGTCTCCCTGCTCTCCCTTATAGCTCTAAACCCTTTTTATTTTTTACATTAAAAATTAATTTCAGAATTGTAGTTATTGATCTATCACAATAAATGATCACATTAGAACCATAAATAGAATCAGAACACCAGAGAGAAAAAAAATTATTGAAATTGTGAAAGCCTTTTTGAATGAAATTATTCTATCTAATATATGTGAACCTTGTCACACAGGTTTCAAACCTGTTATTCATCATTCAATCCTTTTTTGCCACAAATCTAACTTCTGTGCTACATTCTCTTTTATTCTATATCTTTTATTTTATAATTATAGCTCTACATTCTCTTTTAATTTGCATTATCAATTTCTTTCAGCCCTGTTACTCACACTGTTTCTCAGTTGTCACCGTGGTTATTGAATCTTTTTTTGTTTACTGAGAATATTTACAATGTTGCCTTACCAGCCAAGCCAAGTAATAACTAGAATCATTAAATTCAGTTAGTAATTCATGAAAATTTAATCCTGTAGAGGTTGAAAATATTGTAAACATTGAGTAAATTTACAATACTTTTGATGTTTTCAGATATGTTTGAAAGGTTTTTTAAGATTTTGTAACGTTTATGTACTTGCTAAAATGTATTCACCTGAAAGAATTCACTTCAGACTACTTTAAAAATGCTTTTCTGACCTGTGTCTAAAATTATATTTTTTTATCGCATGTCTTCGTAGTGTGCCAAACCGAACCTGCAGGTTGGCCTTAACTTGCCTATGTGTGTCAACACATGTAACATTACATTTTTGAAAGTTATACCCCTTTTGGACCAACAGGGAATAGGTTCTTGAACCCATTCCGTTCAGGATTCTTTGAACCTTGGTGCCAGCTAGCGAACCGGCCTATGAGTTCACCAGTTTTGAGTGGAACCATTGTAATCAAGGATGTGTCATGAACAGAGAATGTTGCACAAATATAACAGGAGTAAAGAGTAGTAGGAAGATGGAAGTGTGTTGATTTACCTGCGAGGTTTTGTTCTGTCATTGCAGATATTTGTTTTTGATCCATTTGTTTTCTGAAGATGTATCCTTTTCCGTTGCGTTTTGGGTCATTCCCATAAACTGTAAAAATAATGGACAAAGCCTCTGTGATGTCACTCATAGGATTTCTAAAGAGCGGGTTTGACGCTCAAATAAGGAGGCTACAGGCGTCGCCATCTTGGCAGTGCCTGACTCCACCTGAGACTCCCCACTGGTTGCAGTTTAAAGTCATACCCAAGACTAAGAATGACAGTATAACACATTATGGATAGAAATGGAGAATAGAATAGGGTAGAGTATGATAACTTAGGAGAGAACAGAATATGACAAATTAGTATATATTCAGATAAAATATAGAGAATAGAATGCATGTGCACAGAACAGAAAAGAACATGACAAAAATGCCGAGCGATACCATCCATTGGCCATTTGAGTGGCTCTTCCGCATGCCATCAGGTGGTGTGCCATTGACCTTATTGGATTCATCTGCCACATTGCACCAAAAAGTGCCTTGCTGCCAGCGCCTTAAACGTATTGAATTTATAACCAGGTTTTTGTGTCACGCCTAGATAATCAATACAGATATCTGCAATGCCTCCTCCTCTGCCAGTTAAATGAGGTTGGTGTATATAACTGTATCTAGGAGGACTAGCTTCATTTAATGCTACATACTCATTTGGCCTAATCCATGTCTCTGTTAAACACAGTACATTAAACTCCTGATCAGTAATAAGTTCATAACAATTCATGCTTTAGACGCAAGTGATCTAATATTTAATAGTCCTACCTTTTAGATCAAAGGTGCTGGCAGTGGCTGCACAGTCAGTATGATCTAATTTTGTTAATTAAATTACTAGAACAAACTCTAAGTATTTCTGCTGTTTTGTATAGCTCAGGGAACAGACACAGTCTATAGTGGAACTTGAGTGACTACTCAGGTTGATACATTACAAGGTAAAGAATGTTATAAAATGTGGAATTTCCCACTAAAATAAGTCAAGGAATGGATTGAATAAAAATCAGGCCAGTCTGAGATTCAAGTGCAACAACTTTTCCGAATTGTGGTCCATTTCCTGTGGAATGACTAGGGCTGAACGATTTTAAGAAAAAATTGAATTGCGATTTTTCTGGCAGATATTGCGATTTCGATTTCAACCACGATTTTTTTTTCTTTAAATCAAGTTTCAGTGCAAATTAATTAATACAATGAATTCCATAAAGCTAATGCAAGAATGAAAACTGAGGTCAACAGATTTCAAATGTAGGCCTGTTTATTAACATAGAGTGCCTGAGGAACAAGTTATAATAACTTAAAATAGTAAAAAGAGAGCCATCTTTCTGAAGTAAACTTTTGCTTCTTTTACTTTTCCCATCTACAATATATCAGACATAAAAAAAGGTTGATCAGTGGCTCAGCAGCATCAAAATATTGCACTTTTGTAAAAGAATGTACTTGAAGGTTTGTGAACCCTTTAGAATTTTCTATATTTCTGCATAAATACGACCTAAAACATCATCAGATTTTCACAGAAGTCCTAAAAGTAGATAAAGAGAACCCAATTAAACAAATGAGACAAAAATATTATACTTGGTCATTTATTTATTGAGGGAAATGATCCAATATTACATATCTGTGAGTGGCAAAAGTATGTGAACCTCTAGGATTAGCAGTTAATTTGAAGGTGAAATTAGAGTCAGGTGTTTTCAATCAATGGGATGACAATCAGGTGTGAGTGGGCACCCTGTTTTATTTAAAGAATAGAGATCTATCAAAGTCTGATCTTCACAACACATCTTTGTGGAAGTATATCATGGCACGAACAAAGGAGATTTCTGAGGACCTCAGAAAAAGCGTTGTTGATACTCATCAGACTGGAAAAGGTTACAAAACCATCTCTAAAGAGTTTGGACTCCACCAATCCACACTCAGACAGATTGTGTATAAATGAAGGAAATTCAAGACCATTATTACCCTCCCCAGGAGTGGTCGACCAACAAAGAGCAAGGCATGTGATAGTCGGCGAGGTCACAAAGGACCCCAGGGTAACGTCTAAGCAACTGAAGGCCTCTCTCACATTGGCTAATGTTCATGTTCATGAGTCCACCATCAGGAGAACACTGAACAACAATGGTGTGCATGGCAGGGTTGCAAGGAGAAAGCCACTGCTCTCCAAAAAGAACATTGCTGCTCATCTGCAGTTTTCTAAAGATCATGTGGACAAGCCAGAAGGCTATTGGAAAAATGTTTTGTGTGCGGATGAGACCAAAATAGAACTTTTTGGTTTAAATGAGAAGCGTTATGTTTGGAGAAAGGAAGACACTGCATTCCAGCATAAGAACCTTATCTCATCTGTGAAACATGGTGGTGGTAGTATTATGGTTTGGGCCTGTTTTGCTGCATCTAGGCCAGGACGGCTTGCCATCATTGATGGAACAATGAAGTCTGAATTATACCAGCGAATTCTAAAGGAAAATGTCAGGACATCTGTCCATGAACTGAATCTCAAGAGAAGGTGGGTCATGCAGCAAGACAATGACCCTAAGCACACAAGTCATTCTACCAAAGAATGATTAAAGAAGAATAAAGTTAATGTTTTGGAATGGCCAAGTTAAAGTCCTGACCTTAATCCAATTGAAATGTTGTGGAAGGACCTGAAGCGAGCAGTTCATGTGAGGAAACCCACCAACATCCCAGAGTTGAAGCTGTTCTGTACGGAGGAATGGGCTAAAATTTCTCCAAGCCAGTGTGCAGGACTGATCAACAGTTACCAGAAATGTTTAGTTGCAGTTATTGCTGCACAAGGGGGTCACACCAGATACTGAAAGCAAAGGTTCACATACTTTTACCACTCACAGATATGTAATATTGGATCATTTTCCTCAATAAATAAATGACCAAGTATAATATTTTTGTCTCATTTGTTTAACTGTGTTCTCTTTATCTACTTTTAGGACTTGTGTGAAAATCTGATGATGTTTTAGGTCATATTTATGCAGAAATATAGAAAATTCTAAAGGGTTCACAAACTTTCAAGCACCACTGTACATAAGCATTATAAATTATAACTAGAGCCAACAATTCCCTTGTGGGAAATAAAAGTGATGCAGTGGCTGTAGCAGCCGCTATTGCAGGGCCCCTCCCTCCTGTGTGTGTGAGAGAGAGAGAGAGAGCAGCCCCTCCCCCACCCGCGCGCTCAGAGACAGAGAAAGCGCACTTTTTCCTCACAGTGCTCCCTCCAAACAACGTGGATTTATACGAAAACGGAAGGAGATATTCACAAAATTCTTTCACACTGAGTGCCACAAGGCTTTCCTGAACGTAATTTTTTTTGTCTGTAGTGTAAAAAATGAGGACAATTTATTGACAAAACAAAACATGGGTCAGTTTAGGAGCTCTGAGAAAAAACGCGGCTTTGACAATCCCAAAATCGTGTTGTCTGAGATCGCGATTTTCGGTCGAAAACGATAGATCGTTCAGCCCTAGGAATGACCCTTCTGCATTGCTGCACTCCACTTCCTCTCCACACTAATGACATGTCCACTGATGTCATGGTTTGTGCTGGGAAAAAAAAGCTATATTTTGGTTCCAGCTGGGAACCAACTTTTCCGGTTCTGAACCAGTGTATTTTTGGTTGAAATGCTCTGAATGGTTCAAAATGTGGTGCACGAACAAGAACGGAACCCGTTCCCTGTTGGTCAAAAAGGAGTATCAGTGTTCTGTCAGACTTTACTCATTTAAGTGCTTCTTATTGCATTTCAGGCTGCTTAACCAACTTTTGACCCAGAGCATTTCTTTTCATCAACTCATTTTCTCTACTGTACTTTGTACACTATATAACCAAAAGTATGTGGACACCTGACCATCATACCCATACGTGCTTGTTGAACATCCAATTCTGAAGTTTGTCCTCCTTTTGGTGCTCTAACTGCCTCCCCTCTTCTGGGAAGGCTTTTTTCACTATGTTTAGAAATGTGGTCATGGGAAATTCCGCAGGGGTTTCTGCAATTCTGCTTCCACAAGAGCATGAGTGAGGTCGAGTACTAATGTCGAAAGAGAAGGCTTGGTGCATAGGATATCTTCTTCCAAAACCATGGCCATTAATATGCTTTAAACAACTCCAGCCAATGCTTGACATTGTGCACAGTGATCTTAGGCTTGTGTGCAGCTGCTCCTCCATGGAAAATGATTTCATAAAGCTTCTAACATATGGTTATGATTATGCTGCTTCCAGAGGCTGTTTGGAATTCTGTAGCAAATATTGCAAAAGATGCACTTATTAGCCCTGGTCTGTGAGTTTGCATGATCTGCTGCTTTCTGGCTGAGTTGTTATTGTTCCTAGACACTTCAATTTCACAATAATAACAATTACAGTTGACTGAGGCATATGTAGCAGGGCAAAAATTTCAAAAACTGACTTGGCAATCTTGGAGAGCGACAAATTTAAAGTCACTGAGCTCTTCATTATTCTGTTACCAGTGTTTGTCCATGGAGATGGTTGTGGCTGAAACACATTTACTCAATTAGGAAGGGGTGTCCTGAATACTTTTGATCATGTGTGTGTTTATGAACTTTGCAAGTTGACCAGTTCATAAATTAATTATGCTGGTAAGTAGCTATATATTCTTTCCATAGAGGCTAACAAGACACAGGCTCAGAAGTGCAAGCGAGAGAAATTTCCAGTAAACTTCCCAGATGGGTCTGACCATAGCAGCATGGATACTCCAGGCATGAAGACTGAGCCAAGCAAGAATAAGGCAACGGATGGAGAAGCCCTTCCTTGTTCAACTGGGAACAAAATTTTGACCCCAGTACCGTTATCACTAGCCCCAAGCTGTAGCTCTGTCTTGCTTTGTGACACTAAATGTCTTAGTGTCTGTGAGGACGCTACAATCTCTATTCCTGATTCCTCAAGGTAAATACCTCCCTTTGTTTACAAATTTAAAATGGTGTATGAATCATTTTACCGCATAAATTTTTAAGAGAAGACGTTATTATTAAGAAAAAGGTCCTTATGATGATGATTTTGGTTATTTGAAAGGTAAATAGTTTCTCAAATTGTCAAGGGGAAAATTTCTATCATTGTGTGCATTTTATACAACTCATTAGGTTAGATTATTATACACTTCTTCTACTTACAATCACTGGTTATTTTATTAGGTACACCAATCACATTTTATCAGGTGTACCTATCTCATATGTGTATTTGCACTGGCACAGCAGCATTCTTATTGCAACACCTCAGTGTTTCTCTTAGTTATAGTCTGCCAACCAAAACAGGTTATGTAATGCGAAACTGATGTGTTAGTAAGTATATCTTTATTTATTAAGCACATTTCTAAACTGCCTAAATTCAGAGTATTTCACAATACCTGATAAACCATAAAACCTCATTACATGCTTAAAAAAGGACATCAAGGCAATTAAAATCATGATGACTTTCTGAATTTTCAACCAATTTTCAAATGCCAGTCATGTATACAAGATGCATGATTAAATAAAAAATGTGGATTTCATACCAAAATACTTTCTTATGTAGACAGTAAAAGTACATTAAAAGTTATATAAAATATTTCAGCTGAACTTATCCTATGTAATTAGTTTCTAAGTACATAACTGTTTATAATTTTTTTTTTTTAATAAATGAAAATTTAATTAATAAAAAAATAGAATTACAGCACGCACTAAAGTTAAACAATTGAGTACATTTCTGGCCGTCTCTATCTTTGATTTAAATTATTTATTGATTTTATTTATTTGTTTTGTTTGTTTGTTGAAGGTCTTCAGTGAAAGACACAGTCAAGTATAAAAAGCTAAAATGGAATGAGGAAGGAGACAACTGGAGATCCGAAAGGTGCAAAAAGTATCAAGCACCTGTTCATGTTGATTCAGAAAACACCATGGAAAGACAGTGTGCTCAACAGTAGTAATTATTCTTCTCATATATAATATAGTTTGTGTGTGTGTTAATTTTGCTAAAATGTTTAGATTTTAACTCCTATTAGACAATAAATGTTATTATTATACATACAGGATACATTTTTCATGGAATAAAAACGTATTCTACTCCCTTCTAGCGAGTTTCATTCATTTGGTTCGATAGCATGCAATATTATCTTTTCATATATTTATCCTATGTGTACTATGCCACACTACCCGGTGGAGCATGAGCGTGCAATATTGTTACAGTATTGCATGTTGTCAAGACAACATGATGTCATAACCATTGAAAACTTTTCTGCTGTGCATGTGCAGAACCATTTCTTTGTCTGGCGGGAAAGGGAAAAGACGAGGTTAATCCAGTGCTACTGCTAGGATTAGTTATGCTATAATTAAGCACTAAATAAATAAACTGAAACTAAAGATGCACTGAGCACCCAAAAGTCTACCAAAACTTCATTATATATTCTTCACGCATATTTACAAGAGAAAAACATACCAACGGACATCAAAAAACTGGAAGAGACATGTCGAGATGTAAAACTTCTGCACTAGCGAGCGACTGTGACAATTTAGAAGAAGAAGCAGAAGAAGCCTTTATTTGTCACATGCACACTCAAGCACAGTGAAATTCATCTTCTGCATTTCACGCATCTGAAGCAGTGAACACACGCGCGCGCACACATACCCAGAGCAGTGGGCAGCCATACTGCAGCACCCGGGGAGCAGTTAGGGGTTAGGTACCTTGCTCAAGGGCACTTCAGTGCAAGGCCACTCCATGTTAACCTAACCGCATGTCTTTGGGCTGTGGGGGAAACCAGAGCACCTGGAGGAAACCCATGCAGACATGGGGAGAACATGCAAACTCCACACAGAAAGGCCCCTCGTTGGCGACTGGGCTCGAACCCAGAACCTTTTGCTGTGAGGCTGCAAACAAACATGGCTGCCAGGTTTGCTTCATTAAAAATGGAAGATTTTGAGAGAATTTTGGCTGCCAGGTAGCTCTGTTGTGTGTAGTTGTCGATGTTGATTTTAAAAGTAAAGTAAATTACATGAGGAAATGAACAGAGTCTAGAGACAGAAATTTTAGTTTCTTGGTTGTTAGCCTGTGCTAATAGCGCTTGATGGCACTGGCTTGACTGCGCTAGCATTGGCCTTCGCTAATACTACTGCTGAATGTAACACCGGCTGGAAGGTGACTTCACTGCTGCGCTGATGAATACTACACGGGCTGGAAGGTGACTGCACTGCCATGCTAATTGCACAGAGTTGCGGGTAAGCTAGCATTGGCCTTCGAGAATGCTGATATGAAGAGTGTGTGTATGTATTATAATAATATTTGCTGGCTTATTTTTGTGGTCTGACATATTCCATTCCAGCATGAATGGAACTTGTCTTCGACTTGTTCAATACCATGCCAGCTGAATGGAATATATCTGATAGAACACTCAAAGCCAGCCAGTATTATTTAAATAGACAATAACAATCACCTCTGTCAAGGTTCCAAGCGAGCTGAGGCAATCTCAAAAGGTGTTGTGAAAACACCGCGGACTACTGATTGGTTAGAGAGACTCGTTGCTATCACTGTGTGAGACAGGACATCCTGAACAAACCCTCCATTTTTAAATAGCATTATATTTATTTCTTATACTTAACTGATTATATACGTTTTCACTGCTTGTGCACATGTTTCACTGCTTGTGCGCATGTTTGTGTCTGCACACAAAAGGGTGTTTTATCAAGTCAAAATTGCCACAGTTTATCATGTTTCTAACGTATTCATAAATCAGCACAAATAAGTGGTGTTCAAACTGTTCAAACTTATTATGCTATGTAAGGGTAATGGCATAAAAAATTTCATCAGTTTACAAGTGGCACAAAAGCCACACTGTGTATGCTATATAATAGTGTAATGGTGAAAGCACAGGGCTTTTAATCCAAGAACACACGTTCACGTCCCTGCTCTGCATATTTTATTTGGGGAAAGTTTTGCTGCAGTTAATTCATTTAAAATTAGTTAGCCTGTACTGATATTTTGCCTAACTCTGTTGGTAAAACCGAGGAGTGAACATTCACTCTGTCTTTGATCTCTGTAGTCAGTAACCATATTACCATATAACCCTAACTTTTAGCAATATAGATGGAATCTTGCTTTGTTTTGAGTAATGCCATGCTGTGATGTTTGATTTATTACAAAACCTTGGTCAACCCATAAAATTGGTTACAACCCCTGACCATAGGTGTGAATGTGAGTGTGAATGGTTGTCTGTGTCTATGTGTCAGCCCTGCGATGACCTGGTGACTTGTCCAGGGTGTACCCCGCCTTTCGCCCGTAGTCAGCCGGGATAGGCTCCAGCTTGCCTGCGACCATGTAGAACAGGATAAAGCGGCTAGAGATAGAGAGATGAGATGAAAAAATACCATTTTGTCCTGCACAGTAAATTTTGCAGTGTTAAAGTAGCAGAGAGTTAAATTTAACACTATTCCCAAGTGTATATGGTCCCACTTGGAATTGGTGTTAAATTGACTCTTGCCCTAGTGTTGAAACTTTAAAGTTAAACTAACTATAAATAGAGTAAAAAAAAAAATTAACACTTCCACTCTACAGTGTTATTTAAACTTAATGCTACAGGTTAGATAACTTTGGAGAGTGCAAATATTATTCAAGTCAAGTTTATTTGTATAGCGCTTTTAACAATAAACATTGTCGCAAAGCAGCTTTACAGAATTTGAACGACTTAAAACATGAGCTAATTTTATCCCTAATCTATCTCCAATGAGCAAGCCTGTGGTGACGGTGGCAAGGAAAAACTCCCTCAGACGACATGAGGAAGAAACCTCGAGAGGAACCAGACTCAAAAGGGAGCCCATCCTCATCTGGGCAACAACAGACAGCATGACTATAACATTAACAGTTTTAACATGACAGTTTCGTTGATGTTGTAACTCTTCATTGTTGGAAACTTGAGTGCAAAACTGTTCATGACAACTGCAGTCCTAAAGTTAGCAAGTCAACTATAGTCCTCAGCCATAAAAGCATTACTGTAAGAGTCCAGTGCGTCCTCCAAGTGTAACTTTCAACTGTCCTCATGGGGCCATCCTCCCCAGGAGCGATGCGATAAGACTCCAACCAGACACAGGGCACCAGGATGGATCAAGCAGGTCCGAGGGGCAGAAGAGGTCAGCATCTTGATCCCAGGACCAACATGTAACTCAGAGGGACACATTGGGGGGAGGGAGAGAAAACACATGTTAGGTATGCCCTAAAAATGACACAAGTATTAAGTCTGTGTGGTAGGCTCGCAGAGATGAGAGTCTTGACGTCAGGCATAATACACAACAATGGCATGTTAATATGGTTAAAAAATATCATGACCTGCTCTGGCTGGATGCTTGATTGGGTGATGAGAGCACACTCCTCAGCAATGATGGGATGCAGATGGGACCCTAAGGGCTGGCCAAGACAATTCAGTTACATTTCACCAGGTCTGGGACATGCGACAGAATGTCTGACGGCCGATTCCCTGCAGGCTACGAGAGCCAGTCGAGGTCTCCACCCTCTCCACCAAAAGATTTCCTGTTGACTCCATGTAACTCAGAGGGACAGATTTTTTTTTGGGGGGGGGAGAGGGAAAGAAAACACAGGTTGTTCGGTATGCCCAATGTCACCTGAATAAGTAGGAACAGTATACATATTACACTGAGTACAAGCAGGGACTCCGGCAACTAACTATGACAGCGTAAATAAAAGGGGAGAGCCAGAAGGTAACACAGGCATGAGGGAGCCCCGGGACATAAAGCAGCCAGCCACTACACCATCAACAAACTCGAGTGAGCAAGCGAGTGGGGACTGACAGCATCCATACATCCCAGTTTACCAAAACACTCTATGTCTGAGGACCCTCCAGATCTACACCTTTACCTCATAAACACCATTAACAAAAGGCTTGACTAAACAGATATGTTTTCAGCCTAGACTTAAACACTGAGACTGTGTCTGATTCCCGAACATTACTTGGAAGGCTGTTCCATAACTGTGGGGCTTTGTAAGAAAAGGCTCTGCCCTCTGATGTAGCCTTCACTATATGAGGTACCAGCAGATAGCCTGCACCTTTTGATCTAAGTAGGCGTGGCGGGTCATAAAGGAGCAGAAGTTCACTCAGGTACTGTGGTGCGAGACCATTTAGTGCTTTAAAGGACAATAGTAGTATTTTATAATCAATACAAAATTTGATTGGGAGCCAATGCAGTGTGGATAAGACAGGCGTGATGTGGTCATATTTTCTAGTTCGAGTAAGGACTCTTGCTGGTGCATTTTGAACTAACTGGAACTTGTTTATGCACTTATTAGAACATCCAGACAGTAAGGCATTACAGTAATCCAACCTGGAGGTAACGAAAGCATGAACTAGTTTTTCCGCGTCATGTAGTGACATTAAATTTCTTATCTTAGCAATATTTCTGAGATGAAAGAAAGCTATCCAGGTAATGTTATTGTTACGGGTACCGGCGGGTACCACATATACAGCTTATACTCTCTCTGGAAACAGGAGAATGAGACAAAGAAACTCCACGTCCGTTCTGTCTTCTCGCTCAGCAGAAAGAAAGAGGAGGATTTATTAAAACATTCACAATTTAAATCCTCCACTGTTATACTGTCAATACATATACACCCAATGTTCTCTATGTAAAGAGACACAACTTCAAAATAAAATACCATTTATCTTTGTCATCATTTAGCCAGTACTGAGTTATAGGTTTTGTTTGATTACTAAATCAAATTGACAATAACCACTGTTACATATAAATATAGCTTAGACTACAAATCACATATGCTTAAGTGCATATTTCCTGTTTCAATTTTTAAATCCTTTACTCTTCTGAAAATGCATGAGCTTACAGATTTTTAACTTGTTTTTAACCAATTTTTACATTATGAAATATAAGCTTTTTTACATCAGCTTTCAACTTTTTTTTAGCAGTACATGAAATCCATTTTTAACCTTAGCTTTTAACATCAGCTTTCACAATATCACACACTTGAAAATATAAAGACTTCTTAAAAATGTTCAAGGAGCTAAAAATAAACCTCTGACTGACGTGACTTGAGTTACCACAGGTGACATCATCAGGCGCGAAAATGCGGCTACTACTTTGTACGCATACATGTCCACATATTCGTAACACAAGCTTATTACCGGTCATTAAAACATTCAGCGACATGTTAACATATTGCACTTCAGTTACTTAGCTTAATTTATTATTTCAACAACCTGGAAACAGGAGAAATGAACGAGACAAAGAAACTCCATGTCCGTTCTGTCTTCTTGCTCAGCAGAAAGAGAAAAGCTGCAAAGCGAACCAAACTGACATAAAGCCCCTGGGGCCACGTAAACACCACACTGCCCCCTGCTGACATACACACATTACTTCTCCTGATATGTACATCAAATACTTTAGTGCAATGTTAGCAAATACAGGTTGATTATCCCTTGGATAAACACTCAAAACAATTATGAAATTACAAAAACTACCACAAATGTGATAATACTTTAGTGGGCATCACACGCTCCCTGACAGAAAAGAATGGCTCCCGACATTTACAAAAATCTTTATCTCAAACCTTTGAACATTTTCAACTCTTAACCTTGGTTCTTAAACCTCTATTTAACACACAAGCATTGTGGGTGGAATGCATGTGGCTGGTGCTTGGTAAGTATATGGCATGTACTGTATGGTGTCTGGGTGTAAAGGACTGGCTGTGAATATGGCACACAAATAGGTGGGAAGTATGGAAAGAGTGAGTATGCAGATGTAGGGTGATGGGGTGCCTCCATGACAGGTACATAGGATTCTCTGTGTCCAGTCACTGAGTGAACTGTGGCATGTGACTGTGTTGATGGTTCACCTAATGGTGAGGAAATGGCATGGCCTCCTCTCACGAGCTGATCTTCTGATCTCTGAATGACTGTGCTCCACAGGAGGGGTCAAAGGTCGAGTTTCTGACTCAGAGTCTTGGAGTTCATCGTTTCCATTTCCTTTCACAGATCCAGCGGGTACAGGTAGGTTCTCATTAGTGTCTCGTCTCTCTTCAGCAGGATTTGGTAAGTGTTCAGGTACAGTATGACTTTCTTCCCTTACAGGTGCTGGTCCTTGGCTCAGGTTCCCTAGATACATGGTGAGTTGCTTAAGGTCAGTGACAGGTCTTTTCTCTGTTCTTTCTGCAGGTCTCCTCAACCAGTATCCTGGGCCACAGTCCTCATCTGAATCATCCTCACTGTCATCACTTGTGTCTGCTTGTCTTTGAGTGTCTGTCATTCTCTCTTGTTTTTGTCTGTGATGTGTTTTCTTCTCGGGGATGGATCTGATGTCAGGTGGAGTGATATCGACAGGTAAGTCGTTCACCAGCAACAGGAGATTGCGGTGCAGTGTCCTGGTTTTCTGTTTGTCTCCAGTTTCAGGGCAGACAACGTATACTGGATTCTCAGCAAGTTGACTTTTGACGATGTATACAGTCTTCTCCCAATATGACCTTAATTTTCCCGGCCCTCCACGTTCACCGAGGTTCCGGACCAGAACTCTGTCTCCTGGCTGTAGTACCACTCCTCTTGCTTTCTTGTCATAGGTCACGCTTCCCTTTGCGCTGGACTTTTTGCTATTTTTAGCAGCAATACGGTAGGCTTCTGTCATCTTCCTAGCCCATTTCTCTGCAAATCCTCTAGGTGAGTATGCTCCCTTTCCTCCAACCAATCCAAACAGCAAGTCGACTGGGAGATGTGGGTGATGGCCATAGAGGAGGAAAAATGGGGAATAGCAGGTTGATTCGTGTCTGGTACAATTGTATGCATGTATAACATGCGGGAGGTGATCCTTCCATCACAGTTTCTCACTCTCAGTCAAAGTCCTTAACATCTGGAGGATGGTGCGGTTAAACTGCTCAGCTGGGTTGCCTTGTGGGTGGTAGGGCGACGTGCGTGAGTGGCCGACCCCTGACAGCTGCTGCAATGTCTGGAACAATTTGTTCTCAAATTCACAACCCTGGTCATGATGTAGTTTGGACGGGTATCCGAACCAGGGTATGAAGTCATTGAAGATGCGTTCAGCTGCTGTCTTCCCGCTCTTGTTCTTTGTGGGGTATGCTTGAGCAAATCTAGTGAAATGATCAACTAGGATATATTCATGTCCTCCACAGCTGGTTTCCAGATGCAAGTAGTCAATACACACAAGCTCTAAAGGAAAGTTAGATGTGATGCTGCCCATAGGAGCTCGCGTGTGTGTTGTGGGTTTCTTCGACCTGATACAAGGACATTTTCGGGTGACATAGTCCTCAATTTCTTTAGCCATAAAGGGCCAGTAGGATCTCTCCTGTGCAAGATGGAGCACTCTTTCTGTGCCTACATGACCCATCTCATTGTGTAGGTACTTCAGAGCTATTGGTCTGTGTTTTGGGGGAAGGACTAGTTGCTTGTGCTGGTTTGTGCTTCTGTAAAGGAGGCCGTCTTCAAGGTGTAACTTACTCCACTCATGCAGTAGCTTTCGGGTGGCTCCACTTACATTTTGACGTATTTCATCTGTCAGATTTGTGTTTGACTCCTTTAACTCAACAATCTTGCCTATGGCTTGATCCTCTCTTTGAGTCTTTACAAGGTCATCCTCTGTACAGGTCACCTCATATGTCTCCATGTCCAAGGGGAGGCGAGACAGTGTGTCTGCATCTACATTGGACTTTCCAGGCCTGTATTTGATGTCGAACCGGAAATCCGAGAGTTCCCCTACCCACCGATGCCCAATGGCATTGAGCTTTGCTGTGCTCATGATGTAGGTCAAGGGGTTGTTGTCCGTGTACACAGTGAAATGGGGAGCGTAGTACAGATAGTCCCGGAACTTTTCACACACAGCCCATTTCAATGCCAGGAACTCCAGTTTCCCACTGTGCAGGTGGTAATTGCGTTCAGCCGGTGTCAACGTCCTCGAGCAATAGCCAATGACTCTCAGCTTTCCATTCTGGCGCTGGTAAAGTACAGTGCATAAAACCCTGATTTGAAGCGTGTGTATGAAGGGTGAAAGGTAAGTTGAAATCAGGATACGCTAAGACAGGTGGGTTGGTGAGGAGAGTGACCAGCTGTTCTAAGGCTCCTTGATGTTCAGGGGTCCAGGCAACAGGCTCTCGGGAAGAGAGCTGTGGGTGTTTGGTGGTCCTCCCACGTGTTGGAAGCTGAGCATTCCCTGGCTTAGTTTGGAGCAGCTCATAGATCGGCTTGGCAATACTGGAAAAATCCTGAATATATGAGCGATAATAACCCAGGAACCCAGTCAGTTTCCTTACTTCACCCACTGTCTGTGGTGTCTTGCCTGTCAGGATTTTGACTGGTTCAAGGTCCCGTGTGTCTGTCTTGACTCCATCAGCTGACACCAGGCGCCCCACATACCTGACTTCTTGTCTGAAGAGCTCACGTTTCTCAGGTCTCAGTTTTACTCTATGATGCTGGAGAGCCTGGAGAACTTTGCGGAGGGCCTCCACATGTTCATCAAATGTTTTTGCATAACAGAGCACGTCGTCCAGATATGGGATGCAGCATTCATCCCTAAGCAGGCCAAGCACCTCCTCCATGCTCCGCTGGAATGCTGCTGGGGCGTTTGAGAGTCCGAATGGGATGCAGACCCATTCATACAGGCCCCACGGGGTAATGAAGGCAGTCAAATGGCGTGAACCCTCAGAGATGAAGCCTTGATGGTAGGCTTTTCCCTGGTCAAGGATACTAAACCAGGCATAGCCCCCCAGTGTGTCTGTCAGGTCTTGTATCCTGGGCAGTGGATGTCGATCAGGCACAGTCTTTTTCTTCAGGAGGCGATAATCGATGCAGAGACATAAGCCGCCGTCTTTCTTCCTCACACAGACGACTGGAGCAGCATACGGGGACTTGGATTTAACAATCCAGCCTTTCATCAGCAGCTCCTGCACATACTCCTTTACCTCCTTAAACAGTGGCTTTGGGACTGCCGAGTATGCTCTCTGAACAGGGATCTCATCTGTGAGGACGATCGACATCTGCAGGCTTGGTATGCATCCAATATCATCACTGCCACGTGCGAAAGCTCCAGCTTCTTCACACAGCATTTTGTTGACTTTCTCCTTCTGTCCATCATCAAGGTGGCTGAGGTCCCTTGATGATGGACAGAAGCCCCTAGTGTCAGCAGGCTTTGATACCACACTGTTAACAGTCACGGTGGGCTTGGGTGTTTCAGGTGTGTCTGTTGCAATCACTTTTTCCACACAGTGGATGCTGCCAAGTGCTGTCTTTCTTGGTAGAGTGACTGTGTGTTTGGTGTTGTTGCCCACAGGTACAGCTATATATGGTTTTATTGGATTTTGTACCTCCAACAGACCTTCACCCACATCCAGTTCTGCCAACTGCACACTGTTCTCATCAGGCTCAAACAGGAAGACTGCATCAGATGTACTCATGTGGGGAGGGACTTGGCACTTGACCCATGTCACCTGACCTGCTGGGATGACAGTGTCCTGTCTGCCTGTCCGTAGGCGCCCGCACTGCATGGAGGGTTTGCTGGCCTGGATGAAGCTCACCAGAAGCTTTGCTTTTTCTGCTGGTATCAACAAGGCATTACAGAGTAGGATAGTGAGGGTTGGAATCAGCTTTTCAGGTTTTTCCTGTATCATCTCTTCCAGCACATTGAAACCCAGCAGTGGTCTCTCCAGAGCAAGGCTGCTGACAAGAAAAGGCACAATGATTGACAGATTAGGATCCTCATTTCCAATCAGGTTGACTGTAAGGGCAACCCAGCCATCAAACGGGAGGACATCCCCATTCACAGCATACACCTTTAGCTCTTCCTGATCACCAATAATGTCACTGAGTGGCCTTACAGGAATGTCAGGTAAGTACGTACTCTTCCAGTCTCTGTCAATCATGCTTACTTGAGCTCCAGTGTCTAACAGAGCACTGACTGCTAAGCCATTTAGGTTACAATGGGTGAGAGCTCTCCCTCCAAGGAGTTTGGCTAGGTGTTCCCTTTTGCTGTGAGGTAAGTCATGAGTGAATTGAGTGAATGTCTTGTTCGGTTGTTTTTGTCTCTTTTTCATTATTTTGTCCTTTGTTGAATTGTTTTGCTTGGTCAAGCTCTCATTTTCAGTCTGATCAGTATGACAAGTGTCAAGTTGGGACAATTGCTGAGACCCGGTCACTGTTTGTCCCTCGACAGGGACCGGCTCCAGTTTCCCTGACGGGTTGGCCTCTTTAAACAGCTGACTGCCCAGTGCCCTTCTTCACCACAGTGGAAGCAATGAGGACAGTCAGGACGATTTTGCTCCACACACTTGTCACAGCCATATGGTTTCTCTCTCCTGCGGTCTCCTCTGCCTTTCCCATTGTGGCTTAACTGTCCGGCAGCCTGTGTTTGCATTGACTGTCTCATGAGCTCAACCACGCCTGTAAGCTGTTCAAGTTTTTCTGTTAACTGCTGGATCACATCTGTTTTTGGCTTTTTCTCCTCCTTTACACTGGGAGACTGCACCACGCTGACTTCAGACTGAGCACTGTGAACATTTGAGAGTCTTTGGCGAGTGGCAGGACCTAGCCTTCTCTGCCTTTCACTTTCATCATACATGATTCTCTTCATCTGTTTCAGAATAACCTCATCTGACACTCTGGTGTCCACTAGCAATGGCTTTAGCTCTCTGCGGACATCTTCATGCTTATGACCTAAGCCCTGGTACACTGTGTGGAGAAACACATCCTGCACTGTGCTTGCACTATACTTGACATCTGTGTCAGCATGTTTGGAGGCCAGCATGATCTTCTGTTTGAGTCCTATGACTCTGTACAGGAACTGTTGGGGTATCTCATTGTCTTTTTGTTTGGTGCACATGAGCTCCTGGAACAGCTCAGTGTTACTCTGCTCACCCAGGTGGGAATGGAGGAAGGTTTTTAATTCCTCTACTGTCAGATCATTTTTATTCATTAACATGTCTTTAAACATTCCAAGTTTGATGACTCGTAGGACAGCTCTTACCACCTCTGCATCACTGAACTGCTCCTTTAAGCCCTCTTCCATCTGCCGACAGACACTGTTGTAGCTGAGATCCGACCCTTGGTCCCCTATCTGACCCCCCTGAATCTTCAGTTCCCTGCGGTGAAGGAAGGACAAGTCTCTTAAGGAGAACAACTTATAATGTGTGGGTGGTGCAGCGTTTTCACTTCTGGTGCCTGCTACATTGCTGCTCTGTGAGGTGAGTTCTGTTTTTTTGGATGACTGTGGTGCCGATTGTGGACTGGGTGCGCCTCCGTATTGCATAATTTTCTTGCTCAGCTCCTCATAACTACTAAGTATTTTCTGTAGCTCGATGTCATGTGTGTCATCAGCTGTTGTGAGTGTCGTGTGGGTTGCACTAGCAGTCCCAACATCGGTAGAAACGCTATCATTACTTGGGTTAGTGTCATGTGTATCAGTTGTTACAAGTACTTGTGGATTACAACCCCGAATGACTGTGGCGATTACCTCCCTCAAAGCTAACAAATGTGCCATTCCAGTACCCTCCAACCCAAGTAAAAACTCACTGGACATGAAGCTACACATGTACTCAAAACACCCGTCCTCATCTGTTGACTTGACGTGAGACTGGTCCATTCCTGGCACTGGATCCGTGGACTTTGCAATCTGGAATAGTTCATCCGCAGAGAGGGTGAGCAGGGTCCTTTTGATGGACCACACCAACCTTTGCCTCTCACCATCCACCATAACTGCTTCCTTATTCCTCACACTTGGTCACAGGGTCCAGGATCACAATTCACGCTCTATTCTCGATGAGTGGTGTTTTTGGCACAGTTATTGTTCTCTGTTCATTATGAGTGACACAGTTAACCTCTTTATCAGTAAACAGGAACCTGACACTGGCTGCAGCTCGCTGGTTGTATCAGGTTGCTTGTGGTCCAAGGTTGCAGTATCACTGGATCAGCTTCCGGCCACCAGGTGGGAGCGATCCCGGACGAGCCCCCAATAAACTGTTACGGGTACCAGCGGGTACCATATATACAGCTTATGCTCTCTCTGGAAACAGGAGAAATGAATGAGACAAAGAAACTCCACGTCCGTTCTGTCTTCTTGCTCAGCAGAAAGAAAGAGGAGGATTTATTAAAACATTCACAATTTAAATCCTCCACTGTTATACTGTCAATACATATACACCCAATGTTCTCTATGTAAAGAGACACAACTTCAAAATAAAATACCATTTATCTTTGTCATCATTTAGCCAGTACTGAGTTATAGGTTTTGTTTGATTACTAAATCAAATTGACAATAACCACTGTTACATATAAATATAGCTTAGACTACAAATCACATATGCTTAAGTGCATGTTTCCTGTTTCAATTTTTAAATCCTTTACTCTTCTGAAAATGCATGAGCTTACAGATTTTTAACTTGTTTTTAACCAATTTTTACATTATGAAATATAAGCTTTTTTACATCAGCTTTCAACTTTTTTTTAGCAGTACATGAAATCCGTTTTTAACCTTAGCTTTTAACATCAGCTTTCACAATATCACACACTTGAAAATATAAAGACTTCCTTAAAATGTTCAAGGAGCTAAAAATAAACCTCTGACTGACATGACTTAAGTTACCACAGGTGACGTCATCAGGCGCGAAAATGCGGCTACTACTTTGTACGCATATATGTCCACATATTCGTAACACAAGCTTATTACCGGTCATTAAAACATTCAGTGACATGTTAACATATTGCACTTCAGTTACTTAGCTTAATTTATTATTTCACCAACCTGGAAACAGGAGAAATGAATGAGACAAAGAAACTCCACGTCCGTTCTGTCTTCTCGCTCAGCAGAAAGAGAAAAGCTGCAAAGCGATCCCAACTGACGTAAAGCCCCTGGGGCCACGTAAACACCACACTGCCCCCTGCTGACATACACACATTACTTCTCCTGATATGTACATCAAATACTTTAGTGCAATGTTAGCGAATACAAATATATTACGTTCATTATGTCTTCTTCTTAAATCAAATAATTAGTTTTCTTTTGTTTCAGACATGTAAAAGCTTTTTACCTTTACCTGACATGTTTCGATGGTGTAACTTCCGTCTTCATCAGAGGGTCACCCGGATGTTGGTGTGTGATGTATCTTTATAATCAGCTGATGTTACGGAGGTGTGACGTCCCTGTCAATATTGACAGGTCGGTCACACCTCCCGCTGTCAGTGTTGCCCCCTCAGGACAGCGCTCCAGGTGTGGGAGAGCATGTATGCCCCCTTATCCCTGTTTATTGTTCTTGGGCTACGCTTTCTGATTTCTATTGACTCCTTGATCCAACGGTGGTATCTGTTGTTCTCTTGCTGTATGATCTGAGCATTGTCCCAATCCATTATATGATTTTCCCTTCTGCAGTGGTCCGTTATTGCTGATTTCAGGTTCTCTTGCATAGCTTTTTCTTTTATTGCTCTTGTTTGTCTCTGTTCTGTTTCTTTTTCACATTCCTTTTTATGTTCCTTTTTTTGTGTACTAAAACTCCTTCCTGTCTCCCCAATGTAGGTTTTATTGCATGACTGGCATGGTATTTCATATATGACATTACATTTATTGTGTTGGTCAATTTTGTCCTTAGGGTGAACTAGTAGCTGTCGTAGTTTGGTGTGTGGTTTCACGGGTGTTTGTATGTTGTGTTTTTTCATGGCTCTTTGGATTTGTTCTGTAACTCCTCTGACATATGGTAGAGTCACTACTGCTTTACTTTCCTGTTTTTGGGTTGTCTGTTTTCAAAACAGCTAGCAGAACAACTCAGTAAAATAAAAGTGGAGAAGGACGAAATATTAATATCACACGACGTTGTTTCCCTATTTACAAAACCCCCGGTAGAAGCTACACTGAAAATCGTACAACAGCGCCTCAAAACAGACAAGACTCTCAAGAAACGCACACAGTTATCAGTAGAAGACATCAGTCAACTGCTCAATTTCATTGCCACATCCACATACTTCCAGTTCCACGAAACAATATACAGGCAGAAGGAGGGGTTTGCGATGGGGGACCCACTCTCCGCCATAATGTGCGGCTTCTTCATGGAACACCTTGAAAGAGAGGCTATTACATCTGCCCCAGAAGAATGCAGGCCCACATTATGGAGGAGGTATGTAGATGACATCCTGGAGAAAGTGAAAGTCGGACGCACCCAACAATTGACAGATTACCTCAACTCTATAGACAACACCGGCAACATAAAATTCACGCACGAAGAGGAAACAGAAAAATCAATAGCGTTTTTGGACATAAAAATTCACCATACAGATGACGGAGACATCAAAATAACAATCTACAGAAAACCGACACACGCTGATCAATATCTGCTCTGGACGTCCGAACACCCCATCGCACACAAACTGTCAGTTGTCAGAACACTCTACGAACGTGCATCAATCATAACCAATCCCACAGAACGCACAACAGAAGAACAACACATACGGCAAGCTCTGATCACATGTCAATATCCACCATGGGCCATACATAAAGGCGCACAACAAGTGAAAACAAAAGAAAAGACAGAAAAAAAGGAAGAAAACAGACAACCCAAAAACAGGAAAGTAAATCAGTAGTGACTCTACCGTATGTCAGAGGAGTTACAGAACAAATCCAAAGAGCCATGAAAAAACACAACATACAAACACCCGTGAAACCACACACCAAACTACAACAGCTACTAGTTCACCCTAAGGACAAAATCGACCAACACAATAAATGTAATGTCATATATGAAATACCATGCCAGTCATGCAATAAAACCTACATTGGGGAGACAGGAAGGAGTTTTAGTACACGAAAAAAGGAACATAAAAAGGAATGTGAAAAAGAAACAGAACAGAGACAAATAAGAGCAATAAAAGAAAAAGCTATGAAAGAGAACCTGAAATCAGCAATAACGGACCACTGCAGAAGGGAAAATCATATAATGGATTGGGACAATGCTCAGATCATACAGCAAGAGAACAACAGATACCACCGTTGGATCAAGGAGTCAATAGAAATCAGAAAGCGTAGCCCAAGAACAATAAACAGGGATGAGGGGGCATACATGCTCTCCCACACCTGGAGCGCCGTCCTGAGGGGGCAACACTGACAGCGGGAGGTGTGACCGACCTGTCAATATTGACAGGGAGGTCACACCTCCGTAACATCAGCTGATTATAAAGACACGTCACACACCAACATCCGGGTGACCCTCTGATGAAGACGGAAGTTACACCGTCGAAACATGTCAGGTAAAGGTAAAAAGCTTTTACATGTCTGAAACAAAAGAAAACTAATTATTTGTTAGCGAATACAGGTTGATTATCCCTTGGATAAACACTCAAAACATTAATTATGAAATTACAAAAACTACCACAAATGTGATAACACTTTAGTGGGCATCACATTATCAATGTGAGTTTCGAATGAAAGACTGGGGTCAATAATCACCCCGAGGTCTTTTACTGCTGCACGTGAAGAAACAGAAAGGCCATCCAGAGTCTCTGTGTAATCAGAAAACTTATTTCTAGCTGTATGTGGTCCTAGTACAAGTACTTCAGTCTTGTCAGAGTTAAGCAGAAGGAAATTAATAAGCATTCAGTGTCTAATGTCCTTAACACATTCCTCAATTCTATAAAGCTGGTGTCTCTCATCAGGTTTTGCAGAAACATACAACTGTGTGTCATCAGCATAACAGTGGAAACTAATACAATGTTTATGAATAATATCACCCAGAGGTAACATATATAGAGAAAAAAGCAGTGGACCCAAGACAGAACCTTGTGGAACACCAAACTTTACCTCAGTACGTCTAGAAATATCACCATTTATATCAACATACTGATAACGATCAGTTAAATAAGAGCTGAGCCAGGAGAGGGCTGTTCCCTTAACTCCCACAACATTTTCTAGTCTATCCAGAAGAATAGAATGATCAATGGTATCAAATGCTGCACTAAGGTCAAGCAACACAAGCAGCGAGACACAGCCCTGATCAGACGCCAACAGTAGGTCGTTTACTACTTTAACCAAAGCTGTTTCTGTGCTGTGATTAGGTCTAAATCCTGACTGATACATTTCATGGATGTTATTCCTATGTAAATATGAGCATAACTGCTGTGCCACAGCTTTTTCAAGGATTTTGGAACTAAAGGGGAGGTTTGATATTGGCCTATAATTGGACAGCTGACAGGGATCAAGGACAGGTTTTTTAATCAGGGGTTTGATAACTGCTAGTTTAAAGGATTTGGGTACATAGCCAATCGTGAGAGAAGAATTTATTATTTTTAGAAGCGGCTCAATTACTTCAGGTATTATCTGTTTGAATAGACGTGTAGGTAAGGGATCTAGTACACAAGTTGAGGCTTTTGATGCCAAGATTAATGAAAGTAATTCAGTTTCTTTAAGGGGAGTAAAATATTCTAATTGATGATCTGATAGAGTTATATGGTTAACTACAAGGTCACTTTCATTGTCTGACCTTAAATTACTGTAGTAGTTTGAATTTTTTGTCGGATATTCTCAATTTTGTCATTAAAAAAAAATTCATGAAATTGTTACTATTATATACTGCAGGTGTGCATGTGCCTATAGTGGACTTATTCCTGGTTAATTTTGCTACAGTATTAAATAGGAATCTAGGATTATTTTTGTTATCTTCTATTATGGAGGAGAGATATGTTGATCTCGCAGCACTAAGCGCTTTTCTATACTTCAGGAAGCTCTCCTTCCACGCTAATTTGAACACTACCAATTTTGTTTGACGCCATTTACGTTCCAATTTTCAAGTGGTCTGTTTTAATGTGCGAGTGTCATCATTATACCAGGCTGCTAATTTTTTGTCTCTGACCATTTTCCTTTTTAGAGGAGCTACTTTATCTAAGGTATGGCGGAATGTTGACTCTAAGCATTCAGTTGCCTGATCAAGTTCTGCAGGGGCTGACAGTGACCCAATCAAAGTTGATAACTCTGGGAGATCATTTATAAAGCTCTGTGCAGTAGTTGACGTGAATGTACGTTTAATACAGTAGTGTGGTGAGGTGCATATATTATTATTCAGACATAGTTTGAATGAGATGAGATAATGATCTGAGATAACTTCAGACTGTGGAAGTATGACTATATTGTCTACGTTTAACCTGAATGTTAGTATTGGATCAAGGGTATGACCACCATTATGGGTAGATCCTATGACATTCTGATTAATCCCTACTGAATCTAAAATGGACACAAACGCTGTTTTTAAAGGGTCTTCTGGGTTATCGAAGTGAATATTAAAATCTCTGACAACTAAAGCTTTGTCTAAGGAAATAACCAGATCTGAGATAAAATCTGCAAATTCAGAAAGAAACTCAGAATATGGCCCCGGGGGCCTGTAAATAATAAGCAATGGAATTAACTGGGTAGACTTTTTTTCAAGGCTACATACATTATATGAGTATGAAGAACTTCAAATGTATTAAATTTATAACCAGGTTTTTGTGTTACACCTAGATAATCATTATAAATAACCGCAACGCCTCCTCCTCTGCCAGTTTGACGAGGCTGGTGTATATAACTGTATCCAAGAGGACTCGCTTCATTTAATGCTATATATTCATTTGGCTTAATCCATGTTTCAGTTAAACAAAGTACATTAAACTCCTGATCAGTAATGAGTTCATTAACCATTAGTGCTTTAGATGTAAGAGATCTAATATTTAATAGCCCCACCTTTAGATCAAAGGTGCTAGCAGCAGCTGTACAGTCAGTATGATCTAATTTTATATTGATTAGGTTACTGGAGCAAACTATTGGAAAATTTCTACCTTTTTGTATAGCCTGGGGAACAGACACAGCCTCAATGTAGTGGACCCTGACTGACGACTCTGTGCAGCTAGCAGACAGTCGGTTTAGCCTGTTTGTCTGCTCCCTGGCCTTGGCTCTGGATTGTCAGGAATTAACTAGGCCTGTCTTGAGACTATGACCTATGCTGCAGGAAATGAGAGTAGCACCCTCCCGAGTGGGATGGATACCGTCCCGCCCTAACAGGCCAGCAGTGCCCTCAAAATTAGCCCAATTATCTATAAAGCCCACACTGTTTTCAGAATTTAAATATTATTCTCAGTAGTGTTAATTTATTCTTCTGTGATTAAAAAAACAAAACCAACTCTGAGTTGAATTCCAATGCTCATTAACACTACATTGAGTTATTAAAAGTTAACATTGGGGGTCAAATAACTGTATTGATGTTACACAATGCTATGTTGATAATTTACTCTCTTGCAGTGAAAATCCAGCTCTGATGGAGTGAAATTCATGAACACTTATCAGTGTCTTTAAACCTTGACAATTTACTCCTTTGTAGTGTCTAATTTAATCTAACCACATTTGTTTTCAACATTGCCTTTTATCCCCCGCTGGCCAAAAGGCCCAAAGGGGTATTATGTCGTGGCAATGTCCGTCCGTCCCAGGAAGGGTGCTCCCCTTCTGAAATCAACTCCTCTGGCAATTTTTGGAGAAATTTCACGAAACTTGACAGAATTCTTTGTTATATGTCAGTAATACACATATTGAAATTTCATTCAGTTGAGTCACATTTTACCAGAGTTATGGCCCTTGATTGCCAAACTTGTACTTTCACAATTTCATGAGGGTGTATTAAGCACTTATAGCGTAGATATAGTTGCCAGCGGGGAATATTGTGCTCTCTGAGCACTCTTGTTCAAATATACCATTAAGTGAGTAATAATTACATTTCAACAAAACAATGCATTTAACTTTATTTTCAGCTGTAACGTCAGGCCAACATATCAAAATACAGTGGGGCAAAAAAGTATTTAGTCAGCCACCAATTGTGCAAGTTCTCCCACTTAAAAAGATGAGAGAGGCCTGTAATTTTCATCATAGGTACACTTCAACTATGAGAGACAGAATGAGAAAAAAAATCCAGAAAATCACATTGTCTGATTTTTAAATAATTTATTTGCAAATTATGGTGGAAAATAAGTATTTGGTCAATAACAAAAGTTCATCTCAATACTTTGTTATATACCCTTTGTTGGCAATGACAGAGGTCAAACATTTTCTGTAAGTCTTCACAAGGTTTTCACACACTGTTGCTGGTATTTTGGCCCATTCCTCCATGCAGATCTCCTCTAGAGCAGTGATGTTTTGGGGCTGTCGCTGGGCAACACGGACTTTCAACTCCCTCCAAAGATTTTCTACGGGGTTGAGATCTGGAGACTGGCTAGGCCACTCCAGGACCTTGAAATGCTTCTTACGAAGCCACTCCTTCATTGCCCGGGCGGTGTGTTTGGGATCATTGTCATGCTGAAAGACCCAGCCATGTTTCATCTTCAATGCCCTTGCTGATGGAAGGAGGTTTTCACTCAAAATCTCACGATACATGGCCCCATTCATTCTTTCCTTTACACGGATCAGTCGTCCTGGTCCCTTTGCAGAAAAACAGCCCCAAAGCATGAGGTTTCCACCCCCATGCTTCACAGTAGGTATGGTGTTCTTTGGATGCAACTCAGCATTCTTTCTCCTCCAAACACGACAAGTTGAGTTTTTGCCAAAAAGTTCTATTTTGGTTTCATCTGACCATATGACATTCTCCCAATCTTCTTCTGGATCATCCAAATGCTCTCTAGCAAACTTCAGACGGGCCTGGACATGTACTGGCTTAAGCAGGGGGACACATCTGGCACTGCAGGATTTGAGTCCCTGGCGGCGTAGTGCGTTACTGATGGTAGCCTTTGTTACTTTGGTCCCGGCTCTCTGCAGGTCATTTACTAGGTCCCCCCGTGTGGTTCTGGGATTTTTGCTCACCGTTCTTGTGATCATTTTGACCCCACAGGGTGAGATCTTGTGTGGAGCCCCAGATCGAGGGAGATTATCAGTGGTCTTGTATGTCTTCCATTTTGTAATAATTGCTCCCACAGTTGATTTCTTCACACCAAGCTGCTTACCTATTGCAGATTCAGTCTTCCCAGCCTGGTGCAGGTCTACAATTTTGTTTCTGGTGTCCTTTGACAGCTCTTTGGTCTTGGCCATAGTGGAGTTTGGAGTGTGACTGTTTGAGGTTGCGGACAGGTGTCTTTTATACTGATAACGAGTTCAAACAGGTGCCATTAATACAGGTAACGAGTGGAGGACAGAGGAGCCTCTTAAAGAAGTAGTTACAGGTCTGTGAGAGCCAGAAATCTTGCTTCTTTGTAGGTGACCAAATACTCATTTTACTGAGGAATTTACCAATTAATTCATTAAAAATCCTACAATGTGATTTCCTGGATTCTTTCCCCCCATTCTGTCTCTCATAGTTGAAGTGTACCTATGATGAAAATTACAGGCCTCTCTCATCTTTTTAAGTGGGAGAACTTGCACAATTGGTGGCTGACTAAATACTTTTTTGCCCCACTGTATGCCATGGAGAATACAAAGCCACTTTAAAACACTGACCTTATATCTGCATAAAATGGCAATATGACACAAGATAAGGAGGAATCCATCATTCCATACTAAATTTGAACATCAAATGGTTTGAAGTAACACAGCTCATTTATGTGCAACACTTAAAACCCTGTCTGGATGCAACCTGACCTTAAAGGCATGGTAAAGGTCAGGTGTGTGAGTGGGATTGTGGGAAGTGGAGTCCAGAGTGTTAGGTGAGCCCGGGAGCATGACAGTACCCCCCAAGGAGGCCAAGGGCGACCATGACGACCACCACCCATGCTGCTGGGAACACTCCTGAGTGAGCCTTCAGAACTGCCACGGTGCTGGACAGAGGGTTGTCATCACAGACGTCCCCTGGGACCATTGCTGCACCATACGCAGGGAGGGCTGGACCCATGGCACCTGGGATGGCCCCGAGGCCGAGGCTTCTCTGGATGATGCTGATGGAACTTCACCAACCCTGGATCCCTCGTGCGGGAACCCAGCTATGCTCCTCAGGCCCATGGCCCTCCCAGTCCACAAGGTACTGCAGAATCCCACCTTTCCTTCTGGAGTCCAGCAACCAGTGGACCGCATACACCAGGGTACCTTCGACGTCCACCGGCGGTGGGGGTGTGATATCGGGTGTGGCCTCGTCCAACGGATCTGGGACAACAGGTTTCAAGAGGGACGAATGAAAAGAGTTAGAAACACAGTAATGTACAGGCAGATCCGATTTATATGTAACTTCATTAATTCTCTGGAGAATTTTGAATGGTCCTATGTATTTGGGTAATAGCTTTCTACCTCCCTCAGGAAACCTGAAGTCCCAGGTCAACAGCCACACTTGGTCCCCTGGGAGGTAGGTAGGGGTGTCCCCTCTATGGCAATCTGCCTTCCTCTTGTGTCAGCAGAGAGCATTCTCAACTTGCTGGTGGGTCTGCTCCCAGACTTGCTTGCTCCATTGCATCCGCGGATGTCCATGGCTGGGTTGTCAGAGGGTGTGGCCGACCATGGCATTAAGGGAGGTTGGTAGCCCAGCATGCACTGAAAGGGGGTGAGGCCAGTAGCAGAGCTGATTACCGAGTTTTGGGCTATTTCAGCTTAGGGCAAATTGGTCGACTAATCGGCTGGGTTCTCATGGCAGTAAAGCCTCAAAAACTGTCCCAGTTCCTGGTTAACCCTCTCACATTGTCCATTAGACTGGGGGTGGTAACCAGAAGTGAGGCTGACGTTAACCCCCAGTCTCTCAAAGAACGCTGACCAGACATGTGAGGTGAATTGGGGCCCTCGATCGGACACTATGTCTTCTGGGATACCAAATAGATGAAACACATGATTAAAAAGGGTCTCAGCTGTCTGAAAGGCAGTGGGCAGGCTAACAAAAGGAACAAATCTAACCCCACGTGAGAACCTATCCACAATGGTCAGAATGACAGTGTAATTCTGTGAGGGGGGAAGGTCAGTGACAAAGTCTACTGCTACATGGGACCATGGGCAAGAAGGGACAGGCAAGGGCATGAGTTTACCAGCAGGAAGAGTTTTAGATGTTTTACATTTGGAACAGGTGGTGCATGAGGAAACAAACTTATGGATATCGGATAACATGTTCTCCCGTACGGGTCTCACCTGGATGGCCAGACGACAGAGAGGAATGGGCCTACGTAATTAACTTACCCCTGCATTTAGTGGGTACATATTTACTTCCGATGGGACAGGACTCCGGGACAGGAGTGACAGATAGTTCTTGGTCGATCTCTTCATCTATTTCCCATCTAATGGGGGCGACCACAACAGATGGGGGTACGGAAACTATGGCATTGTCATTGGGGCTTTCTATAGTGGTAGATGATACCAGGGCTGTGGGAAGCATGAGACAATGATCATAACAGTAACTGGACCATGAGAGTATTTCCTTATCAGACCAGGATATGACAGGGTTATGTTTTTTGAGCCAAGACAAACCTAAAATAATAACATACTCAAGTGTTTAACACAAAAAAACTAATTTGTTCAGAGTGCAAAGCACTGACAGTCATCTTGATGGGTTTCGTGACCCGGGTAACAAGTCCTTCTCCAACTGGGTCCCCATCGACAGCCGTAAGTCTCAGTGGCGACTCCAGCGGCTCCACAGGAATCTGGAGTTGCTCCACCAGCTCGGCGTGGATGAAATCCCCATCAGCTCCGGAATCAATTAATGCTGGAAACACACAGACAGACGATCACAGGCCGGAGGAAGGACTTGGAGACCAACCCCTTAGTTGGTGCACTCATGCGTTTTCCCGGGGTTGATGCCAAAGTGCTGAGTCAACGGAGTTGACAGTTACTTAGGAGGTGACCCGCCGCTCCGCAATAAAGACACAGTTCTTGATGGAGACGTTGTTGCCTCTCCTCTGCAGACAAATGGAAGGAGTCACACTGCATGGGCTCGGGGACTTCTGGCTCCTGAAGAGTCCGGGTCAGCAGTGGGCATAGGCGATGAGTTGCCAGTGTAGCAGCTGGGGCCGTAGGGGATTTATGCTGACCTCTCCCATGCTTCAGTTGGTCCAGGCGAATGGCGAGAGAAATTAGCCTCTCTTGGGAAAGGCCGTCATCCTTGCATGCCATCTCTGCTAGTATGTCAAGGTTCAGACCATTGCAAAATGTTCCTAACAACGCCGGCTCATTCCAACCATTCCCAGCCGCCAGAGTGCAGAATTCCAAGGTATAGTCTGACACTGAGCGATTACCCTGACATAAACGGGTGAGCAATTCCCCTTGAGAGCGACCCTCATTGGCGTGATTGAAAACAGTGTTAAATTCATTAATGAAATTGTCATAAGTGTCGAACTGGACAATGGGCCAAACTGTGGTAGCCCAGTCTAAAGCCTTGCCCGTAAGGTGAGAAATAACAAAAGAGATGCGAGCCTTGTCTGAGCTCTGGGGGGAATTCGCAAAAAATATAGAAGATTGTACAACCCCGATTCAAAAAAGTTGGGACAAAGTACAAATTGTAAATAAAAATGGAATGCAATGATGTGGAAGTTTCAAAATTCCATATTTTATTCAGAATAGAACATAGATGACATATCAAATGTTTAAATTGAGAAAATTTATCCTTTAAAGAGAAAAATTAGGTGATTTTAAATTTCATGACAACAACACATCTCAAAGTTGGGACAAGGCCATGTTTACCACTGTGAGACATCCCCTTTTCTCTTTACAACAGTCTGTAAACGTCTGGGGACTGAGGAGACAAGTTGCTCAAGTTTAGGGATAGGAATGTTAACCCATTCTTGTCTAATGTAGGATTCTAGTTGCTCAACTGTCTTAGGTCTTTTTTGTCGTATCTTCCGTTTTATGATGCACCAAATGTTTTCTATGGGTGAAAGATCTGGACTGCAGGCTGGCCAGTTCAGTACCCGGACCCTTCTTCTACGCAGCCATGATGCTGTAATTGATGCAATATATGGTTTGGCATTGTCATGTTGGAAAATGCAAGGTCTTCCCTGAAAGAGACGTCGTCTGGATGGGAGCATATGTTGCTCTAGAACCTGGATATACTTTTCAGCATTGATGGTTTCTTTCCAGATGTGTAAGCTGCCCATGCCACACGCACTAATGCAACCCCATACCATCAGAGATGCAGGCTTCTGAACTGAGCGTTGATAACAGCTTGGGTCGTCCTTCTTCTCTTTAATCCGAATGACACGGCGTCCCTGATTTCCATAAAGAACTTCAAATTTTGATTCGTCTGACCACAGAACAGTTTTCCACTTTGCCACAGTCCATTTTAAATGAGCCTTGGCCCAGGGAAGACGTCTGCGCTTCTGGATCATGTTTAGATACGGCTTCTTCTTTGAACTATAGAGTTTTAGCTGGCAACGGTGGATGGCACAGTGATTTGTGTTCACAGATAATGTTCTCTGGAAATATTCCTGAGCCCATTTTGTGATTTCCTATACAGAAGCATGCCTGTATGTGATGCAGTGCCATCTAAGGGCCCGAAGATCACGGGCACCCAGTATGGTTTTCTGGCCTTGACCCTTACGCACAGAGATTCTTCCAGATTCTCTGAATCTTTTGATGATATTATGCACTGTAGATGATTATGGGTTCAAACTCTTTGCAATTTTACACTGTCGAACTCCTTTCTGATATTGCTCCACTATTTGTAGGCGCAGAATTCGGGGGATTGGTGATCCTCTTCCCATCTTTACTTCTGAGAGCCGCTGCCACTCCAAGATGCTCTTTTTATACCCAGTCATGTTAATGACCTATTGCCAATTGACCTAATGAGTTGCAATTTGGTCCTCCAGCTGTTCCTTTATTGTACCTTTAACTTTTCCAGCCTCTTATTGCCCCTGTCCCAACTTTTTTGAGATGTGTTGCTGTCATGAAATTTCAAATGAGCCAATATTTGGCATGAAATTTCAAAATGTCTCACTTTCGACATTTGATATGTTGTCTATGTTCTATTGTGAATACAATATCAGTTTTTGAGATTTGTAAATTATTGCATTCCATTTTTATTTACAATTTGTACTTTGTCCCAACTTTTTTGGAATTGGGGTTGTAACAAAAAAAACCCTTACACTGATTCGGTGAGCTATTAAATTTATCCGGCTTGCTGACAACAAACGAACAGGTACCTGCTGTGGGGGGAGCAGCCTGGTTAGTGACCCTGGGCGGGCTGGGGAGGTTGAGTTGTTGGAGTTGAGTTGTGATTTTTTTCATGCTTTTGGCAATCTGTACTAACTGTTCTTGCTGCTCACCCTGCTGCTGAGTAAGATTCTGGATGGACTGGGTCACAGAGTCGAAATACTGGTGATGATGTCCAAGCATCTGTCCTTGACTGCTAAGTGTCACCTGTAGCTCTGTGTAATCCGCCATCTGCATGTCGGCACAGTATTCTGTAACGTGGCAATGACAGACCAGACGCTCGCGGATTAAGAACAAACTTAGGGTTTTAATAGACAGAGTGAGAGAAGGCAATGTACAATAACCAGGCCAGGTCAATACCGGGAAATCCAACTGGGTAATGACGGCTAGACAAATCGTGGTCATGAAACGGGCAAGAGTCCAAGAACCGGAAATCAGGAAAATACAAGCAGAATAAACACAAGGGCTAGGCAAATCGGAGTCGAGAAACGGGCAGAGATTGAGAAACCGGGAAGCTAGAGAAAAGAGCAAACAAATAGAAGGGCTAGGCGAAACGGGAAGAAACCGGAAGGCAAAGAGAGTCATACACGGAAATGCAATCAGATACAAGCGCTCAGTAGGCTTACAAAAAATGTGGAGGTAATACTGTGCAAATAACTAAACAAACAGATAGGTATAAATACAGACAAACAAAAAGGTACAGGTGATGATAATTAGAACTTGGGGGAGCCACTCCTAGGAAGTGGCTCCGGATTGGTGGACTGGGTGGACGTGGTAGTGTCAGGTGTGTGAGTGGGATTGTGGGAAGTGGAGTCCAGAGTGTTAGGTGAGCCTGGGAGCGTGACAACAGTAGTCTGGATGAACATGTACATGTTGTGGAGTATGGTGTTGTATGATGTGCCAAACACAAAATGTGCCTTAAACAGTTCATCAAAAGCACCAAGAGAAGAGGGTAACTGGCAAGGTATGGCATTCTTGTCAAGAATGGTGGATTGCATTCTTCCTAACTCCAACAACCAGGAGATACAGCTGAGAGCTGGTAATGATGGCATCAAGGTGCTCTTGGATGCTTGTTCCAGTCTGAGAAGACAAACACATATGGAGAGACGATTAGAATTACATGGTTGTAATATAATCTTTTCAATGGAGATATTTGTACATACAACAATCTCAGTTGGAAAGTATCATTTTAACCTTGAGAAAAGGAGATCCTGCACTCTGGTCCAGCTCAGCATCACAATTTATTAATGCTATAAAGGGTCTTGAGCCCCCTCTTCAACAATGATCTTAAATATCATAATAATTAACAATGATAATGCTCTGGTGCATTATCTGTTTAAGATTATTGTTGAATTAAATGTTTGAAACACTCTTGACGAAGGTCCAGGGTGAGTGAAACATTAGAAGTATAAATAAATAGTGATCAAGTGCAAGAACACAGTGAGGGATAACATTTCTCAAGGTTAATGTAATATTATAATCAAAAATCATCATCATCATAAATTAGGAAAAAATACAAACTTTCTTGAAGACCACTAGATGCTTCTCTGCTTGGGATGCAGACACCTTTTCTGGTCTCATTTGACCCTGAGCAGTGGGTGGAATCAGGTGTAACAGCAGTAAAACTTATGAGAGGTCACTGTCCCAGCCTGTACAACACAAGTTTGTACAGGTTGTATTTGAATTATCTGTACCATCAACAAAATTTTGTGCACTGGCAGTGTAACCAGCATTTTTACAAAATACAGAAAAGACAGCAATTATATATCATCAAAAGAAGCTCTCCCACTCAAAATCTTTACGTCAGAACCAAATACTTCAGTGTTTGAGGGTTTGTTCAATATTTAGTACCAATCAAAAGCTTGGATGCACTTTCTCATTCAAGTGAATGGAAAAATAAACTTTTGGTTGGTACTGCCAACAAGACGTCCTAATTTTTTTTATCTCAATCCAGCATGTATCATGTTAATATGTAAATGATGTCTATATATTTCAAACCTATGAGTGCAATACAAAAAGAACAGTGTGCTTACAAGTAACTTCCCAAAGTCGGTATCCATTTCGGTGTCATCCTCAGGAGGATCAGCTGCAAGCAGGGGTTCATCAAACTCATTGATGGATGAAAGCTTTCTGCATTGTTGGATGATCTTTTTCTTGAATGTGGTCGGCCACCTTTCCAGAAGCTTGGCTGATACAGCCTCTCCAAACATCAGAATGAAACCCTGTTCAATCTGTGGTGGGGGTGTTGGGTGACAATTTCAGGATTTCACAGCCAACCAAAGTTAAACTAGTTGCTAGTCAGGAGCTGGTTGTTTATCACTACACTACCCATTTACTCTTTAAAAAAAAAAAAAACCTCTTCAAATGTCAAAATAAAAGACAGATTTTACACCAAACCTTTGACGTCTTTGAAACGAAGTAAGTATTTGCTTGATTGCTGGGGGTCAAGGACCATGTTACGGTGATAGACATACGTCAGCTTCATCATCTTCTTGACTGTGTCCTCATCAGCTGAATGTTTCATCAGTGAGATCACTTCCTTGCACTCATCTTCGCTGTCTCTGGAACAAATTCGGACTCTCATCTGACAGTCAGTCCTCCATACATTTCTTCACTAGATGGTTGTTGGTTTGATGCTACACAATATATGAAAATTCCTTATTATCAATATTAATGAGTTCTAGGAGGGGACTCCTAGAACTGCCACCTTATTGTGGTGGAGGGGTTTGTGTGCTTGAATGATCCTAGGAGCTATGTTGTCGGGGGCATTAAGGCCAATTTATGCTGACAACCCAGTCCTCGCAGACGGTGTCGCAGACAGTGTCTGCGTAGCCCCCCCACCTTCGCAGACGCTCTGCGCGCACCTCCCAAAAATTGTGACCACCGCAGAAGCCTCGCAGACAAGAGGGCTCTGATTGGTCCACTCTACATCCGCTGTACACGCACTTCCGCTTCCCTACTTTCCCGGTTTGTTTTGTTTTCACGACCGGCATTTTTAAAAACACGAGCGAAGATGGAGCAGCATGAAGAGTGGTTGATTGAGGAAGTGAAGAAGTACGGACATCTATACGACTCCAGTTCTAGTCATTATAAAAAAGTTCTAGTCATTATAAGTAACCGGAGGATAAACACTCCATTAACCACACCCACCAACTACTCCTAGCGACTTCTCGCCCCCTTGCGTTGTCTCGTCTCGTCTTCTTCCGCTTATCCAGGACCGGGTCGCGGAGGCAGCAGTCTAAGCAGGGAAGCCCAAACTTCCCTTTCCCCAGACACCTCGGCCAGCTCCTCGGGAAGAACACCGAGGCGTTCCCAGGCCAGCCGAGAGACATAGTACCTCCAGCGTGTCCTGGGTCTTCCCCGGGGCCTCCTCCTGGGGGGACATGCCTGGAACACCTCCCCAGGGAGACGTCCAGGAGGCATCCGAAAAAGATGCCCGAGCCACCCCAGCTGGTTCCTCTCGATGTGGAGGAGCAGCGGCTCTACTCCGAGCTCCTCCCGAGTGACTGTGCTTCTCACCCTATCTCTAAGGGAGCGCCCAGCCACCCTGCGAAGGAAACTCATTTCAGCCGCTTGTATCCGCGATCTTGTTCTTTCTGTCATTACCCAAAGCTCATGACCATAGGTGAGAGTCGGAACGTAGATCGACCGGTAAATTGAGAGCTTCGCCTTTTGGCTCAGCTCCTTCTTCACCACGACGGACCGGTAAAGCGACCGCATCACTGCGGAGGCTGCACCGATCCGCCTGTCGATCTCACGCTCCATCCTTCCCTCACTCGTGAACAAGATCCCGAGATACTTAAACTCCTCCACTTGAGGCAGGACTTCTCCACCAACCTGGAGAGGGCAAGCCACCCTTTTCCGGTCGAGAACCATGGCCTCGGACTTGGAGGTGCTGATTCTCATCCCAGCCGCTTCACACTCGACTGCAAACCGCCCCAGTGCATGCTGAAGGTCCTGGTTTGAAGAAGCCAACAGGACAACATCATCCGCAAAAAGCAGAGATGAAATCCTGTGGTTCCCAAACAGGATTCCTTCCGGCCCCTGGCTGTGCCTAGAAATTCTGTCCATAAAAATTATGAACAGAACCGGTGACAAAGGGCAGCCCTGACGGAGTCCAACATGCACTGGGAACAGGTCTGACTTACTGCCGGCAATGCGAACCAGACTCCTGCTCCGTTCGTACAGGGACCGGACAGCCCTTAGCAAAGAGCCCCTAACCCCATACTCCCGAAGCACCCCCCACAGAATACCACGGGGGACACGGTCGAATGCCTTCTCCAGATCCACAAAGCACATGTGGACTGGTTGGGCAAACTCCCATGAACCCTCGAGCACCCTATGAAGGGTATAGAGCTGGTCCAGTGTTCCGCGACCAGGACGAAAACCGCATTGTTCCTTCTGGATCCGAGGTTCGACTATTGGTCGAATTCTCCTCTCCAGTACCCTGGAGTAAACTTTCCCTGGGAGGCTGAGAAGTGTGATTCCCCTATAATTGGAGCACACTCTCCGGTCCCCTTTCTTAAAAAGAGGGACCACCACCCCAGTCTGCCACTCCAGAGGCACTGTCCCCGACCGCCACGCGATGTTGCAGAGGCGTGTCAACCAAGACAGCCCCACAACATCCAGAGACTTGAGATACTCAGGGCGGATCTCATCCACCCCCGGTGCCTTGCCACCGAGGAGCTTGCAAACCACCTCAGTGACTTCGGCTTGGGTAATGGACGAGTCCACCTCTGAGTCATCAGCCTCAGTCTCCTCAGTGGAAGACATGACCGTGGGATGTCTTCCACTGAGGACTCCACATAAACACTCCATTAACCACACCCACCAACTACTCCTAGCGACTTCTCGCCCCCTTGCGTTGTGCCGGTGAATAACATCGTGCACGCCTATTATCCCCGCTCAACAATAAATTACAACTGTCTGCGAAAAGCTATCTGCGAAAGCCTTGTCGCACAAGCATGCAGAGGCCTTTATGCCCCTGTTAGGGTCTCCCAAGGCAGACAGGTCCTAGGTGACAGGCCAGACCAAGAGCAGTTCACCAAAACCCTTATGGAGAATAATCGATCAAGGACCGTGACGTCGCCCGGTATGGCACAGCCAGGGCCCCACCCTGGAGCCAGGCCTGGGGTTGGGGCTTGTATGCGAGGGCTTGGTGGCCGGGCCTTTGCCCACGGGGCCCGGCTGGGCTCAGCCCGAAGCGGTGACGTGGGCCCGACCTCCTGCGGGTTCACCACCCACAGAGGTAGCCGTAGGGGGCCGGTGCAGTGTGGATTGGGCAGCAGTCGAAAGCAGGGGCCTCGACGACCTGATCCCTGAACACAGCGGCTAGCTGTTGGGACATGGAATGTCACTTCGCTGGGGGGGAAAGAGCCTGAGCTTGTGCGGGAGGTTGAGAGGTACCAGCTAGAGATAGTCGGGCTCACCTCCATGCACAGCTTGGGCTCTGGAACCCAGCTCCTCGAGAGGGGCTGGACTCTCCACTTCTCTGGAGTTGCCCATGGTGAGCGGCGGCAGGCTGGTGTGGGCTTGCTTATAGCTCCCCAGCTCAGCTGCCATGTGTTGGAGTTTACCCCAGTGAACGAGAGGGTCGCCTCTCTGCGCCTTCAGATTAGGGAGAGGGCTCTTGCTATTGTTTGTGCCTACGGGCCGAATAGCAGTATAGAGTATCTGGCCTTCTTGGAGTCCCTGGGAGAGGTACTGAGAGGTGCTCAGACTGGGGACTCCATTGTTCTACTGGGGGACTTCAATGCTCATGTGGGTGATGACAGTGACACCTGGAGGGGTGTGGTTGGGAGGAACGGCCTCCCCGATCTGAAGCCGAGTGGTGTTTTGTTATTGGACTTCTGTGCTAGTCACGGTTTGTCCATAATGAACACCATGTTTGAGCATAGGGGTGTCTATAAGTGCACGTGGCACCAGGACACCTTAGGTTGGAGGTCGATAATCGACTTTATTGTCGTTTCATCTGATCTCCGGCCCTATGTCTTGGACACTCGGGTGAAGAGAGGGGCTGAGCTGTCAACTGATCACCACCTGGTGGTGAGTTGGATCCGCTGGCAGAGGAGGAAGCCGGACAGACCTGGCAGGCCCAAACGTATGGTGAGGGTCTGCTGGGAACGTCTGGCCGAGCACTCTGTTGGGGAGGTCTTTAACTCCCACCTCCGGGAGAACTTCTCCCAGCTTCTGAGGGAGGCGGGGGACATTGAGTCTGAATGGACCATGTTCTCTACCTCCATTGTAGATGCAGCTGTTCAGAGATGTGGCCGCAAGGTCTCCGGTGCCTGTTGTGGCGGCAATCCCCGAACCCGGTGGTGGACGCTGGAAGTAAGGGATGCCGTCAAGCTGAAGAAGGAGTCCTATTGGGCCATGTTGACCTCCGGGACTCCTGAGGCAGCTGACAGGTATCGGCAGGCCAGGCGTGCCGCAGCTCGGGCAGTTGCGGAGGCAAAAACTTGGAACTGGGAGGAGTTCGGGGAGGCTATGGAGAAGGACTATTGGTCAGCCTCAAAGAAATTCTGGCAAACTGTCTGGTGCCTCAGGAGGGGGAAGCAGTACTCTGCCAACACTGTTTACAGTGCTGGTGGGGAGCTGTTGACCTCGACTGGGGACCTTGTCGGGCAGTGGAAGGAATACTTTGAGGATCTCCTCAATCCCACCGTCATGTCTTCCATTGAGGAGGCGGAGGCTGATGACTCAGAGGTGGACTTGTCCATTACCCAAGCTGAAGTCACTGAGGTGGTTTGCAAGCTCCTCGGTGGCAAGGCACCGGGGGTGGATGAGATCCGCCCTGAGTATCTCAAGTCTCTGGATGTTGTGGGGCTGTCTTGGCTGATGCCTCTGCAACATCGCGTGGTGGTCGGGGACAGTGCCTCTGGAGTGGCAGACTGGGGTGGTGGTCCCTCTTTTTAAGAAAGGGGACCGGACAGTGTGCTCCAATTATAGGGGAATCACACTTCTCAGCCTCCCAGGGACGTTTTACTCCAGGGTACTGGAGAGGAGAATTCGGCCAATAGTCAAACCTCGGATCCAGGAGGAGCAATGTGGTTTTCGTCCTGGTCACGGAACACTGGACCAGCTCTATACCCTTCATAGGGTGCTCGAGGGTTCATGGGAGTTTGCCCAACCAGTCCACATGTGCTTTGTGGATCTGGAGAAGGCATTCGACCGTGTCCCTTGTGGTATTCTGTGGGGGGTGCTTCGGGAGTATGGGGTTCAGGGCTCTTTGCTAAGAGCTGTCCGGTCCCTGTACAAACAGAGCAGGAGTTTGGTTCGCATTGCCGGCAGTAAGTCAGACATGTTCCCAGTGCATGTTGGACTCCGGCAGGGCTGCCCTTTGTCACCGGTTCTGTTCATAATTTTTATGGACAGAATTTCTAGGCGCAGCCAGGGGCCGGAAGGAATCCTGTTTGTGAACCACAGGATTTCATCTCTGCTTTTTGCAGATGATGATGTCCTGTTGGCTTCTTCAAACCAGGACCTTCAGCATGCACTGGGGAGGTTTGCAGCCGAGTGTGAAGCGGCTGGGATGAGAATCAGCACCTCCAAGTCCGAGGCCATGGTTCTCGACTGGAAAAGGGTGGCCTGCCCTCTCCAGGTTGGTGGAGAAGTCCTGCCTCAAGTGGAGGAGTTTAAGTATCTCGGGATCTTGTTCGCGAGTGAGGGAAGGATAGAGCGTGAGGTCGACAGGCGGATCGGTGCAGCCTCTGCAGTGATGTGGTCGCTTTACCGGTCCGTTGTGGTGAAGAAGGAACTGAGCCAAAAGGCGAAGCTCTTGATTTACCGGTCGATCTACGTTCCAACTCTCACCTATGGTCATGAGCTTTGGGTAATGACCGAAAGAACAAGATCGCGGATACAAGCAGCTGAAATGAGTTTCCTTCACAGGGTGGCTGGGTGCTCCCTTAGAGATAGGGTGAGAAGCACAGTCACTCGGGAGGAGCTCGGAGTAGAGCCGCTACTCCTCCACATCGAGAGGAATCAGCTGAGGTGGCTTGGGCATCTCTTTCGGATGCCTCCTGGACACCTCCCTGGGGAGGTGTTCCAGGCATGTCCCCCCAGGAGGAGGCCCTGGGGAAGACCCAAGACATGCTGGAGGGACTATGTCTCTCAGCTGAACTGGCTCTCCTGTGTTGAGCCATACGCCTGTGGAGCGGTTGTTTAGTTTCCCCAATATATGAATCCGTGCATTCCTCACTGCACTGAATTGCATACACTACGTTGTCCTGTTTGTGTCTGGGTATTCTGTCCTTAGGGTGGACCAGTTTCTGCTTCAGGGTGTTACTGGGTCTGAAATGTACCGGAATGTTGTGTTTGTAGAAGATCCTCCTGAGTTTCTCAGATAGACCAGAAATGCAGGGAATGACAATGTTCTTGCATTTGTTCCGCTGAACATCCACTGAAACCAGCCCATTTGAGTGCCATTTTTGGAGTCATTCCAGCTGGTGTACATTTAAGTGCTGCTCAGGGTGTACTGGCCTACACTACTCTACTACCAAGGAAACTAATACTTTTCAGGTGGAAGTAGGCTTCCCCCTTCTCTGCATTCTGGATAACAGAACTTATGTATTCATTAAAACTACAAAAGATCAGGTACACTGAAAGGATTTACATTTTCACTGTTATATATAGTAGTGAGTCACAGTTCTGTGGGTGGAAATGCCTTGTTGGTAAAAGAGAGCAGATGAAAATTACCAGATTGGTTCGAGCAACCAGAAATGATGTCTTAATTCATTTAATCACTCTTTACAACTGTGGTGAGCAGAAGAGCATCTCAGCATGCACAAAACATCTAACTCTTGGGTGGATGGGCTACAACAGCAGAAGACCACTTTGGGTTCCACTCCTGCCAGCCAAGAGCAGGAGTCTGAGGCTATCATGGGCACAGGTCCCTCAAACTAGACGTGGTTGAATCCACTCATATCAGACACGGCTATCGAGCTAGTAGGCTACACAGCACACCGGCAAGACAGGTCGGAAAGCTCCGGTAAGAAAAGAGGAGGGGGGCTATGCATTTATGTAAACAACAGCTGGTGCACGAATTCCACAGTAGTTGCTAGGCACTGCTCTCTGGATGTGGAGTTCATGACAATTAAATGCAGACCCTTGTATCTCCCCCGTGAGATTAACGCTGTACTACTCACTGCTGTGTATATAGCACCAGATGCTAATGCTAGCTCAGCTCTGGGGCTTTTGCACGACGCCATCAGCAACAAACAGAACAAGTATCCCGAGGCTGCTCACATCATTTCCGGGGACTTTAATCATTCTGATCTGAAAGCAGTCCTCCCCAAATTCCATCAACACACAAAGTGTACAACCAGGGGAGAAAAAACACTGGACAAGTTGTATACACAGCCCTGTGATGACCTGGCAACTTGTCCAGGGTGTACCCCACCTTTCCTCCATAGTCAGCTGGGATAGGCTCCAGCTTGCCTGCGACCCTGTAGAACAGGATAAAGCGGCTAGAGATAATGAGATGAGATGAAGTTGTACACAAACATCAGACAGGCCTATAGGGCTAAACCACTAGCACACCTTGGCCAGTCTGATCATAGGTCCCTGCTTCTGATCCCTGCATACACCCCCTCTGGAAACAAACTCCTATTATGACCCGGACTGTTAGCACATGGCCTGAGGATGCCTCCCTCCAGCTACAGGACTGCTTCCAAAGAACTGACTGGGAGATTTTTGCTCACCAGGACCTGGAGAACCACACTACAGCAGTCCTGGATTACATCAGGTTCTGCACAGACAATGTCACCAGGGACAAACGTATAAGGATTTATCCCAACAGGAAGCCCTGGATGACAAAGGAGGTCCGGAGCCTGGTGAAAGCCAGGAACACTGCTTTCAGGTTGGGGGATAAGGCACTCTACAGTGCAGCTAGAGCCAACCTGAAAAGAAGCATCCGTGAGACCAAGGCAACATACAGAAGGAGGATAGTGGACCAGCTCAGGAGCAATAACACCAGGCAGGTGTGGCAGGGTGTCCAGCACATCACCAGTTACAGATCCAGCAACCCCCTGCCCACGGAGTGAGACTCTTCTCTGGCAGAGGAGCTGAAAATCTTCTTTGCCCACTTTGAGGGGACACCAACAGCAGCTCCATCACAGCCGCCTGTCCACAGCAGCCTCACACTCACGGTAGAGGAGTGTGAGGTGAGGCGGGTGATGAGGAAGGTGAACCCAAGGAAGGCTGCAGGACCCGATGGTGTGATGGGATGGGTGCTGAAAGACTGTGCGGATCAACTGGCTGGAGTCTTCACAAGGGTTTTTAACCAGTCCCTGTCTCAGGCCATTGTCCCATCCTGCCTTAAGTCCTCAACCATAGTACCACTGCCAAAAAAACCTAACATCAACACCCTGAATGACTACTGCCCAGTGGCACTTACACCTGTCATCATGAAGTGCTTTCAGAAACTGGTGCGGAGCCATATCCTTGCCTGCCTACCTGCTGAGCTGGACCCTCTTCAATTTGCTTACAAAGCAAAGAGATCCATGGAGGATGCTGTATGCACAGCACTTCACGCTACACTGACTCACTTGGAGCAGCAGGGGAGCTATGCCAGAATGCTCTTTGTGGACTTCAGCTTGGTGTTTAACGCCATCCTTCCACAACGACTGCTGTCCAAGCTGGCGGACCTTGGGGTTCCACCACCCACCTGCAGCTGGATATTGGACTTTCTGTCAGGTCGCTCTCAGAGGGTCAGGCTGGGTTCCCACACCTCCACTGCTCTCAGCCTGAACACCAGCTCGCCACAGGGTTGTGTACTTGGCCCACTCCTTTACACCCTCTACATGTATGACTGTCTCCACCCACCTTAGCAACAAGATTGTAAAGTTTGCAGATGACACGACCATGGTTGGACTCATCTTGGGCGAGGAGGGTGAGCTAGCATACAGGGACGAGGTGGAACGGATGTCAGAGTGGTGCAAAGTCAACGATCTGCTCCTCAATAACACCAAAATAAAGGAGCTGGTTATTGACTTTAGGAAAAACAAAGCTGACATCCAGCCACTCATCATCTACGGGGCCTGTGTGGAGAGGGTCCCGGTGATCAGGTTTCTCGGCATTGAACTGGAGAACGACCTAACCTGGAGTGCCAACACCAAGGAGCTGCTGAAGAAGGTGCAGCAGAGACTGTACTTTCTGAGAATCCTCAGAAAGAACTGTCTCCCCCCAAATCTGCTCCGGGCCTTCTATCACTGCTCCATAGAGTGTGTGCTCACGTACGGACTGTGTGTATGGTACGGCAGCTGCACATCCTCATAGAAGAAGGTGTTCCACAGGGTCGTTAGGGCAGCAGAGAAAACAATAGGCTGCCCCCTCCCCACCCTGGAACAGATTTACACCTTCAGATGCCGCAGGAAAGCAATGGACATTTCAAAAGACTCTTCACACCCCAGTCATTGTCTCTTCCAGCTTTTGCCATCAGGCAAGGGATACAGAGCAATTAAAACCAGGACAAACCACTTAAAAAACAGTTTTTATCCCAAAGCAATCATGGCTTTAAACTCAAATGTGCAATAGAACTATTCTTGGCCAATGTGCAATTAGTGCAATATACTGTATATCTCATCTCATTATCTCTAGCCGCTTTATCCTGTTCTACAGGGTCGCAGGCAAGCTGGAGCCTATCCCAGCTGACTACAGGCAAAAGGCAGGGTACCCCTAGACACAAGAACCACAATCCACAAGAACCATCACTGAGACCACAGTACAGCAACAGTAACCATGGAGATGCTTGGACACAGGGTGGGCTCGGGACATAACAAACAGTATCCACCATGGAAGAGACGATTAGAGGCCAAGATAAAGGCAGCAAGGAGAGAAGTTAGCCAGCTAGCTGAACTACAGAAACAGCTGCTGAGGGATGGAACCCACCCAGAATGGCTAACCCAAGGCAGGACAGTCCTAATCATGAAGGACCCCCAGAAGGGACCCATCCCATCCAACTACCGGCCAATTACCTGTCTCTGCACAACATGGAAGGTCCTGTCAGGCATCATTGCGGCAAAAATGAGTAAGCATGTGGCTCAATACATGAGCGAGGCACAGAAAGGAATTGGCAGTAACACCAGAGGAGCCAAGCACCAGCTACTGGTCGATAGAACAGTCGCCCGAGACTGTAAGAAGAGACAGACCAACCTGTGCACTGCCTGGATTGACTACAAGAAAGCCTACGACTCAGTGCCACACACATGGATACTGGAATGTCTGGAACTGTATAAGATCAACAGGAACCTAAGGACCTTCATACAGAACTCAATGGAAATGTGGAAGACAACCCTAGAGGCCAACTCAAAACCCATTGCCCAAGTCAACATCAAGTGCGGCATATACCAAGGAGATGCGCTATCACCACTGCTGTTCTGCATAGGCCTGAACCCCCTCAGTCGGATCATCACGAAGAGCGGCTACGGGTACCGATTCCGTAGTGGGGCAACAATCAGCCACCTGCTCTACATGGATGACATCAAGCTGTATGCCAGGAACGAGCGAGAAATAGACTCGCTGATCCACACCACCCGGATCTACAGCGATGACATAGGGATGTCATTCGGATTGGACAAGTGTGGCCGGATGGTCTCAAAGAGAGGCAAGATGATCCGGACTGAAGGGATTGACCTACCAGAGGGCAACATAGGTGATATCCAAGACAGCTACAAGTACCTTGGCATCCCACAGGCTAATGGAAACCATGAAGAGGCCACAAGGAAGTCAACCACAGCCAAATACCTCCAGAGAGTAAGGCAGGTCCTGAAAAGTCAGCTGAATGGTAAGAACAAGGTCCGAGCCATCAACATGTACGCACTACCAGTCATCAGATACCCCACTGGTATCATAAACTGGCCAAAGGAGGAGATAGAAGCCACAGATATCAAGACTAGAAAGCTCCTCACCATGCATGGAGGGTTCCACCCCAAGTCCAGCACCCTGAGACTATACACCAAGCTGAAAGAGGGAGGCCGAGGGCTAGTGAGCGTCAAGACCATGGTCCAGGATGAAACATCGAAAATCCGAGAATACATCAGAAAGATGGCCCCAAAGGATGAACTGCTAAGTGAATGTCTCAGGCAGCAGAACCCTGATGAGAGTGCAGAGGAGGAGGAGGAACAGACAACCTGGAGAGACAAACCCCTACATGGCATGTACCACTGTCAGATAGAGGAAGTGGCTGATATCAAGAAATCCTACCAGTGGCTGGATAATGCAGGACTGACAGACAGCACAGAGGCACTAATCATGGCAGCACAAGAACAGGCCATAAGCACAAGAGCCATAGAGGCCAGGATCTACCAGAGTAGATCAGACCCAAGATGCAGACTGTGCAAAGAAGCCCCTGAAACAGTCCAGCACATAGTAGCAGGGTGTAAGATGCTAGCTGGATCAGCGTACATGGAGAGGCACAACCAAGTGGCTGGGATAGTATACAGGAACATCTGCAACCAGTATGGAATAGAAGTACCCAAGTCCCAATGGGCCATACCACAGAAGGTGGCTGAGAACAACAGGGCCAAGATTCTGTGGGACTTCAGCTTCCAGACTGACAAACAGATCCTGGCTAACCAACCAGACATAGTGGTGGTGGACAAAGAGCAGAAGAGGGTGGTGGTGATAGATGTGGCGATCCCAGCTGACGCCAACATCAGGAAGAAGGAACATGAGAAACTTGAGAAGTATCAAGGGTTGAAAGAGCAGCTGGAACGGATGTGGAAGGTCAAGGGTTGCGTGGTCCCCGTGGTAGTGGGGGCACTTGGGGCAGTAACCCCCAAACTGGGAGAGTGGCTCCAGCAAATCCCAGGAACAACATCTGAAGCCTCAGTCCAGAAGAGCGCAGTCCTAGGAACATCGAAGATACTGCGCAGAACCCTCAAACTCCCAGGCCTCTGGTAGAGGACCCGAGCTTGAGGATGACATGGATACCCCCCGCCGGGGGTGAGAAGGAGATTATTATATATATATATATATATATATATATATATATATATATATATATATATAAAATGTATGTTTCTTCTTATCAGTGCAGTCTGTGTACATACAGAACCAAAACAATTCTGTTCATACTATTTTAAGTGGAATCCATGTACATATAGAACCATGCAATAGATTTCTGTTTATATTCTGTTTATACCATTTTACCAGTGCAACTCTGTATACTTTACTATTTATTTTTATACTTTATTTGTTCTCCCCCTCTTTCTTTCTTTCTTTCTTTCTTTCTTTCTTTCTTTCTTTCTTTCTTTCTTTCTTTCTTTCTTTCTTTCTTTCTTTCTATAACTCATAATGAGTCAACAGCACCTTCAATTTCATTGTACCTTTGGAAAGTGACAATGACAAAGACTTATCTTAAAGACTAGGGGAAAAAATATCACCTGGTCTTTTCCCAGTCTTCAACTGTCCATTTTCAGGGTGTCTGTGCCCATGATCATCTCAGACTCTTGACAGGAGTGGAACCTGGTGTGGTCTTCTGATGTTGTAGCCAGTGTTGTAGTCAAGTCACTAAACCTCGAGTCCGAGTCCAGTCTTGAGTCCCCAGTGTTTAAGTCTGAGTCAAGTCCAAGTCTCATCTCATCTCATTATCTCTAGCCACTTTATCCTTCTACAGGGTTGCAGGCAAGCTGGAGCCTATCCCAGCTGACTACGGGCGAAAGGCGGGGTACACCCTGGACAAGTCGCCAGGTCATCACAGGGCTGACACCTGGACACAGACAACCATTCACACTCACATTCACACCTACGGTCAATTTAGAGTCACCAGTTAACCTAACCTGCATGTCTTTGGACTGTGGGGGAAACCGGAGCACCCGGAGGAAACCCACGCGGACATGGGGAGAACATGCAAACTCCACACAAACACAGGGCTCGAACCCAGGACCTTCTTGCTGTGAGGCAACAGCGCTAACCACTACACCACCGTGCCGCCCCAAGTCCAAGTCATTAAAAAAAATTTTGAGTTCAGTCCGAGTCGACTATTGATCCGAGTCGAGTCCAAGAACAAGACTCCAACCACACCATTTGACGGTGGCTGTTGCTGCCTTTATGTAAAACCGTCTCTGCTACTGTGTTGGACTAACGTTACTGCTTGACTGCCCCATTTTAGTTAATAGGCTACAGATAAAAAGCTAGTTCATCGGTCAGCAAGTAAGCCCCACTATCAACAGAGCAATGAACATAGCATATCACTTACTTCTCTGGGTATAGTCTTTCCAAATTACGATTGAAGTTTGAGGTTGTCTCTGTTGTCTCCTCAATAGTTCTTCTACATATGGAACACATAGCAGTGCATTTTTTTTCCCACTGCACGAGAAGTCTGTATAGACCCCTTGCACTGACGTCACATTTACGTTAGCAACCATTGCTACCCTGTACCTGGGGAACAAGCAAACTTTGTTCATATATTGTTCACATACTGAAGCCATGCAACGATGTCTAGCATCTGTTGCTGTTATCTGAAGAAAACTGCAGCTAAAAAAGCTCTACTACTGGATTACTTGGATAATATTAGTCAGAAAGAAGCGAATAATAGATATACGTGGAAATTAGAGTTTATTAGTGGTTATGATCCGTACAAAATTCCTCAAAACGACTGGAGTGACTGTGCAGATTTGTGGCCTAGCGTTAGCTACTGGTATATGTTGGAATATACCTTCCCCCCCCCCAGAGTCCCAACACAGAAGAACAGTTAAAAAAAACAAACAAAAAAACTATAAATGCAAGAAAAGCTTCTTTGTGTAAAGACTTTTTCCCGACATCAGCTTTTGGGAACAGAGTACTGTGAAAGCCAAAGCATTTACTCTCAAAGGACTCCTACCTGAACTGTAGATTAGATGGTATTCCTGACCCTCCATGTCTCAGCAGCCCCAAGGACATGTAGTTACAGAGCTACTTGCACTATCATTTATACAGTGATGCTTATTATTGTTAAAACAATATCTGACAATATTTGTAAAATTACAAAATATCTTGCTCTAGACTTTCAAACAATATTGTAAGATTTTATTTTATCTAATAGTGGATGGTACAATAATTACACATGCGAACAGAATCAGCACATTCCAGTTGGAGCTATAGTCATATAGAGCGGCGGCTACAATTATTGACACTTTAACAATCTTTTGGCCATTGCAAAAGTAGAAAAGACTTTCAATACATAAATTGTGCATGAATAATTATTCAAACTTCCACTGGAAAAAAATGAGCTGATTCCTGATTACTTAGCATATCAGATCACGTAACACCGTTCCACAAGTATTGACACCTTTGTCCACAGTTATCAACACCGTTCTACAATTATCGACATCCAGATGATTATTTATTAAAAATAATCGGTATGTGGTATTAAGTTAAAAAAACATAGTTTTTATTTAAAATTTGTCTTACACAGATGTATATTTATTACAAAATATCTTTTATATAAATATATCGATGTTGGTGCTTATGTAAATGCGGAAGTAATTCTAATGTTTGCAAACAAATGAACTGATAATGTTTAACCTGTGTCAGAAATTCTTTTTGTTCCACTTTCTACCCACCTTCTAAATATTTTTGTCGATCGCATTTTGTTAATCAATTGTTGTTTGTATTAATTTCTTGTTTTGTAGTTTACCAATAAATGTCAACAGGCAATTGATATTGTAACCACATGAAAATCCAGGTCAAAGGTCGCATGTCATTCCTCAAACCAAAACTTTATATTTTTACATCTAAAAATATAAAATGTCTACTGATATTGTAATATGTGGTAGATATTTACAACAAACTGCAAAAAATTATTTTCTGAATGGAATAGAAAAATCTGAATATTTCAAGCAATTTTTAAAAATAATTTTTTTGTAATTTTTTATATGCTAGGAATTTAATTCTGGTCTAATTCTATTTATTCCAATAGGATTCCAAATACTCTCTAAGCATTCCATTCTGTTGTGAATCAGAAAAAAAAAGATTATAAATCACAGCACTTTTGTTCTTTCAAAGTACTTCATCTACTTCAACAATGTTACACAAAGATCGATACATAACAGTTGTAAATGTCACTTAATTCCACAGGGTGTCGATAATGATGGACACCGGTGAAAGTGATCACTATTATCAACACCTCACATGACTTCTCAAACGCACGTTTGGATACTAAATAGCGACTGTCAAATGAAAGAGTAAGAAACAGTATGTTTCAACAAGGAGAGCATGAAATAATGGTGAATTTGATAAGTAAAAACATGTCCATGAGTTTTCCACCATGCTAACTCACAATTATAACGTTCGGGTTTTCCTCAAATTGCTGATCGGGCTAAAAAAAATTCATCTCTGATAACGACCATCAGACGACAAGATCAAAGGGCGAAGGGGGTCTTGTGGTTGATTAATTAACCAATAATTACTGTTGTAACCAGAGCCGGTTCAGACCTCCATGGGGCCCTAGGCAAAATTCTGCTAAGGGGCCCTCTTTACTGAACCCCAAAATGTTCAGCAGTCGCACCTGACACCCAGTCCTTCCACTCATCCCCCCCCCCTTTAAACATATTGCACTAGTGTCGCCACCTGTTGGTCTAACTTCAAATAAATACAGACCAAATCAGACCAAATCAAATCGAACTAAATGTGTAACAAATTATTCACCATTAAAATGTCCCTTTCTGCACTTTCTGGATGCAAAATCATCAATAATGTCATCATATGATATTTGCTTCCCCACATCATGGTTGATGCTCATGATGGCCAAACCACTCAGATGTTCCTGGGACATGGAAGATCTCAGAGAGTTTTTGATCATTTTTAACTTGCTGAAGCTCCTCTCAGCTGAGGCAACTGTCACAGACAGAGTGACAGCAATTCTCAGGGCTATCCAAAGGTTAGGATAGAGTTCCTCCACATTTTTCTCACAAAGGAAAGAAAACAGCTCAAAGGCAGTCATATTAGCTGATGGTGGGTCAGGTAAATTCTTGATTTTGTTTGCCAGATCAACTCCACTGATGTCACAGTCTTGGTTGAAGGTCAGAGTTTTCTCAAGTTCCATACACTGAGCCTTTAAGGAGTCACTGGACATCTGACATGCAGTGCTGAAGTTCAGCACTACTCCATATTTAGTCTTCACCTCAGAGCATTTTTTAAGGATTTTCCACTAGGAGACCAACTGGTCTGGGCAATACAATCACAGGCCCCAGAGTCCATGCGGCTGCACCGCTGCGGCATATTCTGTGATGCAAAATGGTTCACCAATCACCATACAGACAAACACACTACAGTGACTACACAGCTCATCTCATCTCATTATCTCTAGCCGCTTTAGCTATCAAGAGCAATTACCAAGCACAAATGTTATGTCAAAGACACTCAAAGTTACACAGTAATGATATCGGATTCTGACATCAGCCATCTCAGTAACCAAATTTTAGTTTTGTTTTTCTTAACCAACATTATCTTGTGTGTATATCTTATAACAGGGGTTTTCAAAGTGTGGGAGAGTCAGCCTCCCCTCAGAGAGCAAATAACCAACAGCGCCCCCCCCCCCACACACAATTTTTGTTGTTGCTATACTTAATGTTCCATTCGTATTTAAAAAAAAGGTTGTTGTACACATTATTTTTTTCTTTTACACATTTTAAACATCTGGGCTTTTCTTTTTAAAACATCTTGTTTTACACATTTTAAACATCTCATAGCATCGTTAGCTAGCACCTCTTGGCAGACAACACACTGTGGCAGTGGAGCATCTTCAGATCCAGTCTATGAAAATCCAAACTTTAAATAATCGTGGTCATACTTCCTTCTTTTTTCAGTCCCCCCAGGATTCCGCGGGCCTTTTTTGTGATTGTTGTGGGCTAAAATGTCTGATGTTGCGGGGGGGGGGGGGGGGGGTTCCAAAAAATTGCGATGAAAGTTGCGGTGTTTTTTAGGTTTTTGTTGCGATTACATTGCGTGAGGAAGTGAAAGTTGCGAGAAATTGTTGCGATTTTCTCTTTTTGTGATTAAAATTGAGTGATATGTTAAATATTAAGTTATTACCAAAAAACTATTGATTAAAAAAACAAAGACACTGAGAAATGGTCCTATAAACAACTTTACCAATATAAAAGATTACCAGGACTACAAAAATGCAGAAAAATAGGCTTTACTTATCCAAATGCACCTGTTGGTTCAAAAGTTAAAGTGCATAGAACCTCACAGCACAACATGAAGTTACCTTAAAATATAATATAAATGCCTCAGCTTTCATGTAAGGGAAAAAAAACTATTAATACTAGTACTGTGTGCAGGCAGTCTCTCCTGAAGACTAAATTAAACAATAATTGTAAACTAATAAAATAAATGGCTCAGGCTTCATAGAAGAAAAAACAACAACAATTTGAACAGAATCTCACAGTATGATGCTGAAGCTGCCTAAACAATGGAAAACAAAATACCATTTTGGCAAAAATGTTGGCATACATTAATTTCTTGTATTAAGTAAAAAATAATGTAAAGTGCACACAGTCCTTCACTGTAAACATAACACACTTTCAGTAACAGAATTTAAGCCTATATAAACACTCAGTGCATTTACATGCACATCCAAATCGAGCTACTGTCGGTAATCGAGCTAAGGGTCCCAGCAGGGGTGCCAGAGAAATCCAATCCTACATGCACACAAGGAAATCGAGCTATTGTGTGAGGTACATTGTGCACCCGAGCCACAGGTGGCGCTACACGCCCCATCGTGTTGGTACACTTCCGGTTGTCGTCATGAAGAAGAGGAGTGATTTCCACTTTACATTCACACCACATGTCATTGCCACCTGTTGGCTACAAACTGTCCTGCGCAGACCACTGTTTTGTAAGACAACTTATTTTGCACAATTGTATATTTTTCTAAAGTCCGTTTTTTGCTTACAATTTAACTTATGTCTTAATATATACACAAAAAGTTCAATTGTTTTTGTTTTTTGTCTCCTTGTTCCTCCTGACCTCTTCCGCTGCTCGCTACTACTACTGTTGTCATGCCGACCGAGGCTGTTGTGTTTCCCGCTTGTGGACTCGTCACTCCCGGAAGGGAAGTAAGTAGCTCGACTATGTAGCTCGATAGGGTATACATGCACTAAGTAGCTCGGCTAAAATCGCATAATCTAGGTCGTGTAGCTTGATTACGAGAAATCAAGTTCGGTTCAATTTCAGCCTAGCTAAGGTGTTTTCATGGCATTTAGAACTTCGATTTCAGTCGAGCAACGGCAGATATTCGATTTTCTCTATGCGCATGTAAACGCACTGTCCGACTCACACATCATGCAATGTTGCCAGATACTGCTGACGTTTTCCAGTCCAAAATATGTTCAAAACCCGCCAAAATGCACTTAAAACCACCCAATCTGGCAACACTGCGTGCATGCTGCTTCTCTTGAACGTATACACGGAAGTAAGGCGGAAGGTAGTTTGTCGACGTCACCTCAAGACGACGCCAACGATTGGTCAAATTTGCGGGAAGGTTGCGGTGATTGGATATAATTGCAACACCGCCCTGAATTCGTGGGGATTGGTTGAATTTGCGTTGAAGTTGCAAATCGCAACATCGCGAAATCCTGGAGGGTCTGATTTTTTGCTTGGCCCAGACTCTGTCTCCTCACTCACTGTAGCTTTAGGTACTAAAAATTGGTCCATTTTGTCTCTGGCAAAGGCTAGCTGAAGTTCGCTAAATGTCCGCAATAGTAACTTATTCTGGTTCATGTTTCCTCACGTTGTGCCCCCCCCCGAAGAACTCTGGAGCCCCCCAGGGGAGGTGCGCCCCACACTTTGAAAAGACCTGTCTTATAACATAGATCTTCGTTTTGCTTGTTAAATGTATACTTACATGGTACTTGGTTAATTAATTGCAACTGATTGAACCAAATGATAAGACATAACTTGGTTTAAAATTTGGTCTCCCAGTGAAGCTGGTTTGGCATTGACTAGGAGACCAAATCTGGCCACTGGGAGACCATTTGGTCTCCCAGTAACTATGTTAAAAAATGCTCTGCTTCACCTGGTTCAGAGTTTCAAATCGTTCATCAATGGATGCTATTGTGGAGTCAACCACAATGTTGAAGAAGTAAAATATAGATAAGGCTACTATTAATTCAGCTCCATCAAATTGGCTGCACTTGTTTTACCTTCAGATACTGTACTTAAAATGTAGGTGATTTTAAATTATTATTTAGCCTATTTAGCACCATTGTCATAATATTTCATGAGTTTTATTTATTCATTAATATATCTGCATCTATATTTGCCTGTGGGCTATCCAAGCAAACAAAATTCAATCTTAGTAAATATTTATCCATTACTTTCCATTTTGTATAAGTGCAGTTGTAACTACACTCAGAACGATTGATATAACACTTAAATTGTAGAAGCCAGCAAGACGCACACGGAGACCGTCTGGGGTTCACCCAGGGCTCACCGCCCTGTTATGTAGGTCAAACACCGACTAGCCCCGTCCCTCCCATCTCCCACCCAGAGAGGAGAGTTACCTGACTGCTGTTCCCGCTGTTCATTTTCATGCAGTTTCTTTTTCCTTTTTTCACTCCCCGAGGGATAACTCCGCTTCATCTTGCTAGGTTGATGCACATGCACTGGGAATCTGATGTGCGCGAGCAGCGCGACGGACGGTCACGTCGTCACATTTTTTTTTTTTCCCATGGGGCCACTATGAGTTTGTGGGGCCCTACGCAACGTGCGTAGTGTGCGTATTGGGTGAACCGGTGCTGGTTGCAACTGAAACTCACCTTTGTAAAATTGTTTTTTTTATTGGTAAATCTGAAAAAGTGTCAATAATTATGGACTGTCGATAATTGTAGTAACTCTCTAGTAACTACAATCACCCTTGTAATAATAATTTCAATAAATGGTTCGTGTTCAGTTCCCTCTTCATTTATTCTCTAACTGAGTCACACAGGTTGTAAGTGTGTAACGGACAGTAACAATTTTATCCAAAATAGTTTTTCCTGCCTTAGTCGGTTTACTTCCATTTCACATGCATGCAGCTGTTGTAAAGTTCAGTCTGTTTGTGTAGAACTCTCGAACTGTAGGTTCATTACTGCACTCTGACTCCATGGTGACATTTTGCACAAGACTGGGTTCCTCTGATAACAGAAACAAAGCTTCAGCACTCTCTGCTCTTAATCTTTTCTGTTCTTTCAGGATATATCGCACATGCCGCTCCTTGTTGGTTTTATTTTTACTGAGTTATGTCTGAGTTGTTTGAAACCAATCTGGGTTTTCCATGTCGAATAAGGAAGCTGCTTCACCTGTAAGAAAATCATACACTTTCATGAAGAAGCTAACTTGAATGCAAGCAGAAAAAATAAAACTAGATTCTTAAGCAAACTCTTCCATACTCACTTCTGACTTTCTATTTAAAAAAAAATACATTTTAAATACAATGGTGAATTTATTTGGAGTTTTCAGGCTTAAGCCTCACTCACAACCCGCTGTAAGTGTTTTGGACACGCACGGGTCGCAGGGTTTGGTAGCTCGCAGCTGTGCCGCAGGGTCGCGGTGAACCCAGGGGAAAGTTTGGGGGAGGAATACAGACAAAGTACTTGTCAGGTTGCATGCCTGACTTCCTTGAAGCATGGGAAAAATTGCGCCGTTAGCCCGTGGAAAGCGTATGTCTGACGCACATGATCAGTGTGTGTTCAGTGAGTGTGGAGTGCATGTGACTTGCATTTTACCTGTTTCCTGCACTACGAGTTCGGGCCGCACTTGTGAAGCATGCATGATGCATATGATTAGCACGTTACAATCACTCATAACTTGCGTGTGATGCAAGTCAGGAGTGGGTATAAAACCACCGTGTCTGCAGCATTCTGCATCTATCTTTTGACTGAAGAACATTGGATATTTTGTGGGAACATTTTTTTAAAAATTTAAGTTTAAAGTTTAGAAAATGGGACCCAAGCAAACGTGAAGTAACCCAGCAGAGGGGGAGGAGGAGGAAGAAGTTGATGATGATGGTAGCAGCACCGGCGAGCCCTGCACAGACAGCCCTGTATGCCTTCAAGCCGGCAGAAGGCACAGCACCCTGCCAGAGGTATTTTCACAGGTAAATACTAATGAAACCTCTTGCACTATAATATACATGCTTTAAACATTCATTTCAGTATCTATATGTTATGTAATTAATATTATCTCATTCATCTCATCTCATTATCTCTAGCCGCTTCATCCTGTTCTACAGGGTCGCAGGCAAGCTGGAGCCTATCCCAGCTGACTACGGGCAAAAGGTGGGGTACACCCTGGACAAGTCGCCAGGGTAATTAATATTATATATGGCAGGGCTTTTCAAAGTGTGGGGCGCGCCTCCCTTGGGGGGCGCCAGAGTTCTTCGGGGGGGGCGCAACGTGAAGAAAAATAAACCAGAATAAGTTACTATTGCGGACATTTAGTGAACTTCAGCTAGCCTTTACCAGAGACAAAATGGATCGATTTTTAGTACCTAAAGCTACAGTGAGTGAAGAGACAGAGTCTGGGCCAAGCAAAAAAACCAGAGCCTCCAGGATGTTGCGATTTGCAACTTCAACTCAAATTCAACCAATCCCCGTGAATTCAGGGCAGTGTTGCAATTATATCCAATCACCGCAACTTTCCCGCAAATTTGACCAATCATTGGCGTCGTCTTGAGGTGACGTCGACAAACTACCTTCCGCCTTACTTCCGTGTATATGTTCAAGAGAAGCAGCATGTGCGCAGTGTTGCCAGATTGGGCGGTTTCAAGTGCATTTTGGCGGGTTTTGACATATTTTGGACTGGAAAACGTCAGCAGTATCTGGCAACACTGCATGTGCAAGTCAGTGTTTATATAGGCTTAAATTCTGTTACTGAAAGTGTGTTATGTTTACAGTGAAGGACTGTGCGCACTTTACATTATTTTTTTACTTAATACAAGAAATTAATGGATGCCAACATTCTTGCCAAAATGGTATTTTGTTTTCCATTGTTTAGGCAGCTTCAGCATCATACTGTGAGATTCTGTTCAAATTGTTTTTTTTCTTCTATGAAGCCTGAGCCATTTATTTTATTAGTTTATAATTATTGTTTAATTTAGTCTTCAGGAGAGACTGCCTGCACACAGTACTAGTATTAATAGTTTTTTTCCCTTACATGAAAGCTGAGGCATTTATATTATATTTTAAGGTAACTTCATGTTGTGCTGTGAGGTTCTCTGCACTTTAACTTTTGAACCAACAGGTGCATTTGGATAAGTAAAGCCTATTTTTCTGCATTTTTGTAGTCCTGGTAATCTTTTATATTGGTAAAGATGTTTATAGGACCATTTCTCAGTGTCTTTGTTTTTTTAATCAATAGTTTTTCAGTAATAACTTAATATTTAACATATCACTCAATTTTAATCATAAAAAGAGAAAATCGCAACAATTTCTCGCAACTTTCACTTCCTCCCACAATGTAATCGCAACAAAAACCTAAAAAACACCGCAGCTTTCATCGCAATTTTTTGGAAAACCCCCACAACATCAGACATTTTAGCCCACAACAATCACAAAAAAGGCCCACGGAATCCTGGGGGGACTGAAAAAAGAAGGAAGTATGACCACGATTATTTAAAGTTTGGATTTTCATGGACTGGATCTGAAGATGCTCCACTGCCACAGTGTGTTGTCTGCCAAGAGGTGCTAGCTAACGATGCTATGAGATGTTTAAAATGTGTAAAACAAGACGATTTAAAAAGCACAGATGTTTAAAATGTGAAAAAGAAAAAATAAAAATGTGTACAACAACCATTTTTTAAAAATACGAATGGAACATTAAGTATAGCAACAACAAAAATTGTAAGGGGGGGGGGCGCTGTTGTTTATTTGCTCTCTGAGGGGGTGCTGACTCTCCACACTTTGAAAACCCCTGATATATGGTGATTTTCATGTATATTTCAGCTAACAATGCCCAGAAGTGAGGACATTGCAATCCCATCATCGCTGTTAGGCCATTGTGCCATGTTCAGTGATGAGGACAAGGACATCCTGACGCCCTGTTCCACCACTCAGCAGGAGTAGGAGCAGGACAGTAGCTCGGAGTCAAAGTGTGTTTCAGTGCTCAAACTGTTGGGCTATTTAGTTGGGATTTTTTACAATGTAATAAAATGCGTTATTCCCTTATACTCATGTTTTATTATTTGATGTTTGCATAGTAAATTAACATATACTCAAATAAAAACAGGAAATGAGGTGGTCTTCTTCCCTTCTACAATGCTACACGCTATATGATCAGTTCCTTGGTTCCTCCTCAATATATAGAGTCATATCAATAATAGATATGTCATATTAGATAATTTTCCTCAATAAATAAATTACCAAGTATAATATTTTTGTCTCATGTGTTTAACTGGGTTCTCTTTATCTACTTTTAGGACTTGTGTTAAAATCTGATGATGTTTTAGGTCATATTTATGCAGAAATATAGAAAATTCTAAAGGGTTCACAAACTTTCAAGCACCACTGTATAGCCAGAGTCTTGCCCCTCGTGTTGCGTGCACTGTGTGCACACATAGGGATAGAAAGTGAGACGTACTTCTGTCTTACGCGCCGCAAAAATAGCAAGTGTGGAATATTTGTGTAGTATTTCTGAGGCACGTCACTCATACAATGACTGTGCGTCACTCATGAGTCTTACTGTCATCGCAAAAAGCCCCTACTAGCCGTGCTGCTGACTTGGTTCAGGTGTACAAAAGGAGTACAGGTCCCGTACGTAGTGTATGCGTTCTTGATTTGTCGCAAGACCTGTAGAATTTACATGTGCAGGACCAAAAGTCTCCACGGGCAGTCTGCAACCTTCTATGGCGCTGAACACATGCAAGTGTCAAGCACGGTTTTACCAATTTTTTTTTACCGTAGACCGCCCATAGTAGCACGTACGGCAGGTGGTGAGTGAGGCTTTAGCTCCTCGTCATATTCTCTTTATCCACTCATTTTTTTCATTGTTCTTGAAGCATTTCCTTCTCTTTGTTAACATTTCCCTTGATAGCAGGGGGACTGTAATACCTTTTATCTATTTCTCTATCTGAGCAACCAAAAACAGCGCAAAAATGAATCATACTGAAGACAGATTAAGCCTTGATTATACAAAAGACAGTGTCTGTTTGACCCCCAGATGTAATTATCACGTGATGCGTGACATCATGCACAAGGGGTCTATAAGCAAAGCGAACAACCCTGGGAGGCGGCCAAGATGGCGTATGTGTAACATGTGACTTGTGTATTTCCGCAACATGATGAACGAAACCTAATGCGCTGAATTGCTAAATATGCTTAAGGCCTGATTAGAACGAACCTAATTGATAAACTAAATAGCTACTACAAGGACTTCACTCAGAATCAATTTTTTATCGTTTTCTTTCATTTTATTTATTGTTATCCAACTAGCTCCTTGAGCTAACCATTCAGTGAACCTGCTAACTAAAGGAGAAGTGAACATGGCACTATACAAACTAAACCGACAGGAGCTGGTAAACATACTTGCTACTTTTTTCAGGCTATCCGTCAATATGGAAACAGAGGAAGATATCCGTGGCGTAATGCATTCCTATGCCAGAAAGTCTCTGAGTGAAAAGTTTGAACCGGACGCTTTACAAGATGAAATGGAACAGTGTTTGATGCCACTACCAGAAACTCCGAAACCACGACCAGCCAAAAAGTCAGACACGTGTCAGTGATGAGGATGATAAAGAGGCTGTGTCCAGCTTGTGTTTGCTAATAATAATGGAAAGAACTGAATAGATGCAAGAAGAATCTCTCAAACAGCTGCAGTCACTTGAGGCAATGGTTAAAGATGATGCAAATTCCATTAAAAGTGTCACCGACATCCTTGACTCTATGGAGAAACAAGTAGAACACGTGTCAAATAAAGTCGTTGCCCTTACAAAGTAAAGTCCACATCTTAGAAAGAGAGAACAATGTCCTCTGAGACAAATGCAGCAACCTGGATGCCTATAAAAGAAGATGGAACTATGAGTGTCTGGCATTCCGGAGCAAGCAGGTGAGAACGGGAAGAATATCATCGTCGACGTTTTCAAACAGGTCTCCCTGGACATCGCAGATCAGCTGGCTTACTCAGTGGACATTGTTCACAGATTAGGTCCCCATTCTGCAGAGGTGTACTCCAGCCGTCGCATCATAGTACAATTCCTGTCACAAGCACACAGGGACAAAGTTTGGAGGAATACCAAAACATCAGCCATACCCAAGGAAAGAAAGATTAAAGTTTTCGAGGACCTGACTCAAGAGATCAAGGATGCAAGAAACAAACTGTAGCTGTTGGTTGAACAGGCTAGGAAAGAGGGCAAGAAAGCAGGCTTCAAAGGTCCCTCTGCATACATTGATGGTAAAAAAAAAAAATCACAGTAAATAATACATGAATGAAAACAATTTTTCTATTTACTGCCATTCCTGTGTAGTTCTGTCTTATATGGGGTTATACTACTAAAAAGTGTGTAATATGGTTTATGTAGCAATATCGTTCTCATTTAAAGCTTTGAATCTTAGGTTTGCATGCTATACTGTTAGTCACCAGATGGTGGTGCCTTCCTTTCATGATTTGGTGTCACTTAAAATGAAAGAATAAAGAAGGAAAAAAGGGGAACTTTTGTGTTTGAAAGCTCTGGCAATGTGTTGCTTTTGTGTTCAAGTTGTATGATGTTCTTTTTTTCTGGGAAGGTTGAGGTGGTGCTTGGATTTCTACCTCATGGTTGAAGTTGTGCTTGTTGAGGATGGGTTGGCTTGTATGTGTTGACCTACTTGCCCTTGATGCTCAGGCTGTGGGTCCATTGATCTGTTGTGGAGTTCATTTGCATCAAGTGGTGTGAGGAAGAAGTTGAAATTCTCTAGTTTTCAGAATTTTTTCATAGTATTATTTCATGTCTTTGTCTTTGTTGCCTATCAGTGCTAGGGGGTCTTAAAGATAATATGAAACACAAGGCATTATTTTTGTTTGCAAAGAAGTACAAGGCAGATTTTCATTTCTTTCAAGAATGTCACTCAACACCTAATGATTTGAGCTTTTCGAGGTCACAGTGGGGAAAGGATATATGGTTAGCTCACGGATCTGAGCATTCAGCTGGAGTAGGAATTTTTAAATATAACTTTAATGGGAATATTATTAAGACCAATATAGAGTCCTCAGGTCACTTTATTATTATGATCTCATCTCATCTCATTATCTCTAGCCGCTTTATCCTTCTACAGGGTCGCAGGCAAGCTGGAGCCTATCCCAGCTGACTACGGGCGAAAGGCGGGGTACACCCTGGACAAGTCGCCAGGTCATCACAGGGCTGACACATAGACACAGACAATCATTCACACTCACACCTACGGTCAATTTAGAGTCACCAGTTAACCTAACCTGCATGTCTTTGGACTGTGGGGGAAACCGGAGCACCCGGAGGAAACCCACGCGGACACGGGGAGAACATGCAAACTCTGCACAGAAAGGCCCTTCGCCAGCCACAGGGCTTGAACCCGGACCTTCTTGCTGTGAGGCGACAGCGCTAACCACTACACCGTGCCACCCCTATTATTATGATAATAGTCATAAATAATATTAACATTATTATAATTAATATCTATGGATACCACTCTTTTATGGAGAATATCACTCTCTTTGATATCTTGGAAGAGAAAATTTCTTACTGGTTAACCAAATATTCTAATGCCTCTTTAATCTTAGGGGGGGATTTTAACATGGCATTAAACAATATCTTAAGCCTCACTCACAACCCGCTGTACGTGCTGCTATGGGCGGTCTACAGTAAAAAATTTGGCAAAACTGTGCTTGAGACTTGCGCGACACTTGCATGTGTTCAGCGCCGTAGAAGGTCGCAGACTGCCCGTGGTGACTTTTGGTCCTGCACATGCAAATTCTACGGGTCTTGTGACAAATCAAGAACGCATACACTACGTACGGAACCTGTACTCCTTTTGTACAAACTTTTCACTCAGAGACTTTCTGGCATAGGAATGCATTACACCACAGATATCTTCCTCTGTTTCCATATTGACAGATAGCCTGAAAAAAGTAGCAAGCATGTTTACCAGCTCCTGTCGGTTTAGTTTGTGTAGTGCTATGTTCACTTCTCCTTTAGTTAGCAGGTTCACTGAATGGTTAGCTCGAGGAGCTAGTTGGACAACAATAAATAAAATGAAAGAAAACAATGATAAAAATTGATTCTGAGTGAAGTCCTTGTAGTAGCTATTTAGTTTATCAATTAGGTTTGTTCTAATCAGGCCTTAAGCATATTTAGCAATTCAGCACATTAGGTTTCGTTCATCATGTTGCGGAAATACACAAGTCACATGTTACACATACGCCATCTTGGCCGCCCCCCAGGGTTGTCCCCTTTGCTTATAGACCCCTTGTGCATGATGTCACGCATCACGTGATAATTACACCTGGGGATCAAACAGACACCATCTTTCATATAATCAAGGCTTAATCTGTCTTCAGTATGATTCATTTTTGCACTGTTTTTGGTTGCTCAGATAGAGAAATAGATAAAAGGTATTACAGTTCCCCTGCTATCAAGAGAAATGTTAACAAAGAGAAGCAAATGCTTCAAGAACAACGAAAAAATTAGTGAATAAAGAGAATATGACAAGAGGAGCTAAAGCCTCACTCACAACCTGCCGTACGTGCTACTATGGGCGGTCTACGGTAAAAAAAAATTGGCAAAACCGTGCTTGACACTTGCATGTGTTCAGCGCCATAGAAGGTTGCAGACTGCCCGTGGAGACTTTTGGTCCTGCACATGTAAATTCTACGGGTCTTGCGACAAATCAAGAACGCATACACTACGTACGGGTCCCGTACTCCTTTTGTACACCTGAACCAAGTCAGCAGCACGGCTAGTAGGGGCTTTTTGCAATGACAGTAAGACTCATGAGTGACGCACGGTCATTGTATGAGTGACATGCCTCAGAAATACTACACAAGTATTCCACACTTGCTATTTGTGCGGCGTGCAAGACAGACTAGTACATCTCACTTTCTACCCCTATGTGTGAACACAGCGCACGCGACATGAGGGGCAAGACTCTGGGCATACAGTGGTCCTTGAAAGTTTGTGAACCCTTTAGAATTTTCTATATTTCTGCATAAATATGACCTAAAACATCATCAGATTTTAACACAAGTCCTAAAAGTAGATAAAGAGAACCCAGTTAAACACATGAGACAAAAATATTATACTTGGTCATTTATTTATTGAGGAAAATGATCCAATATTACATATCTGTGAGTGGCAAAAGTATGTGAACCTCTGGGATTAGCAGTTACTTTGAAGGTGAAATTAGAGTCAGGTGTTTTCAATCAATGGGATGACAATCAGGTGTGAGTGGGCACCCTGTTTTATTTAAAGAACAGGGATCTATCAAAGTCTGATCTTACACTTCCTCAAACATGTGTTGTGATCATGGCACGAACAAAGGAGATTACTGAGGACCTCAGAAAAAGCGTTGTTGATGCTCATCAGGCTGGAAAAGGTTACAAAACTATCTCTAAAGAGTTTGGACTCCACCAATCTACAGTCAGATTATGTACAAATGGAGGAAATTTAAGACCATTGTTACCCTCCTCAGGAGTGGTCAACCAACAAAGATCACTCTGAGAGCAAGGCGTATAATAGTCGGCAAGGTCACAAAGGACCCCAGGGTAACTTCTAAGCAACTGAAGGCCTCTCTCACATCAGCTAATGTTAATGTTCATGAGTCCACCATCAGGAGAACACTGAACAACAATGGTGTGCATGGCAGGGTTGCAAGGAGAAAGCCACTGCTCTCCAAAAAGAACATTACTGCTCATCTGCAGTTTGCTAAACATCATGTGGACAAACCAGAAGGCTATTGGAAAAACGTTTTGTGGACAGATGAGACCAAAATAGAACTTTTTGGTTTAAATGAGAAGCATTCTATTTGGAGAAAGGAAAACACTGCATTCCAGCATAAGAACCTTATCCCATCTGCGAAACATGGTGGCGGTAGTATCATGGTTTGGGCCTGTTTTGCTGCATCTGGGCCAGGACAGCTTGCCATCATTGATGGAACAATGAATTCTGAATTATACCATCGAATTCTAAAGGAAAATGTCAGGACATCTGTCCATTAACTGAATCTCAAGAGAAGGTGGGTCATGCAGCAAGACAACAACCCTAAGCACACAAGTCGTTCTTCCAAAGAATGGTTAAAGAATAACGTTAATGTTTTAGAATGGCCAAGTCAAAGTCCTGACCTTAATCCTATCGAAATGCTGTGGAAGGACCTGAAGCGAGCAGTTCATGTGAGGAAACCCACCAACATCCCAGAGTTGAAGCTGTTCTGTATGGAGGAATGGGCTAAAATTCCTCCAAGCTGGTGTGCAGGACTGATCAGCAGTTACTGGAAACATTTAGTTGCAGTTATTGCTGCACAAGGGGGTCACACCAGATACTGAAAGCAAAGGTTCTCATACTTTTGCCACTCACAGATATGCAATATTGGATCATTTTCCTCAATAAATAAGTGACCAAATATAATATTTTTGTCTCATTTGTTTAACTGGGTTCTCTTTATCTACTTTTAGGACTTGTGTTAAAATCTGATGATGTTTTAGGTCATATTTATGCAGAAATATAGAAAATTCTAAAGGGTTCACAAACTTTCAAGCACCACTGTATATATTGGGGAGGAACCAAGGAACCGATCATGTAGCATGTAGTATTGCAGAAGGGAAGAAGACCACCTCATTTGCTGTTCTTATTTGAGTATATGTTAATTTACCATGCAAACATCAAATAATAAAACATAAGTATAAGGGAAGGCGGCACGGTGGTGTAGTGGTTAGCGCTGTCGCCTCACAGCAAGAAGGTCCGGGTTCGAGCCCCGTAGCCGGCGAGGGCCTTTCTGTGCGGAGTTTGCATGTTCTCCCCGTGTCCGCGTGGGTTTCCTCCGGGTGCTCCGGTTTCCCCCACAGTCCAAAGACATGCAGGTTAGGTTAACTGGTGACTCTAAATTGACCGTAGGTGTGAATGTGAGTGTGAATGGTTGTCTGTGTCTATGTGTCAGCCCTGTGATGACCTGGCGACTTGTCCAGGGTGTACCCCGCCTTTCGCCCGTAGTCAGCTGGGATAGGCTCCAGCATGCCTACGACCCTGTAGAAGGATAAAGCGGCTAGAGATACTGAGATGAGATGAGAAGTATAAGGGAATAATGCATTTTATTACTTGTAAAAAATCCCAACTAAATAGCCCAACAGTTTGAGCACTGAAACACACTTTGAGTCTGACTCCAAGCTACTGTCCTGCTCTTACTCCTGCTGAGTGGTGGGACAGAGTGTTGGGATGTCCTTGTCCTGATCACTGAGCATGGCACAATGGCCTGACAGCGATGATGGGATTGCAGTGTCCTCACTTCTGGGTGTCATTAGCTGAAACATACAAGAAAGTCAGCATCTCATCTCATCTCATTATCTCTAGCCGCTTTATCCTGTTCTACAGGGTCGCAGGCAAGCTGGAGCCTATCCCAGCTGACTACGGGCGAAAGGCGGGGTACACCCTGGACAAGTCGCCAGGTCATCACAGGGCTGACACATAGACACAGACAACCATTCACACTCACATTCACACCTACGGTCAATTTAGAGTCACCAGTTAACCTAACCTGCATGTCTTTGGACTGTGGGGGAAACCGGAGCACCCGGAGGAAATCCACACGGACAAGGGGAGAACATGCAAACTCCGCACAGAAAGGCCCTCATCGGCCACGGGGCTCGAACCTGGACCTTCTTGCTGTGAGGCGACAGCGCTAACCACTACACCACCGTGCCGCCCTGAAAATCAGCATCTCATCTCATCTCATCATCTCTAGCCGCTTTATCCTGTTCTACAGGGTCGCAGGCATGCTGGAGCCTATCCCAGCTGACTACGGGCGAAAGGCGGGGTACACCCTGGACAAGTCGCCAGGTCATCACAGGGCTGACACATAGACACAGACAACCATTCACATTCACACCTACGGTCAATTTAGAGTCACCAGTTAACCTAACCTGCATGTCTTTGGACTGTGGGGGAAACTGGAGCACCCGGAGGAAACCCACGCGGACACGGGGAGAACATGCAAACTCCGCACAGAAAGGCCCTCGCCGGCCACGGGGCTCGAACCCGGACCTTCTTGCTGTGAGGCGACAGCGCTAACCACTACACCACCGTGCCGCCCTGAAAATCAGCATATTTAATATTAACTAGACAGGGACACTCTAACGAGTGCAAACCCCGCCTTTTCCCTATTAAAATACATTGGGTGAAAATTTCGAAGTTCTGCCATGACCTTGACCTTTGACCTCCAAAATTTAATGGTTTCCTTCCTGGGTGATTGGCAACACGTACAAAATTTGGTCCAAATCGATCCATTGGTTCTTGAGATATCTTGCAGACACACAGACAGACAGACAGACAGATACACACACACACAGACTGACGCAGGTGAAAATAATAACCCCTCCGACTACTGTCGGCGGGGTTAATTACATAAGCATATAGATACTGAAATGAATGTTTAAAGCATGTGTATTTACCTGTTAAAATACCTCTGGTGGGATGCTGTGCCTTCTGCCGGCTTAAAGGCGTACTTCTCCCTGTCCGTGCAGGGCTTGCTGGTGCTGCTACCATCATCATCAAATTCTTCCTCCTCCTCCCCCTTTGGTGTTTCAGGCTGGGTTACTTCACTTTTGCTCGCTTCTTGTTGGGTCCCATTTTCTAAACTTTAAACTGAAAATTTAAAAATTTTTCCCACAAAATATCCAGTGTTCTTCAGTCGAAAGACAGATGCAGAATGCTGCAGACACGCTGGTTTTATACCCACTCCTGGCTTGCATCGCACACAAGTTATGAGTGATTGTAACATGCTAATCACATGCATCACGCATGCTTCACAAGAGCAGCCCGTACTCGTAGCGCATGAAACTGATAAAATGCAAGTCACACACGGGCGATTGCTCTAAGACAACGAGGGAGGCTCAGCCTCCTCTAAAAATGACGAACATCGTGTAGGATGAATTGCGCTAGGCTTATGTTATAGCCGACCTTATAACATTGCTATTTCAGATCCAGAATCATAGAAATATATGTGCTCAACCCAACTACAGTGCAAAATCATTCCGTTATAACTTTCCCCAGTTCGCCTAATGTGTGCGTGAGTTTTTCCCCCTCGTGACAGCGCGATGCAGCCCAGCCTCAGTGGACTGCAATGGCATTTGGGAGCTATGCGCTTTTCAATATCAAAATGCAAGACGGTTATTGGACAAATACTGCGAAAACGCCCGCCCCACGGACTCCCAGCCTCACAGAGGGAGGGAAATGACAAAGCTTTCTGCAAGGAGACTGGTGACTGGTGAAAGCGGCCGGATATTTTCTTTGATTGACAGCTCGTTTCAAATATAGACAGGCAGCAGTGAATTTCAGTTCAGTCCCATGCGGATTTGCAAGTGCTGTGGTGTATTGTAAAAGATCAGCTTACATTTCGATTTCATTCATTACATACGGTTTCTACCAGCTTTTTTAGTTTGTATATATTTTCATTGTAAATAAAGTGTAAATATAGTGTTGTCAAGTTTGCTATCTTAGTTCCAGAAATTTCGTTTATTTGAGTGACTGAACTTGAACTTGAGGGGGCTAGTCAGCTAGCAAGAAAGCTGCGCACGGATGCCAAGCATTGCTGATTTAATTTTGGCGAAGCCATTTGCCAGTCTTCCTTTCGAGGAAAAAATTCAAATTAAAGAGCAGGGTAGACCAACGCCTCAAATTGACTTGGTGAAAAAGGTAGGGAATAATACTCGTTCCTTTCAGCTTTCCTGGTACGAGAAAGTGAATTGGCTAACAGCAAGTGACCCACATCAACAACAGTAAATAGGCTACTTTAGTAATATGTCATGGATGGACCAAAAATATAGAATCTATTTAAATTGTTTATGCTGAGTATATTATATTGGAATATATATTTTTCTGGATATGAATTAAACACAGCTACAATTTGGAAAACATTTTTAAACAAAAACACAACCGAGAACATTTCACACTACAGACCTGGATTAAAAGTGAAGGGTTATCAAAATTGTCAATAAAACATTTCTCAGTCAAAATAAGTAAAATATAGGGAAAGTGTCATTGAATGAAATGTGTGGCACCCAGCTCTATGTTTGGCTCCCCAAGGTCAGTGCTTGTGCCTATTCCAGAACACTCTGCTGTTACTGCTGAGGTTCCTGACAAAGAGCTGCTTTCAATAATGATCAATTTTTAAACAACATGCCACAATTTTAAAATATAAAATGTTAAAATATACCCCCCCAACACCACCATCATGTATATTGGACAGTAGGCTAATGGGCCAAAAGAACCTGTTATTTCACAGTTTGTGACCCTGCCAACAATCAGCCAGATCAGAGGCAAGAGTATGGGCAAAATTGATGTGTTTTTTCTTTTAAAATCTGGAAATATTGTAACCGACTAGCCTCCCCGTTTGAAAGACTACCAGCCGCCACTGAAGTCACATGCACTCCACACTCACTGAACACGCACTGATCATGTGCGCCAGACATATGCTTTCCACGGGCTAACAGCGCAATTTTTCCCACGCCTTTGTTGAATTGTTTCCAAATGTTAGGCTGTATACCTGGTCCAATAAGGACTGCCCAAGGCAGTCTAGAATTGACTACTGGTTACTTTCTAAGTGTCTCTTAAATTATAACATTTCAGTTGATATTTGTAGCACTCCTCTGACTGATCACAGAGCAATCCATTTATCAATATCATTGTCTGGAGGTCACTCAGCAAGTCCGAAAGCTTCATTTTGGAAATTGAATAGTTCTCTCCTGAACTTAACACAAGTCAAAGAGCATGTCAAAGATGTAACCAAAATTCATTGGACTAATGCAAAAACAGAGAAATCTTATGGGAGGAATTGGGAACTTCTAAAATATGAATTGGTGATGCTTTTCAGGGGGTTTAGTGCTAATTTAGCCAAGCAAAAAAAAGCATTTGAAGATGATGTTATTGTGCAGCTAGCTTCTTTTTCTCAAAGGGAGGACCTAACTGATAGGGAGAGATGTGAATACATAAAATTAAAAAAAAAATAAACTAGATGATTTATATAAGGAAAGAGCTAAAGGAACATATCTAGAACTAAGTGGTTAGAGGAGGGTGAACAGAACTCAGCCTATTTTTTTTTAGACTGGAAAGAAATAGGGCTGCACTCGCCACAATTGATAAAAGGGATAGCCAAATATTTGATTATCCTAAGGATATAGCTTCCATTTGCCACAGTTTTTATAGCAACTTATACATGTCTAAATATTCTGAAGCAGCTACCAACTTATTTATAGATTCAATCAGCCAGTGTAAAATTATTTCCTCAGAAGGGGTACCTGTGACTGTAGCATCTCCTTTGACGAGGTGACAAGGTAATAAAAGCAATTTGTAATCTTAAAATAAATAAATAAATAAATAAATAAAAGTCCAGGATGTGATGGTTTAACCTCAGAGTTTTATAAGATGTTTGATGAAGAACTGTCTCCCTTTTTAGTGAAGCTCTTCCAACAACTATAACTCAAGGTGTCATCACTCTGATCCCGAAACCAAATAAAGAAAATTTAGATAACTGGCGTCCAATCACACTGCTAAACAATGACTACAAAGTGTTGGCTACCGTATTCGCTAATAGGCTGAAGGATGTTTTGGACTCGATCATAGGAGAGCCACAATCTGGATTCATGAGGAAGTGACACATTGCTAATAATATTAGATTGGTATTGGATCTATTGGATTATAATGACACAATTAAAGACAATTGTTTCATTTTGTTTTTTTATTTCTATAAAGCTTTTGATTCACTCGAACAAGGCTTTATTTTGACAGCTCTTAATAAATTTGGCTTCGGACATTTCTTTTGTAAAAGTATTAGAACCCATAAGAATGGCAGTAGTTCGGTCAAATTAAAATATGGTACATCCCCTAGATTTAATGTTTCTTGTGAAATTAAACAAGGTTGCCCTCTCTCACCTTATCTATTCTTAATTGCCTCTCAACTCTTAGCTCATCATATCTCAAGTAGTGCTTTACAAGGAATTTCAATTGCTGATAGACAGATTAAAATTAGTCAACTTGCTGATGACATCATGCTTTTCCTGAAGGATGCTTCTCAAATTCCTCTCACAATAGAGTTGATTAAAAGTTTCTCTAATGCTTCTGGCCTCCACCCGAACTTAAAAAAAAAAAAGTGAACTCATGGCCATAAAAGATTGTTCTGTACCCTCTTCACATGACATCCCTGTGAAGGATCAGGTTACTTATTTGGGAGTCATCATCTCCAAAGATAAAACTACAAGGTGCTCATTAAATTTCAACTCCATTATCCTTAAAACACAAAATAAATTAAATTCATGGTTACAAAGAGAGTTATCTTTGAGAGGTAGAATCTTACTTTCAAAACCTGATGGTTTATCCAAGATTACTTATAGAGCTCTGTCCTTAGCTGTAGATATCAGTTCATCCAAAAAAATTGACAATATGTTGTGAAATTTTGTATGGAAAAACAAAATTGGATTAGACAATTTATAAACAACTCTTCATATTTGTGGAACTTTATCCCTTATTATATTTTTTCCAAAGTTGGTGGCCTGGAGTTTCTTCTGATGTGCAATTATAATATCAGTAAACTCCCAATCAAATTGTCAAACTTTCATAAACAGATGCTGTTGGCTTGGTCTCTCAAATTTAAACACAACTTCTCTCCTCATAGATTATACATTTGGAATAACAAGAACATTCTCTATTAAAACAAATCTTTATTCTTTGAAAATTGGTTTAAAAATATTATACTTGTTAGTCAACTTTCTGATCATAGTGGAAAGTTGTACAAATATTCAGATTTCTTAAGTACCAAACTCCCATAACAACCAAGGAATACGCAGTTGTTTTTGATGCAATTCCTTCTGGAATTATATTGTTGTTAAGGGGTTATGCCCCCACAGCTACCTATTCAGACTGCTAATTTATTGGATACTGTTGTAGGTCATTTATACTTCTCAGCAGAACATTATAATATTAATAGGAAAATTAGAGCTTTATTCCAGGAAGACATCATTACTGTTCCTTACATTATCCCATTTTGGAATGGTATAATAGACAATGTACCCTGGAGGAAAGTGTGGTCCTTACCTTTCAAATACTTGGTTACTAATAAAGAGAGAAGTTACTTTCAAATTAATCCACAGGTTTTACCTAGTAAAATCCTTCCTTAGGAGATACAAACAAGATATTAATTCTGAGTGCTCCTTCTGTAATAGCCCAGATGAAAATATTTCCCATTTGTTTTGGAACTGTTCTCATACAGTGAGATTCTGGTCTGACGTGTTGGACTTTATACAAACTACCTTAATTGCAGACTTTACCTTCTGTTTCACAGATGTTTTCTTTGGCATATTTATCCCCCACCCAAACGAAGTTTGGTGGGGGATATAGAAACGGGTTCCGTCCGTCTGTCCGGTCACGTTTTCGTTTCCAGGCCATATCTTTAAAACTACTGAAGATATCTTAATGAAACTTTGTATATATATCAAGCAACATGTGAACTGGTGCCTTTTGCTATTTTGGATTTTTCAACTTTTTACATAAAAAATAGATTTTGACTTAGTTCCTAAGAGCAATGTTTGTTTCCAGAGCATATATCCAAAACTGGGCGGCATGGTGGTGTAGTGGTTAGCACTGTCGCCTCACAGCAAGAAGGTCCTGGGTTCGAGCCCAGCAGCCGACGAGGGCCTTTCTGTGTGGATTTTACATGTTCTCTCCGTGTCTGCGTGGGTTTCCTCCGGGTGCTCCAGTTTCCCCCACAGTCCAAAGGCATGTAGGTTAGGCTAATTGGTGGCTCTAAATTGACCGTAGGTGTGAGTGTGAATGGTTGTTTGTCTCGATGTGTCAGCCCTGTGATGACCTGGTGACTTGTCCAGGGTGTACCCTGCCTCTTGCCCATAGTCAGCTGAGATAGGCTCCAGCTTGCCTGCAACCCTGTAGAACAGGATAAGTGGCTACAGATAATGGATGGATGGAATATTCATGATACAGATTTGAAACTTGGTATACATGTTAACAAGGTGATGTAGATGTGCCTTTTCATACTAAGAAATTTGAGAACTTTAAATTTTTCATGTTTCCATGGAAACAATTTCAGACTTAGTCTCTTGGGTGGCGGCACGGTGGTGTAGCGGTTAGCGCTGTCGCCTCACAGCAAGAAGGTCCTGGGTTCGAGCCCCGGGGCCGGCGAGGGCCTTTCTGTGTGGAGTTTGCATGTTCTCCCCGTGTCCACGTGGGTTTCCTCCGGGTGCTCCGGTTTCCCCCACAGTCCAAAGACATGCAGGTTAGGTTAACTGGTGACTCTAAAATTGACCGTAAGTGTGAATGGTTGTCTGTGTCTATGTGTCAGCCCTGTGATGACCTGGCGACTTGTCCAGGGTGTACCCCGCCTTTCGCCCGTAGTCAGCTGGGATAGGCTCCAGCTTGCCTGCGACCCTGTAGAAGGATAAAGTGGCTAGAGATAATGAGATGAGTCTCTTGGGTTAGTTTTTGGGGTAGATTTTGTTTCCGGAGCAGAACTTGAAAACTGAGTGGTATGGTCTTGAAAGTTGGTATATGTGTTGACTAAGTAATGTATATGTGCCCTTTGATACTAAGAAATCTGAGAAATTTTAATTTTTAGCTCACCAGGACCAAAGGTCCAGTGGGCTTATGCCATGGGCTGCTGAGGTCAATGTAAAGAGGTAGGGTTGGTTTCCTGCAGCAGAACTTGAAAAATGTGACAATATCTTGAAACTTGGTATATAGTTGGTATATAGGGAGGAGGATACAGGTGACTGTCTTCTTGTTGACTTTGGAATGACAGATGAAGGTAAATATTTTATAATTAACCTATTTCTACTTGCAAAATACCATATTCACCAATGCAAATTCAGTGGTTCTAAACCATTTTTTTTCCTGTTTTTTTTTCTCACACACACACACACACACACACACACTGGTCGAGAGATCCCCTCTTTTTGCTCTCTCCCTCCTTTTCTATCCTACGTTGTCACTGCAACACACACAAAACCTTGTGTCCAAAATCACTCACTCGTTCATTACTTCCTACTCACTGTATAGGGAATTACTATATAGAGGACTATATAGTGAGCTCACTGGTAAAATGGAGAGAAGAAGAAAAAACAACAACAAACCCCCCCACACTTTCGGATAGTACTCCGCCGCGCTATGTCATGTCATTACTGTCGCACAATTAAAACATGCCAGATCAGTAGGTTGGTGGGTTTTCAAAAATAAATACATGCATGTATTTTTGTGATAAATACATATTATACTGAGCATATGTCTCACATTAATAAATATGAAGTACTTTGTGTCTGATGCATCTTTCAGTTGTTTTATATCAAGGCTGAATACTTTCTTCTTTGCTGCTACCTTTTTGGTAGCTACCTTTTGGGTTTTCAAATTTGAGGCTTTTGATTAATTCCTTGCTCTGCACTCTAACTTTTATTTTGTCTTATTCTATTTTAGTTTATTTTCTGTTCTCTTACTATTTTTAATTGTACTTGAATGTCCGTTTATAATGGGTTTCTTCCTCTGTCCATTCACCCCAACACACTTTTTTTCAGCGTGACTGCAATGCATGATGGTATATATTTCTTGGTTAGTAACCATCGGTTGGACACTACTTTTCATGATGCATTATGGGATACTATGAGTCCACTATATAGGGTGTAATAATTCTCACTATACATTTGGACAGCACTACAAAATGGCAAACTCACTATACAGTGACTATATAGTGAGTAATGAGTGATTTTGGACACAGGGTAGGACATTGCTTTCCAAATGAAATGCAAAATTTACTTTCATCTGAAAAGAGGACTTTGAACCACTGAGCAACAGTCCAGTTCTTTCTCTCCTTAGCCCAGGTAAGATGCTTCTGACACTGGCTCTAGTTCAGGAGCGGCTTGATATCAGGAATGCCATAGTTGTAGCTCTGTGCGTGGTGGCTCTTGATGCACTGACACCAGCCTCAGTCAATTCCTTGTGAAGCTCTCCCAAGTTCTTGAATTAACTTTTCTTGACAATCCTCTCAAGGCTGTGCTCATCCCCGCTGCTTGTGCACCTTTTCCAGCAAGGCTTTTCAGCAGCAACCTTCTGTGGCTTATTCTCCTTGTGGAGGGTGTCGATGATCGTCTTCTGGACAACGGTCAACTCAGCAGTCTTCCCCATGATTGTGGTTGCGTGGACTGAACTAGACCAACAGATACATGGTATTTATACTGTTTTACTCAAAATGAAATATTCTAATAATCTGAAATATGGGATTTCTGATTTTCATGAGCTATAATCAATCATCTTCAAAATAAAAACAAAGGCTTGAAATATTTCATCTTACGTGTAATGAATATGGAATATATGAAAGTTTACCTTTCTGAATTAAAAAGAATTCATGATATTCTAATTTTTTGAGATGCACAAGTATATCTGTCGTAGCAGCTTGAACCAATCTGGCCATTTTCCTCTGACCTCTTTTACCAAGGTGTTTCCATCCACAGAGCTATCACTCAGTATTTTGTTGCACCATTCTGTGCAAACTATAGATACTGGCCTGTGTCAATTTCCCAGGAAATCAGCAATTTATGAAATACTCAAACCAGCCCTTCTGGTATAGACATCCATGCCATGATCAGTCACAGAGATCACACTTTTTTTCTTCATGCTTTGAAGAAAACATGAAACATGGATTTGATGGGACTATTAACTGAAGCTCTTGGTCTGTGTCTGTATGCATGTTTGTTTTTTTCCCCACCCCCATCATGCTGTGGTCACGATTGGCTGATTAGATAACTACATGAATGTAAAGGTGTAACTAATAAAAGTGGACAGTGACTTAGAGATTTAGTTTAAATCTCCATTTCAATGATGCTCTTGTAATGTAGTTATTCAGAAACAAAGTTGGAAATGTTTATTTCTACATTTGCACTTGTGAATAAGATTCCTCGAGTAGAAAAATACATAAGCTATAATCATGGCATCCAAACTTATGAATTATGAACATCTGATGAATTATGAACATCTGTATGGTAGTGTACAGTGGTGCTTGAAAGTTTGTGAACCCTTGAACCCAGCTAAACAAATGAGACAAAAATATACTTGGTAATTTATTGAGGAAAATGATCCAATATTCCATATCTGTGAGTGGCAAAAGTATGTGAACCTCTAGAATTAGCAGTTAAGTTGAAGGTGAAATTAGAGTCAGGCATTTGTCATTCCACTGATTGAAATCAGGTGTGAGTGGACACCCTGTTTTATTTAAAGAACAGGGCTCTATCAAAGTCTAATCTTCACAACTCATTTGTGGAAGTGTATCATGGCACAAACAAAGGAGATTTCTGAGGACCTCAGAAAAAGCGTTGCTGATGCTCATCAGGCTGGAAAAGGTTACAAAACCATCTCTAAAAAGAGTCTGGACTCCACCAATCCACAGTCAGACAGATTGTGTACAAATGGAGGAAATTCAAGACCATTGTTACCCTCCCCAGGAGTGGTCAACCAACAAAGATCACTCCAAGAGCAAGGTGTGTAGTAGTTGGCGAGGTCACAAAGGACCCCAGGGTAACTTCTAAGCAACTGAAGGCGCCTCTCACATTGGCTAAATGTTAATGTTCATGAGTCTACCATCAGGAGAACACTGAACAACAATGGTGTGCACAGCGGTGTTGCAAGGAGAAAGCCACTGCTCTCCAAAAAGAACATTGCTGCTCATCTGCAGTTTGCTAAAAATCACGTTGACAAGCCAGAAGGCTATTGGAAAAATGTTTTGTGGATGGATGAGACCAAAATAGAACTTTTTGGTTTAAATGAGAAGCGTTATGTTTGGAGAAAGGAAAACACTGCATTCCAGCATAAGAACCTTATCCCATCTGTGAAACATGGTGGTGGTGATAGTATCATGGTTTGGGCCTGTTTTGCTGCATCTGGGCCAGGATGGCTTGCAATCATTGATGGAACAATGAATTTTGAATTATACCAGAGAATTCTAAGGGAAAATGTCAGGACATCTGTCCATGAACTGAATCTCAAGAGAAGGTGGGTCATGCAGCAAGACAACAACCCTAAGCACACAAGTTGTTCTACCAAAGAATGGTTAAAGAATAAAAGTTAATGTTTTGGAATGGCCAAGTCAAAGTCCTGACCTTGATCCAATCGAAATGTTGTGGAAGGACCTGAAGTGAGCAGTTCATGTGAGGAAACCCACCAACATCCCAGAGTTGAAGCTGTTCTATATGGAGGAATGGGCTAAAATTCCTCCAAATCAGTGTGCAGGACTGATCAACAGTTACTGGAAACGTTTAGTTGCAGTTATTGCTGCACAAGGGGGTCACACCAGATACTGAAAGCAAAAGGTTCACATACTTTTGCCACTCACAGATATGTAATATTGGATCATTTTCCTCAATAAATAAATAACCAAGTATAATATTGTCGTCTCATTTGTTTAACTGGGTTCTCTTTATCTACTTTTAGGACTTGTGTGAAAATCTGATGTTTTAGGTCATATTTATGCAGAAATATAGAAAATTCTAAAGGGTTCACAAACTTTCAAGCACCACTGTATATCCAGTAAACACATATGAAATCATGACCACATCTGGATCATACAATTAAACAATCTCATGTAAGCTTTGATACCACCGTTGCTGCACTCTCCACCCTTTATTTAAAAAAGGCAAGCTCTTAAGACAAAAATTATTAAATGAGCCACAAACCCTGCTTTTCATTTAACACAATTCTTTTTATTTATAAATGACACAGAATGCAAAGATGTCTTGGTTCACTTGTCAAAGTCTGCAGCATTCTTCCTTTTGCTCTGCTCATGAACATGATTGCCCCATGTGTATGTGAGGTACATCAAAACCATAGCTGTGACAGAAACAGAAAAGAAATTATTACCTCTTAAAACACAAGTACACACATGATCCTATGAGTTAATTCTAGTCAACACAACCAGTAGATCCATTTTACTTTTGGCAGATTTTAATGAGAAATATGCAACTTTGCTTACAATCCTATACAAAATTTATCCCTCATCTACCTGACCTGCATTCCAACAGAAGAGCTTTGGAATCACTCTCTCTCTTTCACACACACACTATTTTTATATCAAATAAATAAATAAAAATTAAAAACACTGGTACACCACCACCACACCAGAGGAGTATTTCCATGAAGCAAGCTAACCCGATGGGCCACCATACCCAGCTGGCTATGTATAATTGACCATGTTAAGATGTTTACCTGAATAACATTCTATACTTAATTTCTTACAGCAATAACAGGTTCTCGAAAAATTTTTAAATATTTTCCCAAATTCATCTCATCTCAGACATGAGGCACGCTAGCTGTTAATCATGTGAAACATAGCTGAAAAATATTTTTCTTGCATCTTCCTTAAACTTTAGTAAAGCCAGTTCGATAGATACTTTTAAACCCAGATTTAAAATGCACTTGTTCAGTTTAGTGTCTTCTTAGTTCTTGGGTATTTAATTGTAGTACTTATTTTATAGTTGCACTGTACACAGATTTGAAGTTAAATATTCTGGGATTTTTTTTTTTTTTTGCTCTAAAATGTTCATCAACTAACTAACATCTTGCCATGTTATCCCCATAAACACCATTTAGATGATGAGGAGTCACCCCTCCCATGATATTTCACCAGTTACAGCTAGCATTAGCTCAAGTGTTAGTGCACCTGACTGACCAGAACTTGCAGTGATGATATAAAAATCCCCCTGTATGACCAATCCTTAAAAAGCTGGGACATTAACAAAGGGAGCAGATGCGCCCATATACCGTATAAAAGGTCACATAAAATCATGCAACCTGTCTCATGCAATTAACATGTAGAACTACAACCCCGATTCCAAAAAAGTTGGGACAAAGTACAAATTGTAAATAAAAACGGAATGCAATAATTTACAAATCTCAAAAACTGATATTGTATTCACAGTAGAACATAGACAACATATCAAATGTCGAAAGTGAGACATTTTGAAATCTCATGCCAAATATTGGCTCATTTGAAATTTCATGACAGCAACACATCTCAAAAAAGTTGGGACGGGGCAATGAGAGGCTGGAAAAGTTAAAAGGTACAAAAAAGGAACAGCTGGAGGACCAAATTGCAACTCATTAGGTCAATTGGCAATAGGTCATTAACATGACTGGGTATAAAAAGAGCATCTTGGAGTGGCAGCGGCTCTCAGAAGTAAAGATGGGAAGAGGATCACCAATCCCCCTAATTCTGCACCGACAAATAGTGGAGCAATATCAGAAAGGAGTTCGACAGTGTAAAATTGCAAAGAGTTTGAACATATCGTCTACAGTGCATATCATCATCAAAAGATTCAGAGAATCTGGAAGAATCTCTGTGTGTAAGGGTCAAGGCCGGAAAACCATACTGGGTGCCCGTGATCTTCGGGCCCTTAGACGGCACTGCATCACATACAGGCATGCTTCTGTATTGGAAATCACAAAATGGGCTCAGGAATATTTCCAGAGAACATTATCTGTGAACACAATTCACCGTGCCATTCGCCGTTGCCAGCTAAAACTCTATAGTTCAAAGAAGAAGCCGTATCTAAACGTGATCCAGAAGCGCAGACGTCTTCTCTGGGCCAAGGCTCATTTAAAACGGACTGTGGCAAAGTGGAAAACTGTTCTGTGGTCAGACGAATCAAAATTTGAAGTTCTTTATGGAAATCAGGGACGCCGTGTCATTCGGACTAAAGAGGAGAAGGACGACCCAAGTTGTTATCAGCGCTCAGTTCAGAAGCCTGCATCTCTGATGGTATGGGGTTGCATTCGTGCGTGTGGCATGGGCAGCTTACACATCTGGAAAGACACCATCAATGCTGAAAGGTATATCCAGGTTCTAGAAAAAAAACATATGCTCCCATCCAGACGGCGTCTCTTTCAGGGAAGACCTTGCATTTTCCAACATGACAATGCCAAACCACATAATGCATCAATTACAGCATCATGGCTGCGTAGAAGAAGGGTCCGGGTACTGAACTAGCCAGCCTGCAGTCCAGATCTTTCACCCATAGAAAACATTTGTCGCATCATAAAACGGAAGACACGACAAAAAAGACCTAAGACAGTTGAGCAACTAGAATCCTACATTAGACAAGAATGGGTTAACATTCCTATCCCTAAACTTGAGCAACTTGTCTCCTCAGTCCCCAGACGTTTACAGACTGCTGTAAAGAGAAAAGGGGATGTCTCACAGTGGTAAACATGGCCTTGTCCCAACTTTGAGATGTGTTGTCATGAAATTTAAAATCACCTAATTTTTCTCTTTAAATGATACATTTTCTCAGTTTAAACATTTGATATGTCATCTATGTTCTATTCTGAATAAAATATGGAATTTTGAAACTTCCACATCATTGCATTCCGTTTTTATTTACAATTTGTACTTTGTCCCAACGTTTTTGGAATCGGGGTTGTAGTAGGTTTCATGTTTTGCATACAAAATGGTTCATAAATATGTAAACAAATCATTTACAGTAATATCTATTGGCCAATTTATACTTGTCAAATTGACGCTATATGAATACCCTATGCTGTAGCCTCCAATAAAACAATGTCAGTGGTATAAACCATAACTCAAAAATAAAGCAACTGTCACCAAGTGATTGCTTTTGACTTGTTACAACAAAGTGCTTTGAGCTGCTCATACTGCTGAATACAGAAGGAGTTAAAACAGTTCAGAAATACTTTGTGATAATTAAAAAAATAATTAGGTGGAAAAAATAATTTTTTTTTTTGCTTCTCTTCTTTGTATAAGATCAGCAACTTCTGGGAGGTATTCCCAGAAATAAAGTTTAACAAACTCTGGGCCTGACCCTGAACTCTATCTCTGGAAGCTGTATTTTTGGTTCTAGGACAGCTGTCAGACTTGGTTCAGATCAACTCCGAGTACGTTCACTCGGAGTTAAGCGCGTACATGATGAATACAAAAAGCCATCATCAAATCAAGCACTGATGGTACGATTCACCATGGCAATAGGTGAGAGGAAAGAAAAAAGAAGGGGGGGGGGGGTGTCCTGCTTCTGGGCTTCTCAAAAAAAAAAGTGTGCCAAGTGTGTGGGACTGCCTCTAGGGGGCGTGCAAGACAAAGTAATGGCAGAAATTAAATTTTTTTTAAAAAATAAATCTAAAATAGCAGCGGCACGGTGGTGTAGTGGTTAGTGCTGTTGCCTCACAGCAAGAAGGTCCGGGTTCGACCCCCGTGGCCAGCGAGGGCCTTTCTGTGCGGAATTTGCATGTTCTCCCCGTGTCCGCATGGGTTTCCTCCGGGTGCTCCGGTTTCCCCCACAGTCCAAAGACATGCAGGTTAGGTTAACTGGTGATTCTAAATTGACCGTAGGTGTGAATGGTTGTCTGTGTGTCAGCCCTGTGATGACCTGGTGACTTGTCCAGGGTGTACCCCGCCTTTCCCCTGTAGTCAGCTGGGATAGGCTCCAGCTTGCCTGCGACCCTGTAGAACAGGATAAAGCGGCTAGAGATAATAATGAATCTAAAATAAACTGAAGTGGGTTTTTTTTTTTAGTTTGAATGCAACTAAATGTCAATTTCAATTTATTAATGTACTAATAGTCTAATCATTATAACAGTAATTTTAAATGTTATGATATTTTAGACTAATGATTACATAGCACATTGAAATCAGGGCCTTAAAATTCTTTCCCAGAACAAATCTGTGTGAATTAATTCAGCTTCAACATCAGTTGGTTAATGAGGAAAGGACACCCCATGTCCTGCAGTTGCTTTAGGCTCAGCAGGAAGATCATAGAAACTGGTGAAAATTGTCCTTACAGATACATAGGATCACAAGATCATATGACTTGGACAGACCCCCCCACAATGGACTAGAAGTTTCAGGTTCAGTTCTTCCCCCCCTTTTCACTGACTTCTAGCTAGTTAGTTTACAGATATCCAGCTGGCCAATACAATAGCTGTAATAATGCCCGGTCCAAGAACTTGGCTAAATAATGTAACAATGTTATTTACTTGTTACCCATTTTTGCATCAGAATTTGAGATTAATAGATCTGCAGTGGATGTACAATTTCACTGATTAAACAGCAGAAGACTTTGCTTAAAAAAAAAATGCTTACTGGTAGATATTGGTGTTGAGCTCCTTTTAAGCTTATTTTGCAACCAAGTACGTCAAGCACCACCACCACTTCCAATATGCTCCCAGGTGGCCTTATACACCAGATACTTGTACACAAAGGGGACCAAGCTACTGACTGAACAATATAATTGACACGGATTTGATTCACTTGAAAGTTTAACCTCTGGCGATGCAAAATTATTCTAATCCAGTTGCATATCCAGTCCAAAATAATATAAATCGCATTATTTGCTACCAGTTGCCTGCAGAGCAAGGCATGCAGCAAAACAGGAGCATGGAGGCCAAGCTGCATTCCATCATGGAATCAATTGAGTGTGTTTTACACAGTTTGTGGGGCTTACTCTAACAAGGCAGATTTAAACCCCCCCCCACACACCTGTCTTTTTGCTTGAACCACATGTTTTAGAAAACAGTCACTTGAGTGACATGAAAAACCTACATCCTCTTGCATTTGGGGGGGGGGGGGGGGGGGAATCCACTAGCCAGCTGCTATTCTATAACTGATAGCTAACAGGTAACTATAGTTTGCAGAAAGTAAGGTAATGTTCCATCAGGGATTGCAATAACAGACTTTTAAAATTTAGTAAATGACTGGAAATTATCAATGGAAAATCCTGAACTTTAACCTTTTCTCCACTGATGTCCCTGGTATGTTCCTGAAAACCCTCTCCACAGACCACATAAAATGGGCAAAATCTCTTTTCTCCACCATTAAACAAATCCTCAAGTGGTCACCACAGACCACCGGGAATCACAATCTCCTGGCTAACATGGAGGGCAAAGTTTGCTGTCCTCCTTCACACAATGCTTATGGATGTTTACTTTGCAAGTGGTACTGCATTGCAGTTGTACTACTGCTACATTTCAACACTACACAACATAGCTTACATATAACCTCATTCTTTCAGTCCAAGTGGTCCCAAACACTACTACTATTGGCTCATTTCATTTTGTTCAGACTGCAAATATGACTATAGCCTGTAGGCACCTGTATTGGTTGCACGTGTTGATAAGTTGTAAATTTAGGCCCTGTCCCACATTTTTTACCCTCTCTACATTCTGTGCATTTACCACACTAAACTTTTATCCCCCTTTTTTTTATTAACCATTTAAAGGCCAAGAGAAATGCATTTTTTTTTTTGCGCTAAAACAGAACAGCAGTTAAATTCGGCGAGGTTTAACTATTCTCTAAAACTGCACAGTAGCAGATATATTCACAGACAAAAGCAGAGTAAATTTAGCCCGGAAGTAGCAGACGGAAGCTGCGTGATGTCACGAGTGTATGTCAGCCACGAACAACAACGAGTGACCAAACTGAGCAGGAATTTAATGAGGGAGAAAATTCAAGTTTTAGCGGTTTTTCGTCAGTTTAAGTTGATGACAACGCACTGACAGAAGAACAAGTGGAAGAAGAGCGAGGTATCGAACCATACCGATTTGAGCCAGAATTTGGGGGGGGGATGACTGGAAGTTGAAGATGCATTCCTCAAGTTAGTAGTATTACAGTATGTTGGAAACAAAATGCTTTGAAGTTCATTGTAGCAAAGTCTACACTAATTAGCAATTACCTTTATCTTTTGGAAAAAGAAACCAGGCCACTTCCTCCACGGCGTTTGTGTTGCTGCACCCGGCAGCAATACATCACTTTCCGGGCACTTTCCCTTCTTCTCCATAACAGTCATAGATTGTAGTTTAATGACTGTCTCTCTTTTTATGTCATGTTCTATCGCAAGTTTCCGTCAAAATGAATAATCTAGCAGAGAGTTGGACAGAAGCTACACTGTGTGGACGTCAGTGGAAAACATTTACGACGTGGGTTTCAATGATACTTACCATTGTCAGGACTTGTACTATTATTATCCAAGAGGGAAATGGGGTACATTTCTCTCGGCCTTTAACTGAGAGTATCAATCAATTAAAACTGTCATCAGTTAAATGGTGAACTCTGAACATCCCTAGTTTTTATTTTAAAATAAATAAATAAAGCCACTGGAGGAGTCATGCTTATTACATAATTTAAGACTGTACAATTAAATTTAAGAAAATTTAAATACTGAAGGCCTTAAATATTAAGGGCTAAAAGTTTAAAAAAAAAAAACAAAACAAAACTTTTTTTTTTACAAAAAATTAAGGCCCTTATAAGCAACTTGCTCCTGCTGTTATTGAGAGACCAAACAACATTGTACATCAATGATGTTAGCTGTAAAGGATAACCAAGTTATTCTCCACCTGGGCATTCATATACATGCTTATTTTCCTTAGTCTGTACAAAAGAACTTAAATCATTACTCAGTCTCTAGTTATTTTACACAGCTATCATTTTTTTGTGTAGTTATCTAGGTTTCTGAGCAACCAAAACATGAGATGGGGCAACACATTTTTACCTGTTTAGTGGGCTTGCTAAAGAATGTCATTCAATATTTATTTAAAAACAAACAAACAAACAAACAAACAAACACTGTACCATCAAATCTGAGACCAGGCAATAAAGTACTTACGAGGTGCAACCCTGAAGACAGATGATGAAAATCGTCTCCAAACATTGGGGATTCCCTTTGAAAAGTAGTGGGGAAAAGCCCTCTGCTCAAAGGGTGAAATGCTGTAAGTAATTATGTGTCTTATCTTGGCCAAGTCTCCAAAGTGACGCCCCATTGTGTCAGGAAGGCTGTTTCAAGAGACATTGCAAACACATTAGCTTTTTGTAACAATTTAAAAAACAAACAAACAAACAAACAAACAAAAATGCCCCACTTAATTCAACATAAGTTTAGAATTAGACCCAGATGTTTCCAGTCAGATAGGGCTGCTACAGTTGGAAATTCTCACCTTAGTATAAAAAGGTCATGTTTATCAGAGCCTTTATCACCCATTTTAAAAACACTAGTGGTGAAAATAAAAGGGAGACTTTTTTTAAACCTACTGAGTCCCATTTCTCCATCTTTTTGGATCCAATTTTTTTTTAAAAAGGGGCAAAAACAATTAAAATCCTACGATGTTGCACCCCATTCAGTACTTGTAGCTGATCACACGGGGGCAGTTTTTGAATCAAAGGGAGAAGTCATACACAATCCATAACGAAGCCTATTTCCAAAGTAATGCTCAGATATTTAGCTGATTACAACATGAATGAGACATTTGAATCAGATTGCTTTCCCCATCACTACATGAATTAACAGCTTTAAGATATCTTTAAAAGTATTCTAAAACTTTACGAAATGCTAAATTTTAGTTTATTATTTACTTACAACTAAGAATTCTTACCAGTATACCTAAGTAGTCTTGGAAAGTCACTTAAAGATAATGAAACGCTCCGTGTGTGTACATTTTAAATTTAACATTTAAAATGTACTTCGTCACTACTACTTTTAAGAAAACCAATAAAGGGTCTTAAAAGTTACGAGTATATTTAATGAATTTTAAAACGCTCAGTAAAAGGTACTTTACTCAGTCAGGTAACTTTATTGAATCAAAGTATAAAGCCCCTGTGCAATAACAGGGTTTAAAGACCCCCCCCCAATTTCCCTAAACTGAATCAGAGGTGGGTAGAGTAGCCAAAAATTGTACTCAAGTAAGAGTATTGTTACTTTAGAATAATATTACTCAAGTAAAAAGTAGTCGTCCAATTAATTACTTGAGTAAGAGTAAAAAGTACTAAGTGAAAAAACTACTCAAGTACTGAGTAACTGCTGAGTAACTTTTGTTTATTGATCAGGACGTCATAACAGGCAGAGATTTCATATATATTTCACACATATAAACTGTGTGTGTAGTTCTGTGTATTAACAATAACAACAAGAAGCTCAAGGCAGTCTGCACATAAACCATAACGCTGTGTGCGCGCGCATGTTCACTCCGTGAAGTGACTGTTCAGCTTTAACAGCAGCTGGCTCTTAATTTTGCACTGTGAAGCTGTGACCTTTTAGCCATGAACAGGTGAAAACAATAAATTAAATATTAATTAATTAAATCTTTACTAAGTAACATAAAACAATGGGTAGAGGTTACAAAGAAAAAGAAAAAGGCAGTCTGCACATAAACCATAACACTGTGCGCGCGTGCATGTTCACTCCGTGAAGTGACTGTTCAGCTTTAACAGCAGCTGAACATCACACGTAATATCTCCTCGTACGAAAGACTGGAAATAATCCTGTAAGACGCGATCAACGATGATCCTTTCATCTCCCAAAAAGTTGTTTACTGGCTCCATCTCGCAGAGGAGTTAGCAAGTGGAAGTAACAAGCAAAAAGGTTGCTAACTAGCTGCCAGTGCCCAGCTTGGCTGGGTGGTGGTGGGGATTGCTAGCAAGCGGTCAAGCTAATGCCCTTCCTTTTGTGAACAAGCACTTGTAGACAAATAATAAAACAAATCTCACGGGGGGGGGGGGGGGGGGGGGGGGGGGACAAAAAAACAAAAAGTCTTCACAAATCCCTCTAATCCACAACAGGCACTGGGTGTAAACAACAAATAGTTTACAATGTCTGGGTAGCAAACAGATGGCAGAATTGGTGTCCGGTCCTCCTTATGTATCTGACACGGAGAAATAATATAAATCGTGCTGCCTACCAGATTACAGTCGTCTGTTTTATTGCATCAGTACTAGTATCACTTACTATACTCATCAGTCATAGATTAGTCCAGTACAACATGACCAGCTTGTTTTTTTTCCATTTGACTGTCGCAAGTTTTTTCAGGCTGGTACAGTCAAAAATTGAAAAAAAGTTTTGGCCTACTAAACTAGTCATCGATTCTACTAGTGTATTAATTGGAGTCGACATGAAAACGTTAGGTAAAAACTTTAAACCAGTACAATCTCTTCTTCAAAGTTTCACCAAATGGTTTTATTTATGCAATTTAAAGCTCATAATACTGTATAACTTTGGTCGAGTAAAAGCACAGAGCAAAAACATGGCTGAATCCTGAATGACTCCTATTTGTTTAAATAGGGGACTACATAGGCGGCAGAATGTAGTTTCTTTTTCCCTGCCATGGAAGCGCACTTGTATACCGAGGAGGAAAGCAATTTGCATTACAGCCGTGAGGCGGCTCGGCTCGGTTTTCCCTTTCGGGCGCGCTCGTTTTCTGTTAGAATTTGGTAAAGAAAAAAAAAAAAAATATTTACCAGCTTACCGGGTCCATTAACATAAATCTGACAGCTGACAAGGTCGGGATATAAACAAACTTTTGCGTTAAACTGTGTGCTTGGATTCACATAATTTTTTCTGAGTCTTATCATATGGGTCAAACCCATCAATCACAGCCAGTTTCTCCACATACCGTGCCCTTTCTGCAACTGGTAATGTACTCACATAACCCGAATTATCATCCATCGTGTCACTTTACTCTCGCTCGTACTTTGTTTTATATTGTGAGTGCATGTACTTGGTCTTCCAATATGGCGCCTAACAAAATCTCGCGGCGCGGTGACGTCATGTGAAAGGGGTCTATATACATACATACACACACACACGTGTGCATATATTGTATACATATACACACACAACAACCCCCCCCTCCAAAAAAAAAAACCAAAACAAAACATGTGCAAGTGTATTTTATATCTGGGTTTCTCTAAAGCATAGCAGCCCTGCTATGCTTAATTTATTGATTGATGCGCTTAGCGACATGCTGCTACCCATCAAACAGTCAGTCATCGCAATGCTTACAATTTAGACTTACCAGGAAAAATTTACCAGGGAATACCAATTTCAATTCAATTAAATGGAATTGTGGATCTTAGTTTTTTTTTTCAAGGTTCGGCCTGAAAGCTGTGAATATTAACCGAAATAAGAATAATTTACATTCTTTAATATAAACACTAATAGGCCCGACTTTTGAGAAATACAAAGGCCTACAGAGCACAAAGAGGGTATTACAACCCCAATTCCAGAAAAGTTGGGACGCTGTGTAAACTGTAGATAAAAGTCAGAATGCGATAACTTGCAAAACATGGAAACCCTATTTTTCATTGAACATAGTACAAAGACATTTCACGTGTTGAAACTGAGAATTTTTTTTTAAATATATATGCTCATTTTGAATTTGATGTCAGCAACACATTTCAAAAAAGTTGGGACAGGGGCATATTTACCACTGTGTTGCAGCACATCTACTTTTAACAACACTCGGTAAACATTTGGGAACTGAGGAGACCAAGTGCTGTAGTTTTGAAAGAGAAATGTTGTCCCATTCTTGCCTGATGTACAATTTCAGTTGCTCAACAGTTCAGGTTCTCCTTTGTCTTATTTTGCACTTCAGGCCATTATTAAAAAATGTTCTGTTTCCGGTCCACCGGCCGGGTGAGTGCCGTTTGTGCGGTTGAATTTTTTTTTTTTTTTAAACGTAGGCTTTGACATTTTTTCGGGTTCATAAATCTAAAATCGAAATTGACATTTACACATTCCCAGGGCTTTCCACTAAGGCTCATACTAGCCAGCCATGACAAATAAGTAGCCAGCCGGGGGGGGGGGTAAACACAAAGTAAACTCCTGTGCATGCAGTTCCCAGGATTAAATGCATTTTCCACAGACCATTTATTTATTCACTTTATTCAAATACAAAGTAAAATGGCAGCAAATCTTTTCTTTTCTTGCGTATTGCATCATGAGGCGTTCCTGGCTTGTTAATCTCTTATTTTCGGTGCATGACACATTCATGCAGCTGAGCATGCTATGAATTAACAACGACAATGGTCTGCAGTGGTGGCTACACAAACACTCAGCGAACATTTCAATTTGTGTATGAAAATACACTCCAACGACTCAGTTTGGTTTCATTTACAACCAACGGTGTCTTTTGATGCCAGCATGTAATTGAATGAGAGAAGACTGGTTTACCGGAGACAAAATAAGCGTTCTCTCTGCTTCTGTTCCCTCGATGTCGCCTCCGACGGCCCCGACACACTACCACCTCCGCCAAGTGCGCGCGCACGCACCGCATGTCGGGGCCGCGGATGAGTTACTCTCCCTTGATCAACGAAGTCGGCAGGGAATTTGTGGTTATTATCGGTACAAACAGCGCGAATCACAACTTAAATGAGTGCGGTTCAGTTTGATATTATTGTCAGTCCGTTAGATAAACATTTAATTTTATTAAAATCGAAAATTAATATTTAGAGCCTGTGGGCTACAAAAATAGTCATTAAAGTAGCCGGCTGGACTTAATTGTGTAGTCGGCTGTATGGCCGGCAGCCGGCGCTTGTGGAAAGCCCTGCATTCCGCACAGAATATAGAATTGAATCAGCTCTGAGCATGCGCGGCACAAAAAAAAAAAAATATATATATATATATATATATATATATATATATATATATATATATATATATATATATATATATGGCAGCCACCATGAAGGAAGGAGATCTGGAGTTTTCAAACATTTGTGAAATCGCAAAATGGTATTCTAGCGAACAACAAAATAGTAAAGATTCAGAAAAACAAGTCATTCAGTGATCATTTTAATAGTGTAATTTCATCCGAGCTAGGCCTAACGGTCGATTTAGAACTACAAAAAGTCCGTGTGTCGGACATTTTAAGTACCTTTGTAAAAGTTTTGCAAATGTTGCAGTCAGCATTTAAAATGCTAACAAAGTTTTTGTACAAGTTTCAGTTGATTAAACTGTCATTTTATTAAATGTGTCTGCTTTTGTAATAAAAAAAAAAAAGTATTGAAAGAAAAAGCAAACACAGCAGTGTGATTTCTTAACCATCCATTAAAAAAAAAAAAAAATCTCCCTCCCTACTGAAAATTTTTTTGCTCACCCAGTGGACAGGAAACGGATTTTTTTTTTTTTAAGGCTGGCCTTATAATACACCAAATGTTTTAAATGGGAGACAGGTCTGGACTGCAGGCAGGCCAGTTTAGCACCCGGACTCTTTTACTATGGAGCCATGCAGTTTTAATATGTGCAGAAAGCAGTTTGGCATTGTCTTGCTGAAAGAAGAAAGGCCTTCCCTGAAAAAGACTTTGTCTGGATGGCAGCATATTGCTCTGAAACGTGTATATATTGTTCAGCATCAATGATGCCTTCCCAGATGTACAAGCTACCCATGTCATGTGCACTAATGCACCCTCATACCATCACAGATGCTGGATTTTGAACTGTGCACTGATAAGCTGGATGGTCCCTCTCCTCTTTAGCCTGGAAGATGTGGTGTCCATGATTTCTAAAAAGAATTTCTACTTTTGATTCATCAGACCTCGGGACAATTTTCCACTTCGCCTCAGTCCATCGTAAAAGAGCTCGGGCCCAGAGAAGGCGCCGGTGTTTCTGGATATTGTTTCTATCTGGTTTTAACTTGCATTTGTGGACGCAGTAATGAACTGTTTTCACAGACAATAGTTTTCTGTAGTGTTCCTGAGCCCATACAGTGATTTCCACTACAGACACGTGTCTGCTTTTAATGCAGTTTTGCCTGAGGGCCTGAAGATCACAGGCATCCGATGTCAATTTTCAGCCTTGTCTCTCGCATACAGAGATTTCTCCAAATTCTCTGAATCCTTTAATGATATTATGGACCAGAGATGATGTGATCCCCAAATTCTTTGCAATTTTACATTGAGGAACGTTATTCTTAAATTGTTGCACTGTTTGGGGGCGTCGTGGCTCAGGTGGATAAGGCGCCATACCATAAATCCGGGGGGGGGTTCGATTCCGACTCGAAGTCATTTCCCGATCCCTCCCCGTCCCTCTCTCTCTCGTTTCCTGTCTCTACACTGTTCTATCCAATAAAGGTGAAAAAAGCCCCCCCCCCCCCCAAAAAAAATCTCTTAAAAAAAAAAAATTTGTTGCACTGTTTGCCCATGCAGTCCTTCACAGAGTGGTGAACCCCTCCCCATCTTTACTTCTGAGAGACTCTGCCTCTCTGGGATGCTCCATTTATACCTAATCATGTTACTGACCTGTTGCCAATTAACCAAATTCAGGGTTTTTTTTTTTAGCGTTACACAACTTTTTCAGTCATTTGTTGCCCCCTGTCCCAGCTTTTCTGAAACGTTGCTGACATCAAATTCAAAATGAGCACATATTTTTCAAAACCAATAAAATTTCTCAGTTTCAACATTTGATTTGTTCTTGTACTATTTTCAATGAAATATAGAGTTTCCATGATTTACAAATCTTCACATTCTGTTTTTATGTACAGTTTACACAGCATCCCAACTTTTTTGGAATTGGGGTTGTAGAAATACTTATTTTTGATTGAGTGTACTGATTTGACAGTTAAAAAACACAAAAAAACAATTAGATAATTAATGCTAATTAAATCATACTTTGCATAACTGGTTTTTACTAGTTTTGTATTTGGTATACAACCATCTATGTGCCTGCCAATTTTCCATGTAAATATCTTTTTTGGGGGGGGGGGGGGGGGCGCTATTCAGAAAAAAAACAAAAAAAACACACATTTGTTAATGAGGCCCATTTTGGACCATGTTATCCTAATACATAATTGTGGCAGCGGGGGCGTGGTCAAGTGCAGGTCTGTGACAGGATGGCGGAGCCAGGGAAGGTGAGTGGCAGAATCACTACACCTGACGGTAATTAACCTGTGTGTGTGTGTGTGTGTGTGTGTGTGTGTGTGTCTTCCCAGTAACCGCGCCCTATTTAAGGAGGCAGAGCAGAGGAGAGCTCTTCCCGGGACAAGAACACAGCGTGTGTGTGTACCAGAAAAAAGCTTTATTCTGGTAAAAACACACACACACACGCTGTGTTCTTGTCCCGGGAAGAGCTCTCCTCTGCTCTCCCTCTGCCTCCTTAAATAGGGCGTGGTTACTGGGAAGTAGGGCTGGGTATCACCAGATACCTCACGATACGATACTATGGCGATATTTTGCCCACGATAACAATAATATCACGGTACAGCGATTCTGCGATAATCGATATATTGCAAGAAATTTCAACCACATCACGATCTGTGTCACTGAGGAAAATCAGAATTTATTGACCACTGTTACATTTCACATACATAACTACACACTCTTGCCAGACATATATTTGTCTCTATTCCACTGCTGGCAAAACCAAGAGTTGCTTCACTACAACATACAGAAAATTCCCATTTCTGTGCTAGTACTATCAACTTTTCTGTAAGCATGGACACATCAGTGCTGCTTAACAAGCAGAATCAAATTGTTTTATGAAAACTTAAAACTTGCACTGCAGACTGCACATACATTTCAGTGCTAACACTAATATCAATTTGTTCTTTGTAAACTTGAGAACATATACCGGAGAACATTTAACTTGTGCTTATTTTGCAGGAACAACACACTGTCTGAAACACATTGAAAAGTGCAGTGTGCATCTTAGTCTCCTACTGCGCATGCGCGAAGCCTACTGCGCATGCGCAGAACACATGAATTAGCAAGTTCTCATACAGACCGGTTTATTATTCAAAACAAGGCATTACAAATTATTTGACTCGGCCAAAGACTCGACCAATACGCACAAAACATAAAAATCGGCAAATGCGTGAAATACTCACCGATTTTCTATCAGCCCAGCTGATCGGTAGGACAAAACTACTGTTGAATTTTCCTACCCTCCTGGATTTCGCGCATGCGCAGTAGGCTTGGTAGGACAAATCCAAGAGGTAGGATAACTTTACAGAACACCGGCTCACTGTTTTTTTTCTCCTTTCCTTTGGAATCCAAAGTGCCTCCAAACATCTGCCTTAAAGTTCGGCGGCGTCTCTAGGTTTACGTTAACAGCCATGCTTGCTTGTTTTTTTTCCCCTCACTGCAACCGCCGGGGAAAAAAGAGAAGACGAAGAGTGCCTTGCAGTGAGGGAGTGGCACAGCAACACCTCGCGGAGCGGAGGTGCGGAAGTCGTACTGGATTTACAACCCGTCTGAAACATGATTTATTATTTGAAAAAATATCGATATTCAAATTGAGTATCGATATTGAATCAGAAGACAAAGTATCGCGATATATCGCCGTATCGATATTTTTGCACACCCCTACTAGGAAGACACACAAACACAGGTTAATTACCGTCAGGTGTAGTGATTCTGCCACTCACCTTCCCTGGCTCCGCCCTCCTGTCACAGACCAGCGCTTGACCACGCCCCCGCTGCCACAATAATATTACAGCAGTTTTCTAAAAATTAAGTCGTTTCTTCAATCTTTGATTTGTACTAGAATAGTGGCTACAATTATCAACAGTCCATAATTATCAACACTTTCAGGTTTACCAAAAAAAAAAAAAATTTTTTACAAAAGGTGAGTTTCAGTTACAACAGTTATTATTGGCTAATTAAATCAACCAGAAGACCCCCCCCCCCCCCCCCCCCCTCACCCTTTGAACTTGTCTGATGGCAGATTCTACCGTAACTGGATCCATTAATCACTTGCCCACAAAAGAAATTTTTCTTGTCCTTTTTTCAGTGAGGTAATATTTTCAAGATTGAAAATATGGTATTTGGTCTTCTAAAACAGCACGTCATTTAAAAATACACTGAGTAGATCAATAAAAGATTTTTAAAGAATAAAGTTCTATTTCTTTGACATATCTGACAGACATAACTCCCATTTTAAAAAATCACTTTCATTATCCCTGTTGCTATCGTCAGTGAATTTCTGTGATGATAGACTCAGCCATTACGGATCTTTGGTAGTTATCGTGTGGAAGCAGGCTTTATAATTTTTGGATGTCAACAGATAGAGTTGGAATAGATTAACAGCGAAAAAACTATTTTGTTCACGAGAGAAGCACAGAGTTATTTTTAAAAAATGCTAGCGTTAGTCTGTCAGTCAAATGCACCTGACGATAGCAAAATTCAAGCCCTCACCACGCACATGTTGACTGACGCAAAGAGGAAATTCTACTTTTTGCGATTTTTGTGACAGCAGACATTTACTTCCAGGCAAGACTTGGAGTTCTGACAGCTAGATTTCATCAAATAAATCAAGGTAAGATTTTCAGTCAGCTATCCTGATGATAGAAATTTTTGACGATAGAAACATTGAGAATATATTTGTGCATTCATATTTACATTTTTCTGCAGGAAAACTATCGTAAGTTGAGATAAATCAGAGCCACTTGCGACCCTTTCAGCCGACAGGCCATTTCAATGTGTTATTTCCCCGCGAAAGTGACACAGTCGTGTCTATCGTCACTGTTCTGACAATTATTGTTATCTTTGAAAATAAATTCTCTTTATTTCAATATTTTATTTTATTTGGTTCTAGTGATGAGGTATTTAATATTATTACTAAATTTGTCAGATTAATAATGTAAGAAACAGTTTTGTTGCTATTGTCATCTAGAGTGTCTGTCAGAATATGATGGTAGACGTTAGTTTGTCTGTCAGATTTTGATGATAGAAACCGATGTGTTTCTATTGTCATTTAGCATGTCTGTCATGTCAGGCTTTTATTAGTTAGTTACCAGGACTACGGTCCTAAAATTTACTGTGAATGTCCAAGACCCCAAATGCTACTAGAAAAACTTAATAGAATGATCAAAATAATCAATTCAGCAATTTAAGGAGATGGGACTTAACTGGCCTCTGTTATGGCAGAATCTGCCTGATGACACAGCTCGTTACCGGAGATGGAATTTTTTTTAGCATGATCAGCAGTTTGAGAAAAACCCAGACATCATGGCAGGTAAGCATGGTGGAAAGATCATGGACATGTTTTTACTTATCAAATTCACCAATATTTCATGATCTTGTTAAAACCTACTTCGTTTCTTACTCTTTCATTTGACCGTTGCCATTTTGTATCGAA